>NC_136941.1:13600160-13660160 GCF_949987615.1 Pollachius pollachius
TATCATTCCGTTGTTTTAAATACAAATTATTTGTCAAAGAGGGTTTGAGAATCTGTTCATCTCCATGATTATGATGTAAGTGCCACTCGGACAAATGTCCCAAACCAAAAAAAAGACCCTCTAGAAACTAATTAGATTGGCCCCTTGAAATCACGTTAAGTGGATATTCATGTTTGAGTTTTTGTCATTTCAGAGATCTGAGATAAATGGCCAGGAAAACATGAGCAGTGGAAAGTTTCCGCCTATTGACATCAATTCTCAGAATTGTGTACTAACAAATCTTGTTTTATATCCTCCATCATGCACTGAGTCTATAGGCTAATGTGTCTCCAGTCATTAGAGCCAATACTTAGTGATTGACATCCAGTTAAAGAGCACCTTTAGTGCATTACTAATCACAAGACCTGACTTGACACACACAAACACGCATACGCACGCATACATGCAGACGCATATACACAAATGCATACCTACATACGCACACACGCACACACATACACAAACCTACATACATACACAAACACACACACACACACAAACACAGACATAAATGCGCACATACACAAACACACGCACACACACATATACACACACACACACATAACTATATACACACAAACACACGCACGCTCATACATAAACACACACTACCTCCCATACTCACACACAAACACACACACACACTCACAAACCCGCGCGCACCTTAATATTTACTCACTTAAACACACAAACACACAGAGCCAAACACTCACTCTCCTAAACCCCCAACGTGGGCATAAATTTCTCCAGCTGTGACTCCTGAGACAAATAGTCCATAAAAGTGCCATGGGAGTTCACACACGTTTCTGGCACAATCAAATCAATTTCCTCTAAGTAGCCATAAACATGTTCTCCTTTAAAAGGTGTAAGAACGGCCCCATTATCCCGGGCCCTGTGGCCTCCTCCTCCGCCCCGCAGGCCTGATCCGTCTCCCCCTGCCCCATCCATCTCAGGCCCAGGGAGAGATCAGAGCAGCAGCCACGTCCAGACCTTCTGATCACAGGCCTACGTCCATTAATCAGTAGCAAGCACGCTGGTGACAAAGAGCCGGCCCAACAGGGGGTCAGAGCTTCAGAGGGCTTCGAACCCTTCCCCACTACTTCTTTGGGGCTGTGATGCCCTCCAGGCGTGTGGGTCTATGGGGGCTCTTGTAGCCTTGAAATAATAAAGCCTGCACTTCATTTTGACCAGAATGCTCCCGATCCATCGATGTATCACGGTCCTTCTACGTGTTTGCGTTGAGTGTATTCCTCTCTTAGCATTCTTAGACCACACTCGGTTGTTGTGCTCTATTGTAATGCGGTGACTGTTGGGGTGCTCCAAACACAATCGCCCGGGATGTCCCCCCGCGGTGAATGATTGTAATTGTAATTGACTCAAACCAGCTCTTGCATATTAACCGCATGTAAAGACCCCCATCTCCCCCCCCCCCAAGCCCTCTGCAACCCCATCCCTGATAACTCTCGCCTCTCTCTGCTAAACCTTGGGCCCCCTTTGCTTGCACTCATGGGAATTAACACTCAACTCAGACAAATCCAGTTAATATTCAATGGCTCATTAAAGATTGATTGGAAGGCAGCTGTAAAAGGTGGGGGAAGTCACACCAATATAAGGGCACCAAATCCTGCCTCCTCAAAGCTTGTAATTGTTCTTTATAGGGATGCTTCGGCCCGACTGCTCCCCCAGCCCTAGTTAGCCAGAGGTAGGGCTACTACACCTGTCTGAGGGGTGGAGGGCTGTGATCAGGCACATGTCGACCAATACCTATCCAGGCTATAAACATCAGACCTGGGCAATCATGCCTGGGATTGCCCCCAAGAGAGAGCAGTTCATTTCCAGTGCTGAAATATTCAGGACTCTGAGCGTACCCTTAAGAGGCTGTAGGAGTCTTGG
The DNA here is from genome assembly GCF_949987615.1 of Pollachius pollachius. Taxonomy (NCBI): domain Eukaryota; kingdom Metazoa; phylum Chordata; class Actinopteri; order Gadiformes; family Gadidae; genus Pollachius; species Pollachius pollachius. The sequence continues at coordinate 13,602,093 of NC_136941.1, forward strand.
CAACATGGTAATCCCTCCACATCCAAACGCTGCAGCAGCCTTGCGTTGTTGCAGCAAGGTCATGCTATTGCTATTACATGTTACATATCGCTGGTATCTTTGATGGTTTTATAATTCTTTATGGGTTTTTCTGGTTTCATGGTTTCTACATACCGCAGAAGACCGGGTTTATTCATTTGAATCAGGGTCTTCATTTTCTTCTCTCTTTGATAAACCTTTACTCGTTACACAACTCTTCCTCTCCCTTTACCTCTGTCTCTCGATCCCTCCCCCACCTCTTCCTCGCACTCCCTCTCTCTCTCCCTCTTCCTCTCCCTCTCCCCCCGCCTCTCTTTACCTGACCCCTGTTACCCTTCGGGTTTCCCAGGAGCCCCTCGTAGCGGCAACACAACAAACACAATTTCTATAATGTCATTTGCACCGGGGATGAAGGGGAGAGAAAGTCCCAGCTGTCAGGGCCACCTCAGCTCCACTCGGGGAAACGCCACCCGACACATGACAGATTCTTAGGTTTGTACGAACGGACAGCTCCCAGGCCCCGGTCCACCACCCCCTCTATCCCCACACCCCCCTCACACGCACCACTTTCCCTTCACCTCACCCAGGCCGTATTTTTCTTACCGCATTTCCTTATGGCGGTCCTACTCTACTTAGGCCTTCCGTTCCTCTACTTAATCCACACGCACTCCTCACCGTGCCCCAACCCCTACCGAGCCACACTCAGTCTCGCCCGTGTTAAATGGGCATAAAATGAATGCATTATTAAATGTGAGTGGACGGTCAAATTACCACTCCCGTCACATCAAGTCGGGGCTGTCACATCACCTGGCTTGCGCTCCTATGGATATCAGACACGTGTGTGAGGCCTGGACATAGCCTGGTCCTGGAAGTAGGGTGTAGAGTGTAGTGGTCAGGGTGTTGCACCCCCAGCTGAAAAGGGTTCTGGGTTCAATCCCTAATGTCCACAGCCTACCTGTAATCCTCTAAGAGCAGGACATGAACAACCCCTAAACATGGTCCTGAATGACTTGTATCTGAGTCTAAGGGCCCTATTTTAACGGTCTGAAACACAAGTGAGAAGCGCCAAAAGCAAGTAGCTTTGTGGGCGGTTCTATGGCGATATTGCTGTTATACCGGCGGATAATTGACTCTTGCGTCCGACGCAAATCTAAAAAGGGTTGCCCTGTAGTAGTCTAATTACCCGTAGGTGTGGTTTGGCCGTAACGTGCAATAAACCAATGAGAGTGCCATCTCCCATCCCCTTTAAGAGCCATGTGCGCATTTGAGCCTGACAAATTGATATTTTGACAGCACGTTTGCAGTCTCCGATGAGACAGATGCATGACCACATGAGTTTCAAACTTCAATTGGCTCAGTTTATGGCCAAAAAATATGGCCTAATTCACACATGGAATAGAGTTTTTTTCTACAACTTCAGAAATACTGAGTCGTCATGTAAATTTCTGCAAAGAAAACTTAACACACATTAACAAACATTGTTTCTTACCAGTATTGTATACATTATCATTGTCGACTTGTGTTCCTAATAGGCATGTGTCCCCCCATTAATATACATTGCCATGAACAATATTATGCGTTACGTGTTTAGTTTGCGTGTGCTTAAACAAATGGAGGCACATACGTGCCCGCATTCATTCATTCTTTTGAAACACTCACTCGCGATAAAAAACAATGTTTTCTCACGATCAAATACTCATCAATCCTAAAAGTTATGCGCTTGTACACAATGTCTGTGTTAAGAAAATATGTGTTTGTTGTACGGTGTTTGCAGATGCATTGATTTGAATACAATTTATTACTGCTGCATCAGCTGTTCTTTCCAAAAGAATTTAACCAACGTTATCATTTACCCTAAAATGCGATTTTGTTTTGGAAGGCTGGGATACAGCCTACCTTGCTCGAGTTTATTATTGTTATTATTATTATTTTAACGCATGGCATAGCCTACTACAGTGTTCACTCATGCAGCCCCTATGGAAAAAAAATGTTTCCACAATCCACATCATCATCATCATAATATTTCAATTAGGCAAATCGTTTGCATGTTTGTGCTGTGTATAGCCTACTGGTTTAAGCTTATGTTACAGTTCCGACCTGCTATGGTACGTCAAAATAGCAACACCAACTGCGCTATCCCCTAGTGCACTTAGACCAGGTATTTGTCGGTCAGTGGCGCAACTGCTTTATCGATCTGTTAGATAGCACCACGTATAACTTGCACCGGAACACGCCTCTGCTTTTCGCCGACACGCCTCTCAGCTGTAAAAAAAAAAAAATGTTGCACATGTATGTTTTTTTATATTTCTTTTTCATCGTCTACTGTATATCTGCCGGCCCCAGCCTGGGCCTCTCTGGCTGTTCGTAAAAGCATCGTAAAGGAAGGAGGCAGGGCCCTCTCAATCACCCAGCCAATCAATGGAGATGATTGGACCAGTGAACAGGAACACATTGGGTTAACACCTTCAACCTGAGCTGTTCCTGATGCGACCCACAGCCACCCAGAGTGTGTTCACATTCCATTTGTCACTGCAGTTTTTCACTGGATGGCGGGGTGAAGATTGAGTAGCCCACCATGGAAATATGATTTTCAATACACATTGTTAACTCGCCGGGGAAAGGCTTTTGCCAAATTCCATCAAAGTGTGCAACTGTGTATTGTATGACTATCAAAAGGCCAGCCATCGTTTTTCATGCCATAACCATGGGGCGCCCCGGGGCCAGCGCTGCTATAATAACAAAGAGGGCTGTTGCTATTGATCCACCGTGAAAATGTGTTGACACTGGTTATTCATAGTGCCGCGGACAAACAGTAGCAGTAGGACAACAGGGTGTTTGGAATATGGACTCATGGTTAGTATATCAACCGGGCTGTGTGGCACGTGCGAGAGAGAGAGAGGGGGGGTTAGGGGTTGGGTGGGGTGAGGTGAATATAGCCACATGCATTTTTTTTGTTGCCGTACGGACAGAGCTATTATCTTCCCACGCTACAAGCCGCCCGCCCGCTGCTCCACTGAGCGGCTCCGTATGGGAGCAGGTGGGTGCTGTGGGCCCCTGAGTGGGCGACAGAGGGGGTCCGAGTGGGCGGTGGGTCACGGAGCCCGGCTTGAAGAAACATCGGAATCCCCCCCCCCCCCCCCCCCCCTCCTCAAAGAGTGGCCGGCTGAATGCGGTCCGCGCTGTGTAGGAAGGGAGCTGGTTAAAGTTTAACCAGCCCCATCCTGTTCTCCCAACTCTCCGTCAGCCTGCCAGGCCCAGCCCCGTAGAACCCCCCCCCCCCCCCCGAGACTCCCCCCGTCCCAACATCCACCCCCACCCACCACCACTCCCTGTTAGGGACAGCTGTGATGGATCGCCCCTGTCATTGTGTCCTGTGTTGGGACCGCAGCTAAGAGGGACCGGGGCTCCTTGTTAATCTGACCCTCAGAGCCAAAGTGGACAACGGAACACAATATGATAACCCCCCCCCCCCCCCCCCCTATCACCACCCCCCCAGCCCTAATGCACCCCCTTGCCCAACGGCAAGCACAATTTCTTTTTCTTATACCATGACGGTCTATTCCACCCATGCCAGACGCCGCCAGTCCTCATAAACGTTATTAGAAAGCCCACCTGCCCCCCACCCACACACCCCCTCTCTCTTCTCTTGCACCTCTTATTGGCCGAGAGTCTACGAAAGAGCAAGGGGGCTAGGGGGGGAATCAAAGCGTTGGGAGAGGAACGAGGAGCGTACGAGGGAGACGGTGAGCAGCTGTGCAGACTGACAGCCCGCGGTTCACATGAGTAATGGCGCCCGAGCAGTCCAGGCTATTGATGAGCGATCAGTCATGTGCTGAGGCGGGGCCTCTCCGATCGCGGCCGTGCGCTCGCCGTCCACGGTGTCTCCTCATAGGGGGGACGCCGACTCGGCCGTCTTCTTCTTCTGTCTCGGACCGTAAGAAAGTGATACATCAACCGGAATGGCTTTGAAATGGCTTGGGGATGTTCTGGGAGGGGGGGGTGAATGAATAAACAAGACACAGCGATGTATCATGTGTGGATACTCGAAACACACTGTAGGCCCGTGTTTGGTCAACTGGCGATGTGCAGTCGAACGTTTTGATTTTATAATTCTGTAGACCTTTTTAATGCGGCCGTTTTGTGTTCCCTGATCGTGCAAACTTAATAAGCGGGTGCACTTATCTGGTTCTGATGTGTGCCAGTGCTTTGTGGTTTTCACTACACATTAGAGTAGATAAGCCAGCTTTCAAATTAGTATTTTATTGATGACAACAATAATACTGTAAACAAGATACAAAAGCACAATGAGCGAGTTCCTTAAGAGTCAGAGACAATCAGAGACCCAAAATCAAAACACAGGGAATTGCCATTGACTGGCTAAGTGCTCCACTGTCCCCGCCCCCCCCCCCATCACAGGATATGAGGGAGAAAGAAATATAACGCTGATTTGTAATTGCCCTCCCTCATCCTTGTTTCCGTTTCTCCCTCGGGGGGTCGGTTAGCCAAGGTAATTTCTATCGGTTGGTTAAGGAAACACGGTGTCATGGTCTTACAAGAAAACGTAATGGTGCGATGGACACGGGTCAAACCCACCATTTTGCGAGGAGAGGAAAAACAGAGAGGGAAAAAAGTGGACCAGTTCATCGCTGTGACAGTGGGGGGTCAGCTTCAGCCATCTGTGTCTGGGCGTGAGGACGTGGGGGACAGGGCCGAGAGGGGGATGGGACCCTGACGGAGGACGGGCACACATGTGTGTGTATACATGTGTGTGTTTGTGCGTGTGCGTGTGTAGGCGGAGGGGTTTGCCTCAACACGCGCTGGACTCCCGCTCTTTCTCTCTGGCTCCCCTTCTCCCTCTCTCTCCCTTTCTCTCTCTCTCTCTCTCTCTCTCTCTCTCTCTTTATCTCTGGCTCCCTTTCCCCCTCTCTCTCTCTCTCTCTCAGCTGACTCTGAGAATGTGTTTACGAGGGGACAAGTCCACCAAGACCCATCCATCACACAGGCCCAAATACGCCCTGTGCCTCTGTTGACACGGGTTAACAACTTGACACTGGCAGAGGTGGGCGTGGCAGGGGGGGCAGAGCCCAGACAGAGAGAGAGATGGAGTGGTTTGTGATCGACGTTCAATTTGAATTATTGCTAATATTTCCATTTAGCGGAGAATCAGGCGCATGATCCGTGTGATCTCTCTATAATTGCGAGGGACTTCCTCGTGCAGTCTGGACGAACGAATGGTTGGCCTCGCCCGTCTGTCCGTGGTGCCGTTGTCAGTTTAGGAGACTTTTTTTGGACAGAATTTTTTTTCTGATTCATTAGATTAGATTAGATTAAACTTTATTGTCATTGTTCAGAGTACAAGTAAAGAGACAACAGAATTTAGTGGGAGATTGAAATAGAGGTATAAAAGAGCAATTAAGGTGCAATTTGAACATTATTACATATTTATTTGTCACATTTGTGTTCGTATGCATCCTCGTCCAGGGACAATATTTGGTGACCGTATAGCTCTCCATAAATCTTGGTTCTCCCTTGTAATAATCCAGCATCATAACACTTTACGCACCCAAACATCTCACTAATGTGAGACTGATCAATTTTGGGGCTTTCGGTAATAACTTTAAATGTACATTGATTTAAAGGCTTTTCCTATGGACCGTATGTGGAAAACACAATCCATGCATTAAGTTGTAAATTACAGTAAAAAGGAACCGGGTCAGGATGTTGGAAACCACAAACACAAACACACACACACACACAGCCAGCCAATAGCACTTGAAGAAGGTAAGTACATTTGCGTGGGGGAATGTATGGCAGCGGTGCGTAGGTAGAAGGCGCAGGGGAAATGTAGCATAATCTCCTGCCTGGTCTATGTTATCGGCTGGGCTTTTTTACACAGGGGCCAATTTAATTGCACTTAAAGCAGAATGGCAGAACATCAATCTTGATGAGTAGATCTGCATCACAGTTCTCCTAAGACTAATCTATCACCAGCCCGGCACCACCTAACCTCCCACCACCACTCACAGTATCAAACATGCACACACATACACTCAAACACACACAGACACACGCAGACACACACACACACACACACACACACACACACACACACACACACACACACACACACACAGACCAAAAGCACTTCCTCGTCGTGTCTTTTAATTATTTCCTAAAGACACACATTTTGTACCTATATTTTAAAAAGCTACCCGATTGAAGTAAAGCTGTTGTTTCTTCTTCTTCTTCTTCTTCTTCTTCTTCTTCTTCTTCTTCTTCTTCTTCTTCTTCTTCTTCTTCTTCTTCTTCTTCTTCTTCTTCTTTTTCTTCTTCAGAATTGGAGCAGGGCGGTGTCGTCTCCCCGGCGAGTGCGTCTGGAGAGTTGGGGCCCTGATTTTCCGCCCCAGCGGAGAGCAGGTGGGGACGCCTTTCTTTTCGCGCACTGCCTTGTAATACCGCACTAGCATGTGAGAGTCTGTGTGTGCGTGGATACTGTACACCGCCACTTACTGGAACAGCTCGGCACCTGGACGGCAAACACAGCACAGAGAGTGATATAATATCATGCTCAGTGTTGCAACTTTCTTAATGCACCCTCCGGTGCTATGAAATTTTAAAACGGAGCGTTCAACTACATTTAGAGCTGGGGGTTGGGGGGTGGTGACGCCATACCTATGCTGCTTGGAGTAAACAAACGTTTAGCCGTAATCTTACACTAAAAGACGTGGATGAAAGCCTCCTCCTTTTGTTAAAGTGCAAATGAAAGGGGGAAGTGGACATGGACATTAAGGCCAAAGCCGGTGGTTCTGTGGTTTGGACAAAAGTAACTACCTCCTGTGCAATGAGCATCTCAAACTCTTAGCGGCTGAAGAAACACTTAAATACAGAGACTCCTGGCCTCATCCAAGCCATAAAGTAAGAAGGAGACTAAGCCGGCGTTGAGAGCTAGGGACACACACAACCTACGAGGAGGAGTAATGATCCCTTAATGTGGTGGTCTGCTGTCTCCCCCCCCCCCCCCCCCCCCCCCCCCTGTCTGCTACATTAGCAGGGATAATAAATGAGACTCGGGCATCGCGAGCATAAACTTTTCATGACCCACCTAACCAGCCTTATCAAATGTGGATGTGATTACCCCAGCAGGTGACAGATAGAGAGACGGATGGGCCCCGAGCAAAGTGAAGGATAGGGTGCACGAGAGGAGAAGGGGAAAGTGCTGATGCGTTTATGGGCTGGGGGGGGAAGGGGGGGGGGGGGGGTCGATGTGGATACAGAACAACAACAACGGGAGGAGAAATGGTATCAAAGTAGACTTCCACGGGATGAAGGCTGTGAATAGGAAATGGAGGAGGAGACAGGGGTGAGAGATGGCTGTAGAATGAGGGAGGTGAGGAGTGGGAGGAAGGGGGGTTTCCCGGCTAGGGTCCCGGTAAGCTGCTGCTGAATGGGGCAGTAAGACGGAGTGGACAGGCTGTATGGGCCGGCGTGAATGGCTCCTTTCACCTCTACATGATAACTTTGATCCCGCCTGTTTCCACACACCAGTCAGCAATATTGTTAAGCAGCAGTGGGTTAATACTTTAACCGACTCCTGGTATGTAGACAAAAGACAGGGATTACCCCCCCCCCCATCACCACCACCACGAACACCAACTCTCTGTCTTCATCCGATGATATTTGCTGCTGTAGCATTGGCGATATACATTAGGTGAAGAGGAGGGAGACAGAGAGAGAGAAAGAGAGAAAGAGGGAGACTGAGAGAGAGAGAGAAGACATTACTTTCTGTGAAGACATTACTTTCTTTCCCAAGAAAATAAAGTCTTGCAAACATACAAGTTAAATCAGCATAATATTAATAATATAGATATCATTATTTGTCATTTCCATCCCGGTAGCAATCATTTTCGTTATTGTTTTTTTATTCACACTGAGATTCCCAAAGTTGTGTTAATTAATTTTTATTCATGTAATGGTATTAACAAACATTTTTTCTAGACTTTTATTGAATTAATGTCTTCCCAATATTTAGAAACCACAGCGACGTCTGGGCCAATTTAGCTGTTTAAATGATGGGATGCATGCTAAGTACTGTACTTGTGACATGTAGCTTGTTCATGCCTCATTAACAAATAGGCGGGCAATGGAGAGATCCGATTATAGGCAATTAAAATGACAAAAACACACCATCATTTGTAATGGCAGCACTAATAGAAGCCTAAATGTACCTGAATGCCAGCTCTCAACACATGGCTCCTCCCTCTAATCAACCCGTCCCAACACCCTTCCAGCTCAGCTGTGAATTTTGGAATCATTAACCTGGTGGTGAGAGAGGGCTTCGCTGGCAGAACACTGAGCTATTGTGCTTCCTGTCACCTACAGGAAGTCCATGCTTCCCCTTGTTGTCGGAGTAGAGCCCCTCTCCATGATGAGCGATGACAAATTCATTTTTTATCTGAGGGATTTATTTTGCAATCAACTTCAACACTTGTTCAGAGCCCTCCTTTAAGTTTCACCTCAGAAACTGCAACACAGAGAAAATGCCTAACAAGCTCATTAAATCTTAAGTTAAGTATCAACACAATAATTCTACCACAAAAAGTCATGGGCAGGTTGAGAAGTTATCCGAAAATGTGTTTGTGTGTGTGTGTGTGTGTCTGTGCATGTGTGTTTAAGTGTGTGTGTCAGCCGGGTGTGAGTGTTCATGCATACGCGTACACTCACACACACACACCCACACACACACACACACCCACACACACTAGTGCAGTAGTGATGGAGTGGCCTCCCTCTGTCACAGGCAGCGCAGAGTTGACGCTTCCTTTACATGGCAGCTGCAAGGCTCCAGTGATGTATCAGAGTCGGCAGAAGCATTGATCAGGACCAGGGTTAATCATTGCACGGGGAAGCCAGAAGAGAGAGGGGCCGCCTGGGGAGACGTGGGCAAGGAGGGTGGGCGTGGTCACCGCAGGACACCTGGAGCTTTACTGCAAAGGAATCCCGGTCGGGGAGATGGGTCTGACCGCTAGTCTGGTGGTCCGGTCTGGACAGTGGTACACAATCAAATAGATGTGTGTGTGTGGGTGTGGGTGTGTGTTTGAGAGATAGAGAGAGGGGGGGGGGGGGGGGGGGGGGGGGGGGATAGAGAGAGAGAGAGAGAGGAGAAGAAAAAAGAAGAGGGAGAGGATCAGGAGAGAGACAGAGAGTAAAAGTAAGAAAATAATTTGTGTGAGAGAGAGAGAAAGGGAGAGGTAGAATGAGAGAAGGGGATAGGGGTAAGTGTGGGTTGTTGGGTGTCAATGTGACCAGCAATGCAATACCCTCCAATGGACAGACTTCCGAAATGTGTGCAATGTGAAGCCGGATCTGCACTGTGTCCACTCAGCAGTACCCATTCACTCCCCTGAGCTGGGGAGTTAATAATTCAAAAGAGACAGGGGATAACGGCTGTTTGTGTGAGTGACAGAAGGAGAGAGAGAGAGAGAGAGAGAGATAGAGAGAGAGAGAGAGAGAGAGAGAGAGCGAGAGACAGAGAGAGAGAGACAGAGAGAGAGAGAGGAAGAGCAGGACAGAGACACCCGTCTCCCTCTTCTCCCTTCTCCCTCTCCTCCCATCTCCCTCTCCTCCCGTCTTCCTCTCCTCCTCCACCGTCCTCCTCTCCTCCTCAACCCCTCCTCCTCTCCACCTCCCGTCTCCCTCTCCTCCTTCACCCGTCTTCCTCTCCTCCTCCCGTCTTCCTCTCCTCCTCCACCCGTCTTCCTCTCCTCCACCCCTCTTCCTCTCCTCCTCCCCTCTTCCTCTCCTCCTCCCGTCTTCCTCTCCTCCTCCTGTTTTCCTCTCCTCCTCCACCCATCTTCCTCTCCTCCTCCTGTCTTCCTCTCCTCCTCCTGTCTTTCTCTCCTCCACCTGTCTTCCTCTCCTCCTCCACCCCTCTTCCTCTCCTCCTCCACCCCTCTTCCTCTCCTCCTCCACCCCTCTTCCTCTCCTCCTCCACCCGTCTTCCTCTCCTCTCTCTGGCGGTCCCTCAGGGAGGCCTCTTACGTGTGACCTGCCGTCACCACCATCACGGCTGCCGACATCAAAGATCAGGATGCCCTCTTCAAGAAATGCACCAGAGGATATGGAGGAAGCACGCGGAAGGTATGGACGCCTCCCTGCACACGTAAACACACACGCATGTCTGTGCACATGGCACATTGGCATCCACGCATTTTATACACACGTATACGTGCCATACACACACATATATGGCATTCCTTCACCGTATACACACACACACACACACACACACGAATGGTTGCGAATGCATACTCTCACACACATACACACACACTCTTTCTCAAACACAAACATTCACACACACATGGACACATGCACACTCTCTCTTTCTCGCACACGAACACAAACACACACACTCAGCTAAATGCACACATAAATGCGGAAACAGACACCATCACTCACTCACACACACACACACACCCACACACACATGCACACACACACTCTTTCTCTATCACACACACACAAACACACACACACACTCTTTCTCTTTCTCTCTCACACACACACACACACAAATATGCAAACACACACACAAACACACACACACATTCTCTCACACACACACACACACACACTCCCACACAATCCCACACAAACACGTGTATACTTGAAGGAATGTCAGTTACGCCAGCAGGAAGGATAGGGGGCAATGGGAATACAAAGAGGTCCATCTCTTCAGAGGAGAGGGAAAAACAGGGCAATAAAAGCGTCACGTCAGGCCAAGAATCTGCTGATGGCACACATACATATACACAAGTTCAGAGAGACAAAGAACAATCTGTCATACCGATAGAGCCATCACTCCTTCTTTTCATCCCAGTTTTTTTTGTCCAGAGGCATCCCCCTTTCACCTCTTCTCTGGTCCTCCCCCCCAAACCCCCCTCCTCCTCCTCAGCCCAGGGCAGCCAGGGGAACTGTTAATGTTTAGCTGGCCACTGACGGCTGCAGTGACAGCACTCGTCTGTCTAGGAAGACGAGATGAGACAGGGAGACGGCCCATCAAAGACGGCCACTCACAGGGAGAAGGAGGGAGAGCCCTGGAAGATATACTTTTTTATATCTTTAAAGGAGAGCTATAAAGGCTAGGGGTACAGGGATAAAAAAAAAAAGAAAAGTTTTTCCTTTGAAAACGAAATGTTACATCACTGAGGTGGGCTGTGAACTGCCGCTGTTGACGGGCATGCTGGTCTTTTTTTTTCTCTCCCATCCATCCTCATCTCTCCATGCTTCCCTGTCCATCCGCCTACACATTCTCAAGCCCCCCCCCCCCCCCCCATCCCTTAGCCCCCACCACCCCCACCCATCCCCATGCTCGTCAGCAGTTTGATTCAGTACCTGCAGGTTGGTTACTCATTGAGCTGGAGTGGGGAGGGGGTGTGTTTCGGGGGGGTGGGGGGGGGGGGGGGTGAGAAGAGGGGTGGCTGAGGTATATGGATGGCTGTCTAGGCGGGCAGGACTGAAGGTACTGCTGGAGCCTGTGCTGCTGGGCCGGCTGCTTGCTGAGTGACACATTTGCCTGCGTCGTCCATTCCCTGCTGTAAAGAGAGGGAAGGAGACAAACACACACGCACACACACACACACACACACACACACACACACACACAGACACACACAGACACACACACACAGTGGCCAACAATGCACAGGAAGTGGAGGGAGGTAAATGGCGTTGCATGTGAATGGCACACTGCAGGGGCGGTTAATAATTGGGGGCGTTGGACAATTAATAGTAGAGGCCAGCTTTTGGAGAAGTATTTCCGTCAGCCGACTGTCATGGCGGTGTTTGGTTGAGACAACGCCGCTTCGTCCGTCAGACGGTGGCGGCGCGTGACACCCGCATTAGAAGAGTGTTCAGTTTGATTCTCTTTCTCTGTATATATTTGATCTGTGAATTTTGACGAAATTTACACTGGACCTCTCCCCTTGAAGTAGATCACCTGTAGATTGCCAGGCAGAAGATCTCCCTCAATCCCTGCTCTCTGCATGCATGCGTGTGTGTGTGTGTGTGTGTGTGTGTGTGGGTGTGTGTGTGTGTGCGACAATATCTTCATAAGTGGCTGTGGCACGCGGTAAACGGGGGGCATGTTCCCCTCCCTGTGCGGGGGGTCAGTGGAGAAGGTGCTCTGACGGCTGTGACAAGTTAAGTAGAGGGAGCGGGAACCATTGTCTTCCAAATCAGCTGTCACAAGGGTTTCTGCTGTCAGCAGTTTGACTCACTACCTGCCTGGTTAATCATCGAGCTGCTCTGATCTGATCCGAGCTTTTGGAGGTTTCACAGCCCGCCGTCACGGAGCCCCCCCCCCCCCCCTCCCCCCTCCCCCCTCGCCATCACCATCATCATCATCATCACCATCGTCACAACAGGACACAACACGTGAATGACAGATCAGCAAACTCGGGCACTTTCTAAAGAAAGATGTCGGGGGAGGTGGGGGAGGTGGGTTTGTAAGGTGGTAGTGATTGAAAGTGAAGGAACTGAAAAGAGTGGCAAAGATGATGAGCGTTTGTGTGAGGGGAAGACCGAGGGAGGGAGGGAGGAGGGGGAGGGGGAAGGAGAAATTGAGGGAAAAATCGACGTTGGGACGACCAGGCAACAAACTGGTTTGTCAGCGTTTGTTAAGCCTTTAGGTGCACTGGTTGGTGGGCATACATGGAACAGGTTGGCATGGAAAGACAGCTCATAAGAACAGACGCATGCTTGAGAATGCCATTCCCTCATCTGTTATAATGTAGTATCGGTTGGGGTGTATAACAAGAACAGGCAGAAACAATTGTCTTATTGGGGGGAAATAGGCTTTCCCCCGGGCGAGTGATAGAATGTAAGAACAAGAGAGAAAGGTGGGGAGAAGAGGGGGCTCTGTCTCACACATAATGGGGATACGCTTTGAAAGTGAAATTGCCTCCCCTGTTGGACATTAAAGCTGTTGCATCCCTCGCTTGTTCCACCTCCCCTTCTTCCTCTCTAACATAGTCTTCCTCTCCTCCCTGATTCTCCTGCACTGGGCCATTGAGCCACGATTTCAAATGGAAAAATTAATGTGGGAAATAATAGCCTTGGGCCGACACCTCTTCCACACACAAACATAGCCCCTGCACACACACACACACACACACGTATGCATGCACACATGCATGAACCCCACACACACACACAGACGCACGCACGCACGCACACACGCACGCACGCACGCACGCACGCACACACACACAGAACCACACACACACACACACACACACACATACATACATACATACATACATACATATGTGTGCAAATTGCAAATGCATGACTCCAGGGATTTTACCCCCCTTTTCATTCACACCTTAGAGGGCCTAACTTTCAAATATTAGTACAGTGGCGGCGGAAAATTCAAATAATTTAATAAATGGGCCGGCAATGATTAGCAAGTCCCTTGACAGATGAATCAATATGTTTGATATTCATTCACACTGCCAGGGGAATTTCTGCAACTGCAGTGATTTTTAAGAGTTTTTAGCATTTCATTTGGTTGTGTGACATGATGCTGCTAGCCACTGTTTAGACCCTGAATTGGTCCTTACAACCCAGGTGTGTTTTTTTCCTGATTAGTCGACAGAGAGAGAGAGAGAGAGAGAGAGAGAGAGAGAGAGAGAGAGAGAGTAAATACCTAAATGGGGTTTTCTTTAACTCAACAAAGTTGCTTTTCCTGTGTGCGTAGTATTAAACTGTGTTTTACCTCCTACAGTATATTAAGTGATGTCATAGTGCCAGTGTGTGTCATGTATATAAAACTAGCACATAACCACATGTGCACACAGACCCCCCCACACACACATGAACAATGCAAAACCTTGTAAAGTTAACATGAGCCGATACAGTAACATATTAGTTGCAGGCATTATTAAATCAAAGTTAAGACACATTGCTCTTGGGCTAGGAACACCAGAGGTGGTGTGTGTGTGTGTGTGTGTGTGTGTGTGTGTGTGTGTGTGTGTGGTGTGTGTGAGTGTGTGGTGTGTGTGAGTGTGTGTGTGTGTGTGTGTGTGTGTGTGTGTGTGTGTGTGTGTGTGTGTGTGCATGTGCGTGTGTGTGACTAGAGTAGGGGGTCGGTTGTTAAGAGTTTAAAAGCGGAAGAGAAGTCTGTGTAGAATCAGTATTGATGTCGGGGAAGCCCAGTGGCACTTTGTGTTCAAACATTTGAGACGACCAGCCCGGTGAGGCCCCCGTGCCTGCATAGCAGGATTCCTGCTCTTCCTGTTTCTCCTGACTTTGAGGAATTTTACGGCGAACAAACTCCCAATGCGCCGCCATCCCACGCCACACCTAATCACAGATACCTGCCTCAGCAAAACTAGAAAGAGCGCTGGAGAAGAAATGGAGATAACTTCTGAGGCACTGATATATGGAAATACCTTCTACCTCTAGATGCTCCCTCCTTTATGTAACCTGGAGAATATTGAAATAAAGTTGTTTGGAAGGATGTTGAAGAGCCGTCTTGCTTTCGGGTCAAGGCAGCTGGAACTGCTTTGCGTGGACCAGTGGCCCATCAGTGACCTTACACTGCCTCTGACCCACAGGCGATACAGGCTTGTTACACCCCCAACACCTCCAGTTCAAAACTTAGATTCCTACCCTTTAGTTGAACTGACAGTTAGTTTGGAGCTGTTCAAAAAATATATTGAATTGCAATAACCTGAAGTTAACACACAAAACCCCTCAAAAATAGGTCACACTTCCGGAGTAAATGTGATTCTACAATCCTGAAATCAATCATCCCAAACAAATATATGTAAATAAGCAGCAGCTGGCTGCATGTTCATAAATGCATCATTTACATTACACTTGGTTTCATCCAAATCGGGGAATATAAGGCTGATCGCATGTCACGAGTGACCAAGCGACATCGTTGCGGGACACGTTGACGTCCGCTTTGCCTCTGGCTGTAGGCTACGCCTGCGGATTCCTGCACCGTTAATTGCATCTTATATACAGCCTGCAGACTCCACACAGCATATCTCTCCCGCATCAAAGAACCCACTAACACTGAACTTTATGAAATTTTTATTAAATATGTTCATCCGCCCCCACCCACTTTCTTTCTTCCTATCGCTAATACCCACCTTGCACCCCCCCCCCCACCTTTATTTTTTTTTACTCTGCCACCAAACAGACAGAAGAAAGACTTATTGCCGCCATGTTTTTCAGCTGCACTTCCTTCCTGCCCAGGAGCACTGGTTGTATCTCGTTATCTCAGCTAACTCGTCTCCTCCAACTGCCAGGAGCCAAATCCTTATGGGGGCGGGGGGAGGGGGGGCAACAACAAGAGGGTAGGGGAGGATGAAGTTAGGCGGCGAACAGTGCCATCGCTTAACTAATTACTGATTTTGAAACAGGAAAAAAAAAGCCTGCGAGATGGAAGGGTTCCCCCCTCTCCCTGTGGAAAATGTACACGGAAACACAAGGTTTCATCATAAACTTCGGAATATAATAGGCCCTCACAATATAATGCACAAACACGGGGACAAATCCACCGGGGTCGATAGGACGCTCTTGTTTCCTAACCCATTTGAGTGGTTTGACGTCGTTCTGATCTATCTATATCTGAGCATCAGCATCACAAGTGACATAGTCTGTACTTACACCGTAGCTTCTCATTAATGCTTTACTTCTCTCTGTGTCCAGCATGCCCCCCGACACACACACAAGCGCACGCACACACACTCACATAGGTATAAATCAGCCTGATTGCTGGAGCGGGTTTGTTTTAAATAATTGAAGAACTTTAATTTATCTGGATTTAGTAACAGCCAGGATGACAAGGAAGAATAAGATACATGAGAATTTGTGTGTGGCACAAAGAGCAGTGTAAAAAAAAAAGGCATTCCGGTTGTTAGCCAGTGCTACTTCTCTTTTGGGTGTGGATTGTGTTATTAATCTTTATGAGACACAACTGCAGTCATGAACATAGGACAAGATGAGATAGGATTTTGGACATGAACATAGTCATCAATACATACGAAAGGACAACCTTGTGGCCAAGTGTGAATTCACACATCAGAGCAGAAATTGCACAAATAACAAAAGAAATCCCTTTTAAATTTGAGAAACAAAAATGGGTTGAAATTATAAATCTTTACATTGAGGCCATAGGCCGTTGCTTTTTGGGCTGCTATTGTTAAAACTAAAAAATATAGATTGCCGTGTGCTCAGATACAGATTAAAATACTGCTAGTTAGAAACAATTACAACTAATACATATTTGACATTTACTTTTTGCGGCAGCAATATCAAAAAATGAAGATAATATCACAGATAAAGGACAGTTGATGTAAAAGGTGCATCAGAAATGGTCAACAAAATGCTTTTAATTACAATAAAGAAATATACAATATAGATGTTACAAACTGCCTAACATGTTTGCAGTTTTATCAAAAGGCTATGACAACTGTCAAATTTCAGGATAATTTCTTGAATGCAAAGGATAAATTGCAAAGCAAAGTATTTAGCCAAGATGATAACTATGAACGGACTATTAAAAGAAGCACATTTAGAGAATGAAGCGTTATTATGCGCTGGGTGAGAGCCTGGTGTAGACCAGTGGCTTTCACAGATGGCGAGCAAATGATGGAACTCTACTGCCCCCTTATGGCCGCTAAGATGTATTTTAGTGGCCACAACGACATGAAAGTAAATCACTGGCCTTACTTACAAGTATGCACAAATGTATATAATTTGATTGGCTAAGATAGCAACCAAAAATGGCAATTTTGAGATGGGTATGAGATCGTTAACAAGCACAGAACATAGAGGAAAAAGGAAGAACAGTTAAAAAAGAAAACAAACAGCCACATTGAGGCTTTGAGATATTATCTATACTTTCTAGCAGACCAAGGGATGCATGAAAAAAACAAGAAATATCCCATTCAGTATGAACATACAAACATGAACATAAAATACAGGAGGTGTCCATTTGATTTGACATATTCCAACTGCAGCAATTCACACTTTGAAGAGTTAAACATGCTCTTAAATAGCGTTTTCCTCATCAGTAAACACTCTACTGGGTGAGGTTGGTATTCTGCTTGCAAACTACTAGCCACCTAGTGGTAGAACCATCTAATACACTTCAAGTCATGACTACGGTAGGACTTTGAGGCATTCTTTTGTGATTATTTGACACAGTGCAAACAACAAAAACAATTTAAATATGACTGATATAATCCACAATCTATCGAGAGTTTAGGCTGTATTAGGGGAGACACAGGATGTTGACACGTGTGACAGACATGGCTCCTAAATTAGAAAGCACATTGTGCTTTCTCTCATTTTTATATTGCCCCGTTTAATTTTAGATCAACAATAAATCTCTATTCAATGTAAGGATGTACATTCCTCACAAAGCCAATCGCCCATTTAGTTTTACCCACCGGTCAATTAATGAACTTGAAGACAATGAAGTACTGAACACTGTCTTCAAAAAACATCACACCACCTTCTGCAGTTTACCCTGCCCCCTACCCCTTCAAAGGAACTGTTCTTTACTTCAGTTCTCCATTAAGGAGCGCTGTAGAGCCTCCTGAATCATTGTGTGCTCGTCTGTTGAATAGTCCTGAAAGGAGACACCAAGGGCAAGGTTTGAAGTAAGTAAACATACATACACAACTACGTATGTGATGTATGTATTTATGCATGCTTACATACATCACAAACATATACCACATAGGCTGTATACATACAATGCTAGCATACAAAACTAGTGACAACATGTATGGAGCATTCTGACTCAGATAAAACGCCAATGTTTAACCAAATAAAACATTTACATAAACTTCATAAAAACATAACATTCTCAAAACATCATCACCATGGACGTTTTTATACACCATTACCATGATACAAAGCATGATAATATTTTTACATAACACCACATCAAGAACCTACTTGAGGCGTTACTTACCACAAAGGTGTCATAGGAAAAGGTGTGTCTAATCTTGAGGTGCTGGAAGAAGTCTGCACTCCTGTAGTTAGGGTCTCCCCAGGGCATCGAGGCACAGATAGGGCAAACCTATACAAGCAAAGCAATGAATGCCATGGTAAAATAATGTCATCATGTCAATGTTTATATTATTATATAACGTTTTCTAAGGAATTATACAATAATGCAATTGTTCGTAATCAACGTAATAAACTTTTAAGACAATGAGTTCTACATATCAGGGTGGGCTACCTACCACTAGGCGAGTGTCTCTGTTATGCTGTGAGGTACAGTGTTCAACCAGGCCATCCTGATCCAGGTTCTGACAGTTACAGTACGGGCAGGTGAAGGTATAGCGGTTTGGAACAGGACTGGGTGGGTAAAGGCAACAACACAATCATCTTGTTAGATAGGTGTCAACATTTAGTCTTTGACATATGTTCCTTCAAGACAGATTTGGATTCCAATATGTACCTTACATTAGGGAATGTGTGGAACTTTTTCAGGGAAATGTGTTAAAGCAAGGGTAGGACGTTTATCAAAGAAGCAATTTCTCTTAACATCCCGACAGCAATCAATAAAAAAAAATTTAATCCAGTGGCTGTGGCAGGCCTGTAATAAGCCTGTCTAACAGTTTCATTTTGCCCAAATGAACAGGTTAGATTGCATACCTGTCTGTCTACCAAACGACTTGGCCACCCCCACACACTCTGCCCATGCACTCATTGCGCCTGACTGGCACCTTTCCCAAGGCTGGGCATACCTACTGCTAAGCTAGTGAGCTAGACATGGGTGTCTGGGGACTGGTTTCTTTGGGAGGACTGAAGGGAGGGTTAGAATGTGTTTGGATGGATACTTTCAGTCTACCTTACCCTGGCTGGTTACTGCAAATTGCCTACCATAAATTTAACCATGTTTTTTTATTGTACTTTGGTCACCTGACAATGGGTGGTTGGGTCTGGGCAGAGGTTCGCACTCCCTCTTCAATGTACTCCTGATATTTTGAACAGGCAGCTGTGTGGCTCCTCATCTGGGACAGACCAACCTGTAAAAAGAATGATTAAATGTACATCCACGTAATCTCCCATTAAAATACAAATCCCGTGATGCATTATTTTGTACAAGCCCTATAGTAGTAAATGTTGCATTGCCTATTGCCTACTAAGGTTCTTCCATAGAATCAATGCTGCCTACAATACCTGGACGCCACAGCCCTTACAAGCAGCCACAGAGGAGTGGATAAGGGCCTCTAGCTCAGTTGCTTTGGTCCAGTTGCCAAGAGAAGCCCTGCACACTGCACACACAGGCTTCTGGGGACGTAGACACTCCTGCAGACAACTCTGGCAAAACCTAATTTAAGAACGGTAAGGAGAAGTTGTTTAACGGGTTACGCCTTCATGCGGCATTGGATACGTTCCACTTGGTTTCACTACGGAAGAATATTTATCTTTCATTATGTTAAAAAGCCAGGGAGCTTAGGTATCATAATCGAACCCATTTCCTGAAACTCGTATGGAAACATGCCAGCCCGAAAGAGTGCTGGGATTTGTAGTCATTTGAATTGACATAAAGGTGAAATCGTAAACGTGTTGAACTACAACTCCCAAGCAAGGCCCCTTCTTTGATGTAAACAAAACTGATAGTGATTTAGCAAGCTTACTTTCTTTTTGGCTACATGATCTGTAAAGCAAATTAACAACAATACCAACAATGTTCAGTTCATACTTACATTTAGTAAAAGTAGATACCAATATCGCATGCTGGTGGGCTATGACATGTCTATTACTAACAAGCATTTGTATAGTTTCCGTACAACGATGCGTCGATGATGTTAGATAGAGGTAAAGATTGAAAGATAAGCGAAACGCGCATATACTTACGTATGCCCGCATTGTGTTCTTACAGGGTTGTCGAAAATCTCGAGACAAACTGGACAAAGAAATTCTGTCACGTCCCTGCTGCCATCGGATATATTTTTCTTTTGATGTGCAGAGCTAAAGCTCCCAAGCATCGCCATTTCTTTTCTTCGCTGTGAAATCCCCCCCAACCGGTCCACTCTGACGTCACTGTTTATCTGGCAGTGTCGTGGGATGCATGAGGGTGGAGTTGGCCTCAGGAAATACGTTTAAAAACTTTCCCATATTTCACAATGATGTAGCGTTTTAGAAATGACCTATGTTTCTGTTAACAGACATCTGCGTTTGTTTTTTTAAAAATGTATATTTATATGAGATGGAATTAATGAAAATCCAGCGCAGTTTATACGTTATTATATTAGTAAGCAATGGTTTGTCAGAATTGTTTGCTTAATATGTTTCTGCTATTTGTGCATAAAAAAGCTATATAAAAATATCCAAGATCCCAAATAAATAGTTATTGTATTCTATCATTCTATTCTAAATATTTTTCTAATATATTTAATTATTCTATTTTATCGATTGTATTATGGTATTATATAATAATATATCATATCAATATATTGTATAATATTATTTATTATTTTACTGTATTACATTATATTATTCTATTCAAATATATTATTCTATTATTTGATATGATATTATTATACACAATTAATATATTTTATATTATTGTTATACTATATCATGTTAATACATGATATAAGATTATTATATTATATTACATTATTTTACATTATATTATATTATATTATTCTGGAGCCGTACTGTGCACGTGGACCATTTGACGCTGAAGAGCTGTCAGACTCGTGCACATGCGCGATGCAACGATGGGAATTTCCTTTAGCGAAGGAGTATCTAGCTCATAGCTAGCATTACCTAAAGGTAAGGCTGTCTAGTTCTTATTGCGTTTTTGTGATTATTACACCAAGCTGCACACCAGGGACCGGGGACAGGGCAACGGGTCAGGTGTTTTGTGAGCCCATAAAGGCTGGATGCGGTAGACGTTTACGTGTAGATCAAGTCGGTTGCTAGCCCAAACGATTGCTAACTAGCCGCACCGAAATGGGCGTTTACGGTCTAAGCAGTATTCGGGGGGCACGGCAAGTGTCGTACTGTACGTTTGTTGATTGTAGCCCTGGAGTTAAACGACATTATCCTTCGTAACATCTGGTTGTTTGAATCCAACGCTGGTGTTGGCGCAGGAAGCTGGCCAGCCGTAGATCATGTACATGGTGCTGGTGTATGAGCTAGCACGGAGTCCAACCAGTCAAACGTTAACCATTAAACCAGCCCACCAGTAGAGCATGATCTACTGATCTATATCTCTGCCCATTAGCGCGAGCAGGTACATTTCAATTCATAGGTAAACGTTGACATTTTCCTAAACTGCGCATTGTCAGGAATTCACGCAGTGTAGTAATTTGCTTTGCTTTGGTGAGAATGCTCGTCTCTCCTATATGTGCAGACCGCTTTGCTCAGCGTCTCTCTATGGTGCCGGTGTGAAGCATAGTAGGCTGTATTGCTTTGAATGTAAAACGCTAGGAATGACCAGTGATGAACAGCCATACATTTAATGGGTGTAAATGTGTAGGAAATGTGTTAACAACATCAATAAGAAGAAGATGATGATGATTTTGTTCTTAAATTACAGCTTGGAGTCAACATGGCTTAAAAAACGCGTCGCATTTTACCTTCCCCTGTGTGCTGAGTAACCTTGGATGAACTACGTTTGAAGAAACTGGTCAAATCGACAGTCAATGTGTGTCTTCAGCTTTGGACTAACAGTGCAAGACTTCTCCTCTGTTTGGCTTCATTGTGCATGACGTTGGCCTGGCAGGCTGAGGGATAAGTGCAAACCAAGAGAACAACCCAGAGATGCCCTTAAGAAGGCGTCCCTTCAGGCAGCAGCCTAGTTACCACCATTGAACGGTTCAGAAGAAGATGATATGCTACTGATTAAGATAGAGCTCCACCTTCCCCTCCCAGAAGACATAAACTTGAGATTGTGTGGCAATATGTGGTTTATGATGGTTCTTAAGCCTGGGCGTGGTACCTGGGTAAGGGAATGCTAAAAGAGCTTTCTGAACAAAGGTGTCACAGCCGACTAACGGTCTGCTGCTGAGAATGGATGCCAAGTTAAAAGAGGACCTGTTTCGGAGGTATGTGGCGGCGTTGGAGAGGCGCCTGGAGGAGGGGGCCGGTGGCGGGCCCCCTCCAGAGGGCGGGAAAGGCAGACACAAGGACAGCGAGGCCCTGCTCTCCACCGCCACAGCGCTGCTGGGGGCCTACCAGCCCGACCCGGGACAGCGCTTCAGAATGGTGCGCTTCTATGAGGTGGTGGAGAACTCTCTCCGCTGCCAAAGAGGGGGCATCAAGGGCCTGGAGAGGGCCTTTCACACCCTGGAAACCATCTGCACAAACCTTCTGCTCTTCCCCTGGAAAAAGGAGTTCAGGTCTATAAAGGTGGGCATTGTAATACATTTCGGGTTGTATTCATGTTTTGGAAAATGACCAGTCGTTTCCAAACAATTCTTCTGCTTCCAGTTTCAGTGTCTGAGATGTTGGTTACATCATGTGGGGGGAGTAGAATGAAGCACGTAGGTTATTATAGCAAAGTATTTAGGGGAAGGGCATGATTTGTTCATTGGGCTCTTCAAAGAATGGGCTTAGAAGATTAAGTCCCAAACAATTGCCTTTTCAATTGGGTAGAACTGATAACACCTGCATGCTGTAGCCGTTAGATAACGTATCTACAACGACAGGCGTGTTCTCTGATGTGTTCAAGAGAAAGGGCCATACATTCACTATTACTGGAAAAATTGCAGAGGGAGCAAAGCGTGATTCACCATAGTTACTTCACAATCATTACGTTGATTCATGGCTCCCACACTTACCCTTTTAAATGCATCAAGTTTAATTCAGGTCCATAGTAGCCCACAGTCAAAACAAATATATTACCTTAGCCAAGTCAAAACAAAAGCAGTTAATGACTGCATGCGTATAATTGTTTCTCTGCGATTTCATTTCAGACCTTCACCGGCCCCTACGTGTACCAGCTGCAGTCCGCCATTTCTGACACCGAGCTCCGATCCATCATGCGCACCATTGGCTACTCCCGTGACCATGAGTCTCAGTTCCATCTGCGGGAGCACCCGGGCGGTGCAAACCACCTCCGGCAGCTGGCCTTCGAGCTCTTCCTGGCCCAGGCGGAGTGCCGTCTGCTGGCCGAGGTGGTCGCCCTGGCCCGCGGCTCGGCCTCGGAGCTGGAGGCCCTGGAGCTCCGCATGGGGTGCCATGACGACGCGGCGGGCTGCGCCGAGGCGCTGCGCAGGCGGGACAGCCTGGGGTCGGACATGGCTCGGCTGTCGGTGCGGCCCATGGACATAGAGAGGGGCCACCCCCACCACCTGAGGAGAGGCAGCCGTCCCTCCAAGTCAGTGGACGTCACCGACGGGGCCGGCCACTGGCACGCGGCGGCGGCCAACAAGCCCATCCTCAAGGCCTCCCTGAGTCTGAGGAAGGAGCCTCTGTTCGTGGACATGGAGGAGGACGCCAAGGACGAGATCCTGAGACCCTGCGTCTCGGCGTCCCTCTTCTCTGTGGCGGCACCGCCCTCCTACAGCCCTGTCGCCGATTTCTTTCCCGTTCAATCGCCGCCGCCTCCCGAGTCGTACACCTCCTACCACCTGTCCTCCCTGGATGAGATCGACCTGTACACGGAGCGGGGCATGGCCGGGATCGGGGGCCGGCAGACCCCCTCTCGACCTCCGTCTCGAGAGCCCCGGGAGGCCAGGGACGGGTGGATGCTCAAGTCCCACGGCAGTGTCAAGTGTCAGGGCTGCGGCGTGGCCTGCTCCAGCGTGGCCTCCTGCCAGAGGTGCGACGTGATCCTGTGCTCGGCCTGCCACGACGTGGACCCCGCCCCTTGCTGCGGCCTGCAGGACTACCACCCCAAATCCCCGCGGCCCCTCGACGGATACATCCCTGTGAAGGAAAAGCTGTCCGTCTACTCCAACACCCACTCTCACTCCCACCTCCACCCGCACCCCCTCACGTTGACCCACTCGCACACGCACCCTCACCCCCAGATGCTGGAGAAGCCGCTCATGTCCACCAAGCTGTTTCCAAGCAAGTCTGTTGCCATGGCAGCGGTGGTCGGCGGCAACGGCGATCGTGCCAGCCTAGGGGGGTCCCGGTGCGGGTTCTGTAATAAGCCCGGCGCCTCACACACCTGCGTGAACTGCTCCAAGGTTTCGTGTGACTCGTGTATGGGCCTGTATGCAAAGGATGTATGTACGCGGAAAAATCCCCAGCACAACTTTGTGCCCAACCATCAGCTCAACTTCAAAACTGGCACTATATCCCACCTGGTTTACCGATGAGCCGGGGACTCTGTATGCAACTCTCTTCTCCCGCCGCCCTCTACTCCCTCCCCCTGACCTCAAATGTATAGTCCAGTGTGAGCGCTTTAGCAGCCTGCACTCCTCCGGTTTCTCTCCCTATCCCTCCACTACCTTTCACGGCCTCTCTCCACCTTGAACTAGTGTGTTTCGGCCTGCACATGCCGCGGAGCTCCATATCTTCGGCTCATCTCTCTGCCTTGTTCGAGGTCAGGCCTTTTGACCATTTCTCCCCCCCCCCCCCACTCTCCTTTTTAAACCCTGCTGCCTGCTCTTCAGTAGTCATGTGTTGTTGTAGCGCTTCCCACTCCGGAGAAATGTATGTCCTTCACAAAGGGAAGGTGGAACAAAAGAGAGCTTGATTTATTCTTGTTTAAAGTTAAGTCTATCCAAATGAACCTGAAAAAAATTACTTTGCCTAACTTCTCAGATAAGAATTCCGTAAAGGTATAATATCACTCTCTATATATAAATATATATACGTTTGTGTGTGTGTGTGTGAGAGAGTGTGAATCTTTGTGTGAGTGAGGTTGCGTGCATAGAGAAGAACCTTTTTTAACTTGAAAAGAAAAATTGAAACAAAACAGGAGTACACTGGAAGTCAATGGTATATATTTTTTATTCTCTAGAACAATGTGTGACTGTTACATGGGCATGAGAACTGGCTTTAAGCTTTCGTGTCTTTGGGACTGGCGTGGATACACTTGGAAGGGCCCAGTGTGAAACCGTTCATATGCCATGTATCGGCATGTATTTCTTATACAATGCCAAAAGTAATGGCCTAGTACAAGAAGATCCCATGTAAAATGAACCCAGAATTTTGAGTGACATAGCAGGAGTTTTGAGAATCTGCTGTTGAATCGTGGTCATCGGAGATCTGTGAAGTATGTGAAATGTTTTACTGGTAAATAACCTGTTGCGTTGTATCAAGCCCACTTCTTTCATTGCACTCCACTTTAAGCCCCCCTCCCCCCATGACATACTGACCTTGACCTTACTGTAATGATTTATTCCGTCAATGTCCCAGTGTCTCAGGTCACAGGTAGTCTGCTCAAGCTGGCCAAAACAAATCATCCTGAGCCGTGGTCGTCTAGGTGAACGGTGTCCTTTGTTTGAATTGATTATGGACAGCTTAAAGATCTGTACTTTGAAAACAGTATGTCTGTCTACCTCAAATCACTTCAGCCTAATTACCTGTTGTTGACGTTCAGGTTATGAACGAGCCCTGAAAACCGAAGTTATTATTTTCATTTTTCATTTTGTGGCATTTTGCGGGTGTTATTTTCTTGTTTCTTATGTGCTGCCTAAGGAAACAGACATGTTGCCTGTAATGTTCTGATAAGTCAATTTAACCACCTTCTGATTGTCAAAGTGGACTTGTTCATTCACATTTAATCCTCAGGGGCTTTCTCATCTGAAAACTTTGTAAAATATAAAATGCACTAAAGTTTCCTCAGTATAGGCTAAGGCTACATCAATATAGTTAGACAATTTGGGGTTCCATGTAATGTGCTTTCGAGACAATATCTAGCAGTGATCCTTCTAGTGTTAGCATTAAAGTTTTTGCTGTACAAAAACTAACTTTATCTCAACTTTTGAGTATTTTAGAAGGCCTGCCTGCTTCATTTAGGAAACTCATCCGGTTGGAAAATGAGTAGTGTTTACGGCCATCTCATTATCACACTATTACTCCAAACAGCCTGCCTATATCAAACTATGGCTCTGTATTTAAACAAATGCTTTTCATTAAGAGAGCGCACTTTCCCTGAAGGGACTCAAGGCTGCTATCACCAAAGAGTAATATGCATTGCATCACATAGTCCTCAAGGGCTCCCTTTTCATCACAAAAGGATGGTATTGACAACTGGTTATGTTGACTCATCACAGATTGCAGTGAGCTTGTTCTGGGAAAGGTATCATTTCCAAATGCCTTAATCTTGTTCTGATTCGTCTTTTTGACAGAAGACGATCACAGTCAGACACTTGATTGATTTCATGTTTTAGTAAAACATAGGTCAAACACTAGCATGTTGCGTTTACTGAGGGCTATCGATTTGTGTTATTGCCAGGGTGGGTACCTTTTTGTGTGTTATGGCTCTACATTGATTCCACAATTTAATGGATTTATTTTGGGCTCATCCACACTGATTCTTAACCACACTTGCTTTTATTAATTGTTGGAAACAACAGTCACACCAGATGCTCTTTTCCTTAAATCGTTGTTCGGTTGCTACCTAGACTTTATTTAACTATTTTTGCCATTAAATTCTCGTTGTTTTTGTAATCCTCGCATGACAAATATATGCCTCAGTTAGAGTAGCTGCTCGATGTGTTCATTGGGTCTGTGGAGGTCACATCCTGAATGGGTTTCGCAGGGTAGGCACTGCTTGGCCACTTTGGACAGGTAGCTATACGTGGGTATGTGTGCGTATACGTGTGGCTGTATCTTGATGGATGACAGATAGTAGATCAATTGTATTGATAGATATGTGTGCGTATACGTATGGCTGTGCGAGATGGCGTTTGAAAGGACGAATTCAGATGTCTTGAATGACCTTGGGGAGATGTGCAATTATAATTTTTTGTTTAAATCCAATGAAGCCTTTCTAAAATGGCTTGTGTGAATATTTATCAAGATCTATTTTATTGCCTGATTTATTTTCATAGCAATTCATACCAGCAAAGAAGGAGACTTTAAGAGGTATCATTGAGCCAAGTTTCAATTTTAAATGATATTGCCAAATGAAGAACGAATGTTAGTTTTGAACACCTAAAATGGTGTCATCTGATTGGTTTAACAATCCCGGATATATAATCAAACATTATATTATGATCAATTATTCAGGCCACCATATTGTCCGTAGGTGTTGTCCTCTCCAGAACGCTAGATGAATGTTGGGGGGGAAAGAAAATTGACCCACAATCAACATGCCAGAAATTCAGTTTTTGTAAATTGCCTTTTCTACTTATTGTTTCTTGGACAAATCTTTTCTTGTTTTAGGCTTCACAAAGGGCTAAACCAGCCTATAGGGCTGCTACTTGTAGGCATTGGGGGTTTACGTATCTGGAACTTCGTTTGCATCTGTCATTCCCGTCATTGGTTACCGATGACAACAGAACAAAAAACGCGTTTTGCATCTCGAACAAGGAGACATTGAACATGATCTGTTTTTAATCCCACCAAACATGCTGAACAAGGCATTCTGAAAGGTCTTTATCTCTTTGTGTGGTTATCTTACCGGTATTAACAGTGGTGTAGTGTGTACAAAAGCCCCCCCCCCCCCCGCTGACCTGGGTTCGGGATATCCCAGCAGTTTCTGGCATGCTCTGTACTAACGGCCTGAACCCGTACCTCACTCCCCAGGAAGCCCTTCCTCCGCTCTCCCCTCCCCTCTGCGAATATGCTGAGGGCCGCCGCACAATGTTTGTGTGAAGGGATGTCCAGCCCTGTTAGGATCACGAGGGCATACAAGGGGAGTAAAGGGAAAATAGCCAACATTGTTAATCGGTGAAGAAAAAAATATGAATATAAAAATATATGAATATATATATTGAAATGTAATGAGTTTTGATAAAATAATTTCAAGAATAAAATTCTGGAGAAAGAAAATTGCCTGTGTGCTCTTCAATGGTGATTTTAGAAAGCACTTATTCAAGCTCTGCAGAAAGTTGAAACCTTGTAAAGAAAAAAAAATGGAAATGTTTAAATGTTGTTTACTGCCCGTTGAGGTATATACAGTGCAACACTTACTTTAAATGTCTTAAATTACAGCTTTTCCCTGTAAGAAAGGTTTTTTCTAACAGATGCATACAACAAATGCGATGTTTGAAAATCAACTGTTCTTTCTTCATAATTCCAATAGATGGCAGTGAAGGACAGCACCAAGAGAAGAGAGATTACCCATTCAATTCAGTAGACCATTGAACATCGCTGGCTCAATGAACATGACTACAATTTCAAATTGAGTCAAAATCCATATTCACTATCAGACTCAAATGCATATAGAGTGAAATCCATTAATATAAATGCATGGGAACATGTATTTGTGTATAAGTATGTCAATGGATTGGATAAAATCCATTATCTTCTGACTCACGTGAAACCCATTAACTTGAGAAGGATTACATCCATGCATTGAGTATTACACAGCCCTACTCCGATATACTACTTTATTACCATTTGGCCTATCAGGAAGTTATCATTTGCCAACAATAGACCACCGATTTGTCTTTGATTATTCAGTCAGGATAGCTCCCATCCACATCTGATAAATAATCAGGATGTAAGTCTTATCTGCTGCATATAAATAGATAATTGAACTCATACAAATAAATGGTCCTTTAATGTTAACATATTGGATCAGGTAACTGTGTGTCCAATGGGGGATGATGGGATATTTCTCCACTCAATGAAGTCAAAAAGATGATTCCCAGATAAAATAGTTTTTAAACAGGGTCTAGCGGTATTCTGTTTCAATAGTGTCCTATTGCCAATATATTAACATATCTTGAGTGCTGGGAGTTATGGGCTGCAACAGATTTACAAATTTTAGACTATTTTGGTAATGTGCACATTTGCAGTGCGAACTAAACGTATTTATCTAACACGGATGAACAGGCAGAACACCAGACACAGCATCCAGTGTTACTGTACAGTGGATGCCTGGTTGGCCTAAGGACCGTTAATCCAAGAAAACGGGGGCTCATCCAAGAAGGCGAAGAGCAGATGGAGGTATTATGTACATCCCCTCCACATTCCGTATAGTTTCAACTATGTTGCCTTTATTATTATTGCAAATCGTTTCAGAAGGACCGCACCACCAAATAGCAGCAAAATAAAAGCTAGCTTCACTTGCAAGAGAACTGATCTGTTTCAATCAAAGAACCCTGAGGTCACCTACGATACATGTAAATAATGTCATTATCTTTTGTATGTATCTTGTGTCTTTCGGCGCAGGGCCTTTCTTTAATAGTACATCACAACAGACGACACACGACTAATATTCCATTACCTCGGGCAGTATTTTTACACATGTCCCAGCCCTTCTCCCCTTATAACTGCAGCGCCGGGTTTTTTTTGTCAGTGTCACTACACTGCACTAATGAACGCTACAGGAAATAGGCTCAGAGATGCGCCCCACTTAGAATATCATCAACAAGAAGAACTCTGTGAAGTCGCAAGCAAACCCGGTTAATTCCCTCATCTTGAGAATGGTGCCGGAAAGAAGTCCTTCCCAGCATCCCAGAAACACTTTTTTTTTTATATAAAAACATACAAAATATAAGTATTGCATCTGGGACTAGCCTACTTGCCATTCCATTAACTTAAGTCCCATGCATCAAGGTTAACGGGTTCCATTCACATAAACATTGTGTGTACATCTGTGCTAGATTGTTAGTAACAGGGTTGATTACTAGAGAAGAATGTGGAGTGAATGTTGTCTGACCAGACCACTTTTTTTTTGCAACCTGCCTCACAAGAAGATACAATCATGCATTGCATGACAGCATGTGCATTAACATGAGAGATATACCGTATTTGAGAATATCTTAATATGAAGTGCAAATCAGAAGCACAAGGGGAGGGAATACTTGTAGAACAGAAATCCAAGGACAAGGGTGTGTGTGTGTGTGTGTGTGTGTGTGTGTGTGTGTGTGTGTGTGTGTGTGTGTGTGTGTGTGTGTGTGTGTGTGTGTGTGTGTGTGTTGTGTGTGTGTTAGAGATGATGATTACAGTCTTTCAGCAGAGCATCAGTTAAATGCATTCTTGAAGGAAAATGCAGCCGTTACTCTCCTTACTTGTCAACTTCAAATCCCCCCGCCCCTTTTCTGTGTGACTTTCACCCATTACATGTTTTCCCTGCATCCTTTGTCTGCACAGACATTTTTATTTTACTTACCATAGGTTCACTTAAGCAAAGCGATGTACTCTCTGCCTTCATTCACAGTCAATGACAACGTTTTTCTTTTTCATTTCTAGGAATGAAAGGCAGGAGACGAAAGTCATGTTGGTGTTTAAGCAAATGAATATTGCTATATTATACAGGCAGTTAGAAAAGCACTTACCCAA
Organism: Pollachius pollachius; assembly: GCF_949987615.1. Lineage (NCBI taxonomy): Eukaryota > Metazoa > Chordata > Actinopteri > Gadiformes > Gadidae > Pollachius > Pollachius pollachius. The sequence goes on from NC_136941.1 coordinate 13,632,519, forward strand.
GTCAAAATATTAGTTCTGTAATTGAGAGTAGGGTTCCTACTTTCTCAGCGGCCTTATGAGGCTGTTTTGACGACCTTGGACATTCCATGGCGTTCATTAAATCCCATTTTCCTTATTGGCCCACCAGAAGCAATATATACCCTCAGAGCTCTAAACTACATGAGCTACATGTTTATTTATAAAGCCTTTAACCCCCTTACCATCTCAAAGGGGCTTCAGAGGGCCCACTTTCAGAGCAATTTAGATTTCACCTCCTCCCCCATTGAACAGCTTCCCTCAACCAAATGGGAAGAAATGGAAGGAACCCTGAAAAGGTAAGCGTAGTGAGAGAGATTCCTCCACTAGAAGGATTTGAAGTTGAATGGTTTCTGAATCAGAATCAGATCTGATGATGGTCCGCAGTGCAAGTGGGTGCCATGATGGAAATCCATAATCACGGGGCAGGGTGGACAAGGATGTGGGACCCCTAATCTAGTAACTATCAGCAGCAGGGATAGGCTAGTCCAGCGAAAGAACTGTAATGAGTGGAGGGAACCAAATGAGATAATGAGGAGATCTGGAGTTTTAAGTTGGCATTTTTCAGCAGAGGTAGCTCTCCTGATTACGGGAAACACTTTCTTTCCTTCTGATTTCTGTTGAACTTTTGGTGTGGGTGAATAAGCCCTTTCTTAAATTAGTTAAATATAATAATTTGTTGGTGTCAGGAAGATACGACTGTATAGTAATCAAAAACTAAAAGGGTGTTGGCTGTTCAGAGGTTCTTGTTCTAGTTGACAACTCGGCCATGCTTTAGAAGGTGAGTGTTTGTTCGCTTTATTTAAATTGCCAAAACAACATGAAATAAACACGTTTGCCCTCATTATATACTTGTCCTCAGGCGTTGATCCGTGTGCCATGAGCCCCAAGCAGCTAATTGGAGGGTTGAGCTTGGCCCCTAAGGTGGTCCCCTCCGGGGGGGGGGGCTTTCATCTTCAAGGGGGAGCATAGATCTACTTTTTGCTTTTGCTTTTATAAAATGTAAATATATATTAGATGGTCAAGTCTTATCGATGAGATGGATCGGATGTCTTTTTTCAGTATGAATGTTGAATTGCTGTCAGGACTAAGACAAACTGGGTTAACACTATACTCCTCATCACCTTCGTCCTTAAATCAAAGAATGAAATCAAACATTTTATAGCCACGATCTGAAGTCATGAAATTTGTTTATCAAGGACACGTCTGTTCGAAAGTTCCCAGGATATTCTGATAAAAAGGCCTCCAGATGGATAAAAGAGGAACAGCCCACCCTTTTATACACACCACTTTTTAACAATGCGTGAACTTCAGGCCAAGGAAGTTTGTTTTTGTGAGTGCATTAGTCAGTTTGGGTTAAAGCAAATTTCCTCCATTTCGTCCATTTCAGATACCTAAGGTGTTTCCTCTTTTGACATGTGGTGCTTTGCTTTGAACCTTACCTTTTTTTGCCTTTTTATCCTGAAATGATATGTATACAAAATAAACTTGTGGCTATGAAGGTGAATGAGTAAAGCAAAAGGTCATGATAACATTAGAATGGTATCATACTGTGATTGTGTGTGGATGATGGCTAGTTTTATCAGCCTGAGCTGGCGCATCATTCACAAACACTACCACACAAATCATGTCTTCATCAATATATTGAGTAAATGCCTCATTGCTTGGAAATCTTTAAGATTTCAATCACAATTACAATCAAGATTATAATCACTTTTTTCATCATTGAACAACATCCATAATTTAATGTATGTAATTTAATCAGCTACTTAATTATCTACATAACTAGTCATGTTCTACTAGACATGTTTTCAAATATAACTGGCAAAATATGACTCATCTAAAATGAGTCACTCTTTTGACTTTGTGATTTGTTTATATTTGGTGACCTAACTGTCTTATAATGTTTTTGTATTCTTCCACAAAAAATTCACATAACACATGAACACTGACTCACGTGCACTGACACATATGCACACACACACACACACACGCACACACACACACACAGGCGCACACACACACACACACACACTCACACAAACACTCTTCACGCACGCACACACACACACACACACACACACACACACACACACAGACTGATCATTGATGACATTATTTATTTATTTTACTCAAAAATTCTCCAAGTAATTTCCTGTCCTGAAGAATGCGAGCATAACATTTTCTGTCTTTGCATACGACTAAGTTACATATAAATTTGGTAGACTTGAGATAAGGTGGACAGTGGATTCTGACACAAGTCAAACCTGAGTAGTTATGATTAAAGATCACATTCCTCAGATTGGTGCATATTGCTGCATAATTCCTACTGAGACTCAAAGGCTCAATCTCTGTCGGCACCTCCACCACATCCACGGTTTTCAGTATTCAGCTTCAGTTTAGGTTGTTCTTTGCCCAACATTGAAAGCTTCACACAGTTTCCAATGTGAGTTGCACTGCATTCATGTTTCTTGATTTTACAGGACACATGTTTTAAATCCACAACCCCTTGTTGGGTCCAAGCTGTGTCTCCTCCGAACAGCACGCAAGAGAAACAGAAGAGAGCGCTCCTAGCTACGCTCGCCGTTAGCCAGTCTTTCCTTTCGAACCAAGAGATGCAAAATCAACGATTTTGTCGCGTGACCTTTTGTTTAATCTGGACATCGTTTGGCCGATGTGCACCCAGTCTCTTTATTTCTTTTCTTTCTTCTAAAGACATCAACGAAAACGGATGGGTCAGGAGATAGTCCCCTTCGTTAAGTAAATTAGCGCTCGCCATTGTTGTCAACACTTTTTTCTCCCGCCTCCAACAGTGACATTCACCAGTGAGAGTCACTGTCACTGTTGGTCTGGGCTATATTCATTTAGCCAAAATGGTCTCTAAATCAATGGGGTATGTCAGGTCACCCATCAATTGGACAACACCGATTGGATGCTGATTTTCATAAGTGTGGGCTTAGAAAAGTCAGCCCAGACAGATCGTCTGGGCTGACTTTTCTAAGCCCACAACATATCTATATGTATCTCCTGCGTTTTTGTGATTATTTGGTGCTGTTGCTTCTCCCGTTGCACCAAAATCAACCAATCCTAAGTTTTAGTAATAATTATATTTTAATATTTTCATTAATTTAATAATGTTCTCATGTTTATTGTAAAAGATAGGGAGGGCTTAGCCCCACTAGGCCATTGATACTAGCCGTCCCTGAATATTATAGAAACAACAACCACTATTCACACGGTATCTTCAAAAAATCAGAATCAGTGAAAACAAAAATATTGAACGTTAAAATAACTAAATGTAAACATTCATCACCATGAAACGGATGAGTTGATAACCTACCTTATGGTTCCCAGGCCAACTGGGACATTCCTCAGGTGCATCCTGGGTCCCCTCCCAGGGGTCTCTGATACCCCTCCTGAGAGAGATCCCCCTCCCCCCAGAAGTCCCCGTAGCTTGCTCCTCCCAACAGACAGAGAGAGATTTGCACTTTGAGGTCCTCTCGGCCACTGAGCACCTCATGCTAGCTATGGAAAGGAAACTCTTTTAAGTCACTTGGGTTGAGAATCCAAAGAAGGACTTTGTATTCACAACCCAAGGTCCTCAATTGGCTTGTGTGTCTGGGTGGGTGTGGTTTTTCACTGAGGGTTGTGCTGAGAACCCTCCAGCTAATGCAGGAACCCATTTGAAGCAACCTGGCAATACCTGTGTTATGCTACAGTGTTAATTCCACATCGAGTATATTCACACCAAGGCTAGGTTGGGAGAAGACGTTGGTCGGACAGACGCCAATCAGGAAAGGATACATTGGAACACCATCACATTTGATTTGAATCTTATGGCCTGACTGAACATGCAGCATTAAAGATGAAAGAAACTCATTCATTTCGTTATTGTTGGTTTAAAATTATTTGGCATGTCAGAATAATTCATTAGTTGAAAAATTGCAATAGGCTTATAAATGGGGAGACAATCAAATGAACAGATTAAACTTAACAAAACTGGATTTAGTCTGATTAAAAGTCAGCCTTACCCCAGTGCTTTGATAGCGTATGTTTCCTTTTCTTCTTTATCTTTTAAATACATGCATGGCTGCGCACATTTCTAATTTCCCTGCCCTTCATACTATGCCTGTCGGGAAAATTAAAAAATGATTGAATATCGCTGAAAGAAAGAGCACTATTCAGAGCTTAGATATATATAAATAGTGCTATCTAAATGACATAAGTGTATTTCGAGCCATAAAGTCTTACAGCAAATCACTTTAGATAAAGAAACTTACAATTAACGTACATACAATTAAGCATAGGTAATGAATGAAATGGTAATCATGTTTGTGTTCATTAAACCTTGGTATAAACGGTGCTTGCTCAAACATTTAAAAAATATAGAAACAGTATGGCGATGATACCGAAATAAAACTATGACACTAAAGCCTTTTCATTAAATCTTCATTATCCAGATTCACACTTTGCAATGTATTATATCAAATTAATGGGAAATATTTAGGAAAGGTCTTGAGAGAGGTCTGAAATTTATTAATTTATGCCAACATTTTAAAAGTTGTTATCTTTGTTCCCTCCACCTATAGCATAACATTACAGGCTGTTTTGTTTTGCATAGTGTTGCAAAGCCACTGGTTGTCATTTTGTGTCCATTTTTTATCAATGGATGGTTGACGATGAACAGTTTGATTGTAAGTTTATGTTTGGACATCACTGGTAGGGATTTTCTTCCCTTGCTTGTTTTAGAGAACCAGCCCTTTCATTGGTAAATTGTTGGAGGATTGTCCCACAATTCATAAACCTTGGTTGAGGATAAGTAATGCCTGTGTGCTTTAGATACAATTTAAATACAACAACATTCTTTGTGTTAAATAGGTCAATTCATCCACTTTTAGAAATATCGTTCTTTAGACATTATGAAATAAAAGGCAGGTCAGGTTTTTCGATGATAACGTAATCCTGCATTGAATGCATGAGACAAATGGAAACAATTTCTCTCTTCATTCAAATCATCAGACAGTCTTAGCACATCAAAGTGAATACGTTATGTAGCACCACACACCTACGTCCTTGACGCCATACTGGCGCTACCTCTTATAGTGGAGTACATTGAGCAGAATCAAAGCACATGCTGCAGAGAGAGCGTACATGCAAACACACACACACACACACACACACACAAACACACACACACACACCACACACAGAGCCGAACAGACACTCAGACAAACAAACAAACACACACACATACACGCACACACATACACATACACATACACACACACACACACGCGCATTGACATACACACGCACATACACACACACACACACACACACACACAGACAAACAAACATGCAGGCACACATACAAACCCACACAGGCAAACATTCGCACATTCTTGTCATCATCAGAAGAGACACATTAATCAGATTCTCTCCAACCAACTCATCACCAGCAGCAAATTAGAGTCTCAAAGGATGCGACTGAAGTCATTAACTGCCAATCTGATCAGAACAAAACAGACAAAAGCATGAATGTGTATGGATGCAGGGAGGTCTCAGTAATGAAGCAATGTATGGGTGAGTGAGGCGAAAGGTGTATTTTGGTAGAAAAGTAACCAGTAAGTCAACTGGTAGATTCCCGAACAGAAAAGAACGAAAGGGAGCACAAACTAAGAGTCAGAGAGCCAAAAAATGCAAATACTCAAATTAACCTCAGCACAGGTCATCTGACGATCCTGCCCCTCTCTGGCCATTGGCCAACCGATGAGGACAGGTAGAGAGGACGCAGAGAAGGAAAGATCTTCACGCGGCATGTGTATTAATTGGCATGTGTTTGCTCATATCTGTATGATAATATGAGCGAGCAAGGAGCCGATCTTGCTTAATGTTTTTTATGTTCACCGTCTCCTCTGATGGTTTTTAATGGTTGTTTCTATAGGCATTGTGTAATGGAGAATTGTATGATATAATCACTGAACTCCACTGAGGCACAGGAATCTTAGTTCAAATATGCCTAATGTAAGAGCAGTGGAGCGAAAGGTATAACACGTGTGTGTGTGTCTGTGTGTGTGTGTGTGTGTGTGTGTGTGTGTGTGTGTGCGTGTGTGCGTGCGTGCGTGTGTGTGTGTGCATGTGTCTGTGTGTGTGTTTGTGCGTGCATACTGCTGACAATCTTTCAAACCAGTCCAGGTTGTTTGCTGCACTAGTAAGACATGTGACATCTTTTATAGAGAAAGATTTACACCCGCATGAGTGAACAGGCACGCTCACACCGTATTTAATGGTAGCAAGTGGAAAACAGAGGCATGGGGCAGAAAGTGCTGTCACTTTCAGCCCCAGATACACACCGAAAGCTACACACCGCAACTTACATTACAAGGCTGCCTCCTCCATGTTCTTTGTACACTGGGCACGCATACATCTTCCCTATCACAGACCTCCGCCAACACGTGGCAAGAGCTTTTGGATATGAGCACAAGCCTTTTACCATGGACTTAGTCCTCACCACACATAGGGAATGAACCACCTGCTGTCTGTACAAAGGGATCCATCATCCACTCACCCATCCATCCTCCACAAATCAACTGATTCATCCATCCATAAATCATCCACTCACCCGTCATCCACCAGTCCATTATCCACTCCTCGTCCCCCTATTCATCCACTCCTCCATCCACCTATTAATCCTCGACTAACCCATCCATTCATCATCCGCTCATCCAGCCATCATCTACTTACCCATCCATTCATCATCCACTCATCCATCCATCCATCATCAACTAACCCATCCATTCATCTTCCACTCATCCATCCATCCATCCATCCCCCACTTCATCGAATCACCCATCAATCATCCACACACCCATCCACTCTTCACCCAGTCATCAATCATCCACACAGCCATTCACTCATTATCCGTTCGTCCATCCATCCATCTTCTTATCTACTGTCTTCCATATCACATAATAACCATCGCTGCTGTCGCCTCTGGGACAATCCCCAAGGCTTCACCAAATCAGATTGGATCTATTCACTGCATCATGGGGTTGCCATGAAGTCTCCTCCATGTTCCACTTAATGATACCTTCAAAGTCTGCTGATTTTACATCGGATTGTACACAAATGTATTGGTCCCTATTCATTCATTTTTTTCACGTGATCATGTTCCTCACCATATCTCCTGTCAATTTTATCCAATCTTTTCCATATTTAAAGCCAGCCTTGGCTAGCTTGAGGTAAGGCATAGTGAATATATACAGAAGTATGGAGGAAAGGATATTGTTGGCTAAAATTTAAAAACCAAACCCATGTTTCAATATCTTTTTTTCTCTCACCATTTTGTTCACGTTTTCAATCAGTAGGAATCCCATCGAGGTACTCAGACTGCCTGAGCAGCCTGCTTCAGCGACAAAGGGGTCTTTTATAACAAGAAGGGGCCCGATAATAACTGTGTTCTTTATTTTATCTCATTTGAGACCAGTATTTGATGGATAGTTATTTACATGGTTTACCATGCATGTGTTTGTCATTGAATTTATGCCCTAGGGAATTTCTGCAATTAAATACAATTCATGGATTTGTATGCAGTGTTAGTGCTAGTGTAATCCTGGCGATGTTTAACCTTTGATTTTATTGGCCAGATGGTTTCCTTTTTTATTTGACTTCCGAAGTAACTGACTGTGTTGTGTGATACATGCGCAGTGCGTTTTTGTGATTAATTCTTAATTGTTTGGTTTAAGGGTTTAGTGTAAAGAACCAAAATAATAGAAAAACAGAGGAATCAAGCAAAATTGTCATATTCTGTTTGAGAAGGTTGTTTTTATTTATTTGCATTTAACTTATACCAGACTTATCTTTCAGATTTGTAAGATTAGTCTTCTTCCAGATAGGACCAGTCACCCCTTCTTTCTTTCTTCTTTTTCAAGAAAATACATGACAGTATACATTTAGTTTATACACTTTACTATGTCATCATGTGTTCACAGTGCATAAGAAACTTCACTGACAAAAAGGCTTAATATAATTTAAATAATAATTATAATTTGATAAGAATATTATAAAACCAATATGGATATGTATATTATTTCATAGAGAAACACGTATGTACAATACAACATCACAGTCCACCTTTTTTTGGAACATTACATACTAAAGACCACCAAAACATCCTTCTAATATTAGTCCACTTGTATTTGTATTAGTGCTGTCAAGCGATTAAAATATTTAATCGCGATTAATCGCATTAATGTCATAGTTAACTCGCCATTAATCGCAGAATCTTTTCTATTCTAAATATCCCTTGATTTCGTGCTGCTAGCCTTTTAGTTAGATCAGAGAGTGTTGAGAAGGACAGTAAGAAGAGAGACCCGCGGTGAATCAACCCTGTCCACTTGAGATCGGGTAGGTGCAGTGGGAGGCCTACCGTAAAACTTCAATAGCCTAGGCTTTTAATTGTTTCAATCCCTAAAATTTCGAACAAAAGTCTTGCTCAACAAAGATGGGAAATATTATTTAATTTATTATTTAAACCAGTATGAATATTCCTACCATACGTAGGCCTATACACATTACCAGGCTATCGAATAACACCCCCCCCCCCCCACACACACACACGCACGCACGCACGCACACACACACACACACACACACACACACACACGCGGTGGCGGAGTGGTACTCGGGAGAATTCCCGGTGGGCGGTGGGCCGTTAACGTTTCGGGGCTGTCGGGCTGATTACTGCGGGATAACAATATTGCGTTTATAAAAGTTCCTTGCAGCGCCGTCCGGCAGAACTGTGCAACCTCAACTTCTCACTCACTCAACAGATGCAACACATACAACCTGTCAACGTCGCAACCAAGTCGATTTTGTCTAGAGGGGAGTAACTGAGCGGCCCCTCCCGAAGTGGTACAGCCCAGGTGGGCCTTGAACTGCGATTGGTCAGAAAGATGTAACAGCTAATGACAACATTGAACTCTCGTGCAGGTGTGGGTACCAGATCGACTCGGCTGCCAGATCGACTCGGGGTCCTAGATGCGCAATAATGATGCACTTCCTGTAAACACTGTCTTTTAAATGCGCATGCGCGTTTCATTCATTCCCATGTTATTCCCAAGTATTAACAATCTCCTTTTGTTTTCTAATCTATGAATAATAATCTAATGTACAAAGATTGATCAGATAATATTTGTGGCTTTAGATTGGTGGCTAACGTGAGCTAATAAATGTTAGCGGGGGGGGGGGGGGGGCTTTCATCAATATAGGATAAGTTTTGTAGGTGATAATTACTTTAACATATGTGAAAATAAAAACATATGTGTAACCAAGCGTTTTACTGTTGCCTATACTTGGGTAATATATAAAAGAAGAATCGGTTAACTCCATTCACTGAACGGGGCGATCCACTTTATTTCCAGCGCTCCCAACACACAGTCAAAACAGCGACCCACAGGCAGACACTTACGTTCTGCTCCTTCAGAATAAGAGTCCCTAACAGGAACTGGGTTGCATATGCATTCATCAGTGCTTTTAGACGTGTTTCCAATGGCTTTGTTTGTGCGAAAGAACGGGATGCGTTCAATGAAATCAAAACCAAAACGGATTGAGCCTTCTTTTTATGTCCATGATTGAGCCCTGTTGATAAACAACCCTTCCGGGTTTCGTCCGTTGGCTTGTGTCGATACGTCAAGTGTCGATAGTCATCTGTAAGCGCAGGACCCTGAGTCGATCTGGCAGCCGAGTTGATCTGGTGTATCCTTGCTTGCCCTAACAAGTTTGTGTGGCGTGCTTGTTGTTTTGTTTCCGGTGTAGCTAGATCCAGTATGGTGTTGTAGTTTTTGTAATGTGACTGGTTGTTGATACAGCAGGGGAAAAAACTACAACGTTTGCCAAGCCAAAAGAGCGTTAATCGCGCAATAAAAAAATGAACGCCGTTAAAATTGGTTTACGTTAACGCGGTAAATAACGCGTTAAACTGACAGCACTAATTTGTATATATGAACACACCTCTTACAGTCTTATAATTCAGTGCAGGGTGTACATTTTGCCGTTCCAGAGAACAAACAATAATCAATGTATATTGATATTGCCATACCGCATATAGCTTATTTAATCCTCTACTCTGCATTGCTGAGATTCCAGCGCGAAAACTCATTCATAATACATGCAGAGGATTAGCCTGGGTGTGTAGTACAGTCCATTTAGGATTTATCATACTGTACCAGAGAAAGCACATGGTTTACCACACTATGTGCATCATAAGCCCATTTAACTAAATGCAATCTTAGAGGACCTTTTCAGTTGGTATTTAGGAAGTGCATTTTCTAGGCTTCTTCCAGATAGCACAGAATCCCAATGTCAGGATAATGTAGGCAAGCTTTAAATGGAGAAGGTTATTTGAAGTTTCACTTGTAAACTGGCAACAAATAGGAATTTATAACAAGAAAAATAGCTTATAAACAGGTTGGGAATTGGTTGATTCCCATATATTCTCTTTAACACACTGTTTTTAGTATACAGGGTCAAGTTGATCTCAAATCTTATGCTAGGCCATGTTATGGTCCACATCTATATCAATGCATGTTTTTCACAATGTCCTTAAAGGTGCAGTGTGTAGGATTTAGTGGCATCTAGTGGTGAGGTTTCAGATTGCAATCAACTAAGTACCCCCCACCCATCTCTCCCTTTCCTACGGCGTAGGAGAAGCTACAGTGGTCTAGGTGCCAGTAGGTACTAACAAAATGAGTCATCATCTACGACAGCATTGAGCAGCCAAGTGTTAAATTATGGGGTTATTTAAGTAAAACTAGAAGCCGTAGTGATTATGACTACAAATGAACTTGTCCTTTCTAAAGTCATTTGTCCGTTCTGGACTACTGTAGAAACATGGCGGTGCAACATTGGCAGGCTCCGTGGAAGAGGACTCGCTGTCCAAATGTAGATAGAAAGGGTAACAAAAACCTCATGATTATTTTTTTTTCATGGGATTATACAATAATTAAAACAGAGATATACAGTGTATGTACTAAAATGTAATATTGTCTGAACCAGGCCTTAAATTAAAAAAAAGAGTGACCATTGGTATGGCATTCAAAAGAGGGCACACTATTAGAAGGATGTTTTGCAGTGGAAATGCATACTAAGTTACAGAAAAATAGATAAGAAATCAAAGCATTTTTCGATTCCCAGCCCCCACCCTCCCCCAGCACACTTTGAGGCTTATCAGCATGGTGGCCGATATATATTTGACATCTGTACGTAGACATACATACATGCTTTATATACATGCAATTAAAATCCCTGACATTGGATGAAGTGGAGTCAGTTGAATCTGACCATGGTGAGAGAATGTCAAATTTAAGAATCGTGCAGACAAAGTTCCTTGAGTAAACAGAATAGAAAAAATCACAGTTTGAGCTTGTGGTTTGCATGTCCTTGCTCGCCCGAGAGTCTCTTACAGAAACCACATTCTGTCCAACATAAGACTGGAAGGCAAGCCTTTGATATGTCAAGCTTTCACATTCTAGATTGTGTGCTGGCTAAAAAATGTACAGATAACAAATGCTGGTTTTCAAGAAAACAAAAGTTCTGGTTTTGAACTATGACTTGAAGGGCTCTGTAACCTTTGGTACAAACCATCAGGAAAATGATAATCTATTCAGAAAGGCATTTTAAACAATAACCCCAATGGTCAACCTCAAAGTATTCAGAAGTATTCCAATAACAACAGGTACGTATCAAAGTCTGACAACGTATTTGTCAATTCATCTTGGCAGTTTGGATATGAACACGTTAAAGTGAGTGCAGCTTAAACAGCTGAACACTGGGAGACACAAAATCCGAACAGTAGTGGTTGTGTGTGTGTGGATCCATTCAAATGTTCGGAATCATACCAACATCCAGATAGAGGAACAAGTGTCACATCCCCCCTGATTACAACCAATGGGAGGTGAGGCCCCGTTGAGAAACGCCCATGAGGAGGTCCATGCGATTTGATCACTCCAGTACAATGCGTAATATAATTCACAGCTTCAGGTATCAAACAGAGTCACAAGAGATAAACCAACATTAAAACTTTTTCTTTTTGAGTCATGCAACGCATGATGTGAGATGCAAGTGAGAAGATGAATAGATGTGAGGCAGTCTATTATCATAGCCTATTCCATCATGTAGATGGTTTGATTTTATATACTTTTAAGCTATTTGGTTTTGTGTGTGTGTGTGTGTGTGTGTTTGTGTGTGTGCGTATGTGTGCGTGTGCAAGTGTGGGAAGGGGAGAGGAGTGCATATCCCTGCTGTTTGAGGAAACACTACATAGAATGTTTGGTAGGTATTTTTAAATCACAAGGTTATACGGAGCTAAGGCAAATCGTTGGTGTTTCTGGTGTAACAAATCCACTTTACTAAGATCATGCCCTGATTTGATACGCAGAAGGTATGGAGAAGCTCTCCTGCATCCACAAACACAAACTCAATGTAATCCACGTTCGACGGCTTGAGGCACATTTTATACTCCTCATGTTATTCGGGATACAAGACTACAATATAATTTTCGCAGTTTAGCATGCACATAGATACCTTAGTAACCACATATAATCAACATCTATACTATATATAGCATATATAAGCAATTTAAATAGTATTACTCATTATTATAACTATACATTATAGTATAACATTTGTAATAATTTACTAAGAAGAAAATATTTCCTTGATTGATTGAAAGTATTTTTTTCAATCAAGGCAATACCGTTTTTTGTTAAGAGTTCAGCCCCCTATTCCGTTTTTTGTAAGCACAAAGTATGATATTGGAGCCTGTAGTTCTGTACCACGTGATCACTCCAGGAGTTATACAATTACCATACCCTTCCCCCCTTCTCCCTTCCTACTGCAACTCCTGAGAGATTTGACAATTCCAAAGTAATAAGTTCCTACAAAACATATATATTTGCTGGATTACTTGATTTCTCTACTTCAAGAAATGGTATTGGTATAATGGTATGGTATAAAATTATTGATAGCTGTGCATTCTTCTCTGGTCTCCCTCAGGCTTATCTTCATTCCATGAACACACGACTCTGGCTGGATCTATTTGACAATACTCATCAGAAATACAAATAAGATGGGAACGGAAGGCACCATAATGCACTAATTTCAATGTTTTATACAGAAATGCATTATTTAGCAACCATTAAAGGGAAACCATGTTTTTTGTAAGGGTGGAATTCCCATGCACACCAATTTAGAAATCTCTCCATTCAGATCAATCACTCACCCCTTATTATCTATATGGCTGTCAGTGAAATGAGCCGGCAAGGTCCGAAGACGGCTATATTTAAGCCATACACTCATCATCACCATCATCACTATCATTACTAATCATTATCCTCCATCTGGATCATTCTGTGGGTCTTCAGAGAACTTAACAAGCTAACTATAGAGATACATACCTGCAGTATCGGCCGGTGTGGGAAGAAAGAGGATCCGCAGCCATGAGCTGTAGAGGACCAGATGTTTGGACATCCAGATTGCATTGGAGGTATTATCTTGAAGAACCAATGATGAGATACACTCTTTACAGTTACGTAAACACACTGTGTATCTCCAATTAGTCCAAAATTACCCTATGTAAGGTATACTCCTTCAAATCCATGATCACTTCCACAGAAATACGACAATAACCGGACAAATGTTAAGTTAGTCCTGTGTCGTTTTTCATCAAATGTTATGATGATTATCAATTTCTGTTTTGAGAACCAATGAATCAAGCTCAATATTTATCAATGAGGGAAACTGTAAACAGGTACAGGAATACCGACTCACTATGACTTGCCGCCTTGTAAGAGGTACTTAAATGGAACCCCAGTCTGGGTTATCAAATTATGTAACTTTCTCTGCTATCTTTACTAAATACCTGCGACCAGTACCATTTATCAAAATAACTTTGATATTTCAGATTCAGCGTGAATGTGTCCGCCACAGATGTAAACAACAGCAATACAGCACCCTGGTCTTTGTGATGAGACATTTACATTTGTTATTAGATAAGTTGCAGGAAACACATTCATTATAAAGACAAAAGTGCAGTACTGCAGGCACGCTATTGCTAAACGCTTTTTTTTTTGCAGAATCACTACAATAAATTAATTTGGACTAATTATATTGGTAACAGGATTTGTTGTGAAGTCAAGCCAGGAGAGAGTTAGTGATCCTGAACACGTTTCTGTAATAATGAGGTTTATTTGCTGCCCACTAATCCACCGGATAAGACCTCTCTCTCTCTCTCTCTCTCTCTCTCTCTCTCTCTCTCTCTCTCTCTCTCTCTCTCTCTCTCTCTCTCTCTCTCTCTCTCTCTCTCTCTCTCTCTCTCTCTCTCTCTCTCTTGGATGGCTTTTTGCCATCGCTCATCTCACCTGATAGAATATTTATGTTCTCATATCCGATTGCAAAATTGTTGAGCTTTACACTTTCAAGTCCTCTCTTTTTAGGCTTCAGCATATATTTGAGGCATTAAACATCCATTTGATCTCCGAAAAGATCAAATAGCTTTTCTTTCAACATTTCACGAATCAGAGTTTAGATTAACCTCTGATGTCTTACGGCAGACAAGCTTAAAGCTGGGTGAACGGCGCTTTTCATTTTCTTTCGCTCCGTATGTATTTTCATCGATCATGTCGCTGAAGGCTGGGAATCTGCAGATGCGTGTTACATGGAATGGCTCTCTTCGGGAAACCACCTGCCCGGGGGTACCCCAACAAACATAATATGGCCGGCCATTCATCTTTGATCATGTCGGTAAACCTTCTTGGCCAACAGCAAACCCAAACTTGGTCAGCACTGCTAACAGGATTATTCCAGCAACCGATGTGAAGACAAGTTGATGCGTCCTGTCCGGACACCAACCTCCATAGACAAAGTTTCTGTAAAGGTTTGAAATCAAACCTGTGTAGCAGCCTGACCACTGTATGAATACATTTGTTCAAATCCTCTTCTGAACACCCCATCTTGCCACGAGTGAATGAGTTGATCGACTGTGTTTGATCAGTTTATATATCCTGAACAAAAAAAGGAACACTGCGTTACTCCATCCCTCGCACTGATCAAGGACCTCTGGGAATGACCATGGTGAGAGAATGTCAAATTTAAGAACCGTGCAGACAAAGTGCAGACTCTTCTGCCATTATCTCTGCAACAGCACAGCCAGACCGAGACAACCTCTGAACATTGAACTTTCTCTGTTTTGTCTTCCATTAGAGTTTTTGATCCATTGCTTAACACCTTGTTTGTGAACTCAACACGTCGTGTGGTGACGTGTTGGCGTTTTACCCCTTTTGTTTTCAGAGGAAGTCGCTCTGCGCCTCGTTGGAGAGCTGACTCACGGTCAGCTCGCTGTTCAGCGACCACGCCAGCATCCTCTTGGTCCTCTGGGGAGTGTCACTGCAGTGTTCCCCAGAGCTGCTCTCGGGACAGTGTCTGCTGGACTGGCTGTCAGGCCGCCAGTTGGGCAGCCTCGCGGAGTCATGCTCTACTTTGCGCTGCAATTGTTCACAGGCGTCCTTCTGGATGGGGTCCGCTTGGAACAGACAGGCGCACAGCGTGCCCCTGAACAGGGCCACGTCCCTGCACAGGGACTTGCGGAAGTTGGGCTTGAACATCAAATAGATGACGGGATTGTAAAGGGTGGAGGACTTGGCAAACATGGCTGCCAGGGCAAACGCCATCGGCGGCACATTCTCTGGGTCTCCGAACGACGCCCACATGGAGACAACGGCGTAGGGACTCCACGCGATGAGGAAACCAAGGCACACTGCCACAGAGAGCTGGAGGAGAAGACAGGAGAATAAGAGACAGACAGGTCATGTGTTGCGTGAGGACTTAATATGTTGCATACAAACAGGGGCGTAGGAATGAGTTAAACATTGGGGGGGACACATATTGGAAACCTGACAGATCCGTTAATGGTTTGAACAGAAATATGTCATAAATTAACAACACTGAAAAAATTCACAAATATATTTTATTCTACTAAAAAGATACATTTGTAAATGTAAAGGAAAACACATTTTGAATGGCAGTAATGAACTGATAAATATCAAATAAATTATTTAATTGCACACTCAATCATCCAGTTTTTTAGAATAAGAAGCGGTGACAAGACGCTATGTTGCGCTTTCAAAATAAAATAAAATATTTTTCTCCCCCCGGTATAATTTTTAGGTGGGACAAATGCGCCTGTCTCCAATATTGGAGGGGACACGTCCCCTCCGTCCCCCCCGGTTCCTACGCCCTTGCATATATATATATATATATATATATTAACACAGTGGATGTCAAACTCTGGACGTGGCAGGGCGCAGGATGGCTTTTAAACATAAAATGAACGCATGCCTTCACTGAAACGGGGATACTGTATGGATGGGCAATACACTTTCTTGGTACTTGCTATTTACTAACCCTAACCCCAACACCTCCACAGGTGGGTCACAGCATGCACATGTAGCTTGGGCCACCAGGTGTGATATCCCTACAGCGGACCTTGGGAGAGTTCTGAAGGCTCTCACCTTAACAATGCGGGTCTGTGTGTTAGGGACCTTGTTCTGGGGGGACATGTGCTGCTGGACGGCCTGGCGGGACCCCCGGACGGTCATCAGGATGAAGACGTAGGATAGGGCAATGACAGTGCAGGGGACAATGTAGCAGAAGAAGAAGAGGCAGATGATGTAGCTCATGGCCGCCCGGCTGTGGCTGGGGGCGTTCCAGTCGATGCAGCACGCCGTGCCATAGGGCTCGGCGCCGTACTGGCCCCAGCCGCTCAGGGGGCCCACGGCAAACACCATGGCATAGCACCACACCGCCGCCACCAGCAGGCAGGCATGCCAGTAGGAGAACTTGTTACCTGGAGGTATAGAGGGACAGAAGGACACAGAGAGAAAGGGAGACACAGAGAGACAGAGAGAGGCAGAGAGACAGAAGGACAGAGAGAGACAGGGAGACAGAGGGATAGAGGGAGACAGAGAGATAGAGAGAGACAGAGAGATAGAGATAGACAGGAGACACAGAGAGATAGAGAGAGACGGGGAGATAAGAAAAGCAGACTCATTACCGACAAATGTAGAGAGCTATATGGAGATAAGGGAGACCAGACACGATGTACTTTCATGCTGTCTGCGTTGTTAGACTTTATTGAGCACAACACTTCTAATTGCATACCCCTCTTTGTAAGAATAAAGACGCATGATCATTTATTGCAAATGAAACATAGAATTATTCTATAAAAACAAAAAACAGTCACACAAATAACCTGGGGCAGTTCCATGCCATAGAAACCGACTGCATGCACTGATGTTAAACTAGAATGGTGTTGACTCCCTAAGCCTCCGGCTGGGTGAAAGGAACGATAGCCGTGTTCCCTAATATATGGCCACATGTTCACATAAAAAAGAATCAGGGCCTTTAAGTGAAGATCAGTTGCAATGAGTTGTATAATCTATTCAGAGAAAGATCTCATCGCTAACCTGAATTTCCTCCAATAAAAGCCGTTAAGATGCTGCTTAACGGATAGGCGCACATATCACATATCACTCTCAGGGGTTACCACGGTGAGAGTTAACCTTCGGCTACCGTTGGTTACACTGAAGAAATAGTAGCTCTGCTAGAGGCCTGAAACCAGAAGAACAGCTGTACTTAACGAGCAGGGCCACACGAGGCCCTGAGGAGTCCGTTCCACCTTTTTCCTTTCGTTTATCATACATTGTTCCTCAGTTTCCTCTTGCGACCTCGTAATCTGATTGAAACTTTACAAATTATCTTCAGCAGTCTCTTCTGGGACCCAGTGGTGTGCTGGCCGCCCGGGCATACTGAGACAAATCCCGGTGGGCCGCAGTATCGGTGGGCCGGACTCCCTCTGCCTCTCTGTGCATGTGTTTTGTTTTTTATACAGGGGAATCTAGATTATTAATGGCTTCTGGTTCCCTAATTGATTTTCAGCAGAGTGTTGCGCGTGTGTGTCTGTGTGGAGACATATAGAATAGATACTAATGGCCATCAAGGGGAAATTGAGAGATGAGGGGAGCGCAAGAGTTTCTGAGAATGAAAGACATCTCATGGTTTGAATCGCGATTTTCACCAATTTAATACAAAGCAAGTGAGGAAGGTGTCTCTGAATAGAATGTTTGTTTATGACATGGAGGCTGCTGTCTAATCCAGTATGCTTTCATCCTTCTACCGAAGCCAGCTCTACCGGTAGCCTAGAAGTGGATGACAGAGCACTCCAAGAACAGGCCAGTGATTAAAAGCTTTGCCGTGATTTCACACTAAAGAATATCCATGCTTTTCTCTCAGGTATATTGTCCTTTTTTCCGCGGCCCTTTAAATAATCCATTTGCAAGTCGGAAGTTATTCAGAATTCTGCTGCCAGAATGACAGAACATATATAATTGAACTGTCTCTGCATTGAGGGCAAGCCTTTCTTTAGAATATCCAGTCGTACTTCTGAAGCTTTTTGAAATATAACTTTTTGATATCTCAGACCCTTTCACTTTATGTGTCCTTCATGCCGCATTGGTGCAACCAAATAATTGGAATATCTGTCATTAAGGTAGTGTCGACAATGCATAAAAATAAAGTTTATTCCAATTTTCCCCCTCATTTTTGTCAGATCTAAAAAAACGGTATTGTTAACAACAATTTTGCAGTACCCAGTTTTACTTTGCACAAGCTTTTATTTTTTAGTTTAATGACTATTGCCTTGACGGATTTGTGTACATATCCTGCAACAGGAGCAAAAAGCCAGTTGGTCTCTGGGGCTTCGATTTAGACTCTACTTTGCCTAATAGTGGCAGTCGTCCTATGCGGAAAATACCATCAGGGAGCCAGTAGACAGACATACCCCTAAAGTTGTCTGCCATTAAAGCCATATATCATTCTTTGCTGTTTAGTTGTATTAGTTATGTGCTTTCAATTGAGTTAAAAAAGAATCCCAATATTAAGTAAATTATAGCAAGCAAACAAAGCCAGCTTTGAAGGGCGAAAAGAGTTCCATCAATTAGTCAGAATATAATGATATATATAGTATATAGGTGTGTGTGTGCATGTGTGTGTATGTATATTCTGAATAAAATGTGTCAGCCCTGTTAACACAGAGAGAAGGAAGATCGGTACACTGAATAAGCACGCATGCACGCACAACCCCCCCCCCCCCCCCACACACACACACACACACAATGTAAACATACAGCTATAGACACATCTTCCTGTTCCTGCCAATCTCTTGGTTTAAGATGTGTGATGAGACACTCTCACTGATCCCTATACAAGGCAACAGTAAAAGACATTCACAGAGTAGCATTCACAGAGCAGCATTCATGAAGGCCTTTTCCAGCCACCCACAGCACTGTTCAAGGTATTATATGCTTTTGATATATTTAACACAACCATGGCAATGTCAAACATGTAAGGCACCCGTTCTGTAAGCTGTAAAACATGTGGTGTGCACTCAGCGGGTTGCAAGGTCCACAAGGTAATTTCCCTAAGGACTCAACCCTGGAGTCCTTGGGGCTGAGTCAACCCAACACCGTTTGAAATGGGTATATTCACTAAGGAGCAGAATGGAAGTCACACCGGGTGTCCACCTTCCGTCGGCTTATTACATGCTGCTCTCTCTCTCGTGCACTTCTCTTTCATTCTTTTTCTCTCTTTTATTTCTCTCCCTCTCTCTCTCTCGCTTGTCTAGTCTAAGTGTGTGTATATGTGTGTGTGTATGTTTTTTATTGTGTGTGTATGTGCTTACTGTGTGCCATATCAGTGCCTTTTCAGTTATAAATGACCAAGCTGAAAACTAAATTCATTCAATTTGACACGATTAGCTAGATTTGCTAAAGCTCCATTGTCAAATAGATTAAATTTGTTTGCATGAGGACACCAATTAATGTGCAAACACAGCACATCCGGCTCTGGTCTTTATTGAAAATATGCTGTGTCCTTGACTCCTTGTTCCTCCATGGTCTCCCACTGCTTTAAAGTAGTACTATAATACAACCTAAAAAGGTAATTAAACAACCTCCTTTAGATGTTGCCACTATCATTCCTGGTTTAGGCAGGTCTGCTGCTGGGACGGTAATGTGTCTGTTCTTAAGGGACAGATTACATGATAAATATTGTCTAGAAGCCCAGCGTGGCAAACGAAAATAACCTCAGGGCTGCGGTCGGATAATCTGGTCTGTTTAGGAGGGTTCCTAACTGACTGAAATGACCCGGAATAATCTTAGTGGCCGCCATGATAAGAGCTATATGAATTCTCTCAATGCTATGGAAAGGTGCTTCAATACTTCCATTCTTACCTCCTTTAGCACAGGGTACACTGGACCATCCTTTACTAAAGGAAAGAAGATAATGCAGTCCCAGAATTCCTTGGGGCAGGAATATTTAAAATGACCCACAATTGGTCCATTCACAGGAGACAGGAGTGTGAGAGTGCGAAACCATTATCAATAAGATAACATTTTGTTTCCCCTTTTGTAACTTGTTGCCTACATTCCTTTCCTTTCCATTTCAATTCCAACCGTAGCAATAAGGAATCATTTTTCAGTACTGTCCAAGAATCTAAAATACGCTTTTAGTGGTCCATCTTCGAAACGTTTCCTGTTTCCCAACGGCAACCAAACGTTTATAACATCCGCTGATGTAGCCTAGTGTGAGTGCGGTCGGCTTCACTTAGCACTCCGATTTTCTTTTCCTAAGTCCTTATGAATTCTGCTTCACATCTTTCCTTGACCTCATGAGGTTTTCAACGATAAGAGGTTAAGAAAGGACAAAGGAAATATTATTTTTTACTATGGGACTGCAGTTCTGGTGTTCTCTCATTTGCAGAGACGTGCTGTGAGGTCTGTGGCTGGTGAGGCACTGACTTTTTCAGAGTCAGATTTACAAAAATATGAACTCAATTGTTATATAGTACTGGCCTTGAATCATTATCTTCCATGTTTGCAGTCAGAAATGTTTTTTTTTTTAAATAAACAAACTGATGCAGTGCACTTGACTGCTTAAAAGAAGTTAACGGAAGCATCCTGTAAACACTGTGGGCTCACGCATACGCCCCCTTCAGTGAGGCAGAGGTACTGGCTGCCTCATTTCATGCTTTTTCAGCGCGGTTTTATGTCAGATCAGCATAAACTCATGCTTAAACTAGTTATCATACTTAATCATACTTAATACTGAAACTAGTTAATGTACATCAAATACATTAACTAGTTTAAGTAAAGTGCGATCATACAATAAAAGTGTCTGCAAACATTACATTGGTGGCAACGGTGAAAAAGCAAACTGGGTAGAGCGCATGCGCTCTACCCAGGGATTGCGCAATTCTTGGTGAGGCAGCACTGCTCGCTGCCTCAGCAGGCCTCAGCTCGCGTATTTCCCCTCAGGAAAAAGGCAAATTCTGCGATTTTGATAATAAAAATGCTTTAAATTATTGGAATCGTACATTAATTACATTTAGACAAATACCAATATATAATATTTTTTACAATTTTTAAATTTTATCATAATTTGTTTTTTCTTTTCATGATGACAGGTGAGGCTCTGCCTCACCTGCCTCCCCTGACTGCACGTCACTGCTCATTTGAGGTTTGAAAAGCGTGCTTAAGAGCTGCAGTCCTAGCAAGTCTGGGGCTGCTAACCCTGGCCCTGGGGGATGAAGCCTATACTAAAGCCAATCGTTAGTTTAGCAAACATACTGACCCTCAAAGGCATACAGTTATGATCCCAGCAAAGCCTCCAGAAACGTGCTTCCAGGAACTTAAGCAAGCATACAAATTAATTTGATGTTCAGTTCTCAACAGATAGCACATCCTCAGAGGAAAATCATAAACCTCCTACAGAGCTCTGAAACTGTCCCTTCGTTTACATATTGATGGGAGGATCACAGGTTAAAGACTGGCAATGCTGCATTTGAAATTACACCAAAAAGGCCAATTTTCACCAGAACCGGCACGGAAGCGGCACGGCAGTGAAACGGTCTCCGAAAATAATAGAAACTATTATAGTCAAAGTAGGCTATTCCACTGGATACGGTCGCGGCACGGCACAGAACCGTCCCCAAACCGGCACTTAGCTTACGATTCGTGCCTCTTCTATTTTTGAAAGTTGCCGGTTCGCAGCAGTGTCTCAGAACACTTATACAGCCAATCAGTTTGCATTTGCTCATGAATATTCATGAGCTCACATCGACCCCTATGAAATTCACAGGGTATTGTAATAGTATACAGTCTATCTATGGTATCAATAGCTAATCAGTGGCAAAGAAGAAATGAAAGTCGATGCCTTGTCTATTCTCTATTCGCAAGTCCAGTGTCGCGCGCAGACCGCGACGTTGCCATGACATCTAGAAATCATACCGTATTTAATGGCTAAATATTGATGTGTAGGGGTTGAATATAACTCGTGAATAGTATTGTATGAATCATTCTAATCATAATAACTTTTAGAATTCAGATAGGCCTATTATAATTATGCACGGTACGGAACACAGCCGCTTCGCTGCCGTACTGCTTCTGTGCTGCTTCTGTGCTGGTTATGGTGGAAATTGGCCTTAAGTCGTCCAGAGCTCAAATAACATGGGTGCAGTGTTATCACCAAATTACAAACATTAGCAGTACAGACAACTTAGCAACAAGCCTGCTTCCTGTAAATGCCATCAGAAATGTCCCATTACAAACTCATCGTTGGGACGCGCCACGTCGGGGCGAATACGTAGAGGATAGTGTAGTGGCTAGGCACGTTGACTCTAAGCTGAAAGGTTTTATGTTCAGAAACCAATGGTCTATGTATGTAAACAACAGTACTACATGTAGGCATGCCTCGAGCATGACCCTTCCCACTACCTGCTTCCTCTTGACTCTAAAATGCACTGTAAAGGTGGCGACACACCGGCCCGACTGCTCGATTCGCGTCGGTAAATGAAGTCGGGCTATTTATCTGGCCGACTCAATCAACTGAAATGGAAAGGACATACCTATGCGATTACAGCCGACGCTGTACGTTCTGCGCTTGTGCGAGATGTAATTTCTCCAAAACAACAAGCGGCGCTAATCTGTATTGTGGTTTAAAAAATACCAGGGAAATACCAGGTCCTCTCTCTAGACCAAAACACAGAGCACGCTGTCAACACCAGTCACTGTTGTCAAACGATGGATGATGTTGATACGAAGATACTGGCCTTGTCAGCTCTCGCGCTTTTTCTTTTGGAAGAAGAAAGTCGGAAGCGAAAAGTAAGGGGAAAAGTTAGACGCACTTATTGGGTGAAGCTGTGGATACAACTGCGAGCATGCAAAGGATTAATAAAAATCATATAAATCATAATTGCCTCAAGTAGCATCATCACTGCTAAGTCACCACACGTCATATATGTTGGAAACATGCCGCATAGTTTTTGGTCAGGGAATAATGGAATGTGAAAAGTTCAAATGTCAAGTTAATGTAATCATAAATCGGCATTTGTCAGTAGTGACATCTCTTACATGGGAATGGAGGACGAAGGAAGTGTTCATTTCATGTGAATGATGTCCATAGACAACACTGACTGGCCCACATTCAGACGCAATAGGAGCAGTCCATGGCCTATTATATAAGACAATAGTATGCAGGGAGATTTGCTGTTTCAAATATGTGTTTTATTGTAAGAGGTAATAAAGTATAAGATGTGATAAAGTAGTAGAAAGTATAAAACGTATAAAATACGTTGTCACATGTTAAATCGGCTAAAAAGAACGCAGACGTGGCCGATTACACCGTACACACCAAAGAGACTCATGTCACCGGCCTCTCAAGTCTCACCGACGCCGATTTTCGGCCTGGTGTGTTGCCGCCTTAAGTAGGATGAATGCGTCTGCTAAATGCTCAAATCTGTCATTTTTCCGTACCATAACTGTCTACCGTGTATAATGATAATGGGGCACCATGGTCTTTCAAGCTGAATCTGTTGTAGGTTTTTCTTCTCACCATAGTTGGGGCAGCAGACTTTGAGCCAGCAGACGGAGGAGAGCACAGTGAGGTTGGTCAGACTGGACAGGCCAAACAGCACCCCGCAGAACGCATAGACAGTGCACAGCGACGGGTTAAACAGCCACCTGGGAGAGAGAGAGAGAGAGAGGGAGAGAGAGAGAGAGAGAGAGAGAGAGAGAGAGAGAGAGAGAGAGACTTTTAAAAGTGAGCTGTAAAAACATGTAAGCCTCCACAAGAGGGAGGCCATTCGTCATGTGTCACTAGCTGACATTTTAATACCGGGCCACTGCTCTTGTGATCCACAGCAATACAAAAACAAAGCCTGATAAATGGCATGATTCAGTGCCAGCCTGCTGAAGAACCGGGAGGGGGGTGTTTCCTGACCTTCCCATCATGCTCTGGTACCCCCCGATCGGGACACCTCCAGCTGACATCTAGCTGTGGTGGTTAACAGGCATCACGGGACGTGTGACAGTCGCGTATCAATCGCACTTAAAGTGCCGCTGGGGCAATGAGGGAAGTGGTGAGGGATGCCATTCAGAGAGGAGGTAAGTGAGTGAGATAGCGGGAGTGAGGAGAAAGCGGGAGATAGAGATCGCCAGGCATTAACCCTTTAATAGATATTCCCTAATGCAGAGAGTGAATTCCTGTTAATATTGGATTATTAATTCAAAGAAATTCTCCGAGCCCCAGAGGAAGAAATATACTTTTTCTTAAAACTCCATCCAACTATGTTTTCGGTGGGGCCCTGTCCATCATATCATACTTCACACTCTCTTCTGTGAATTACATGGCGTATAAACTTGTATATAATAATGGCCCATAACCATAACCGGACCCCACAGCTCGGCCATCCTCCTCCATCAGCATCCCGTATGCTGTTCCGTTCGGCTAGGCAAGGCCGGACGGTCTGATGGCTCCACCCAAACCACATAATCAATCAATTCTCGATGGTGAAACGTGTAACCATGCCGCAAACATTTATTAACGATGACATCCTTCTTGGTACAGTGATTGTGATCAGTGATACAGCGCACAACCTAACACTTTGTGACACTCCGCTAGGGACCACATGTAACGGCAAGTTAATGTGACGGCCGACAGGGATGTCAGGCAGTATAGCCCTGGGGTAAGGGAGGATGAGAGCCAGACGGTGTAAAAATGTCCATAAAGGTTGAAGCAGATAGCTCCTCTGGCTCACTCAGTGTACATGTTACAGTCTATAGATCTGTCAGCTGTAAACTCCAACAATCAAACAATAACAACATTTAGTGACAGATCGAAAGAAAAAGAACAGGGAGGGGCAACAAGCGAGTAGTAAAGGAGAAAATAGGTGAGGGATGGCGAAAAGGGGGAGCAGAAGAGGGCATGGGGTTGGAAAGGAGGTCGGTGTGGAGAAGGGCAGGGCCAATGGGCCGCTCACCTGTGAGCGAGCGCTGAAGGGATGGCCAGGGGGAAGAGGCTGATGGTCATGCTGAGGTCGCTGATGGACAGGTTGACCACGAAGAACTCTGCAGGCTTCAGGGACGACTTCTTCCTGTAGGCCACGAAGAGCAGGACGCCATTCCCCATCAGAGACAGCACACCTGGTGGAGGAAGAGGAGGACGAGGAGCAGGAAGAGGAGGAGGAGGAGGGGAATTAGAAGAAAAGGTGCTATTAATTGGTTGAATTGTCTGTTTAATTGTTCCGTTCAGTTCGTTATGTTCAAGAGGCCAGAGGTTTCTGTAGAAAAATATGCAAATAAAGACTTACCAAAAATGGTGTAAATGGTGGCCATGAGAAAGTCGTTCTCTTTGGATATGCTTGACACGAGCAAATTCATTTCGGAGGCATTTCCCATCTAAGACAATTGAAAATATAGACAGAGTAGACAAAGAAAAGGACAAAGACAGACTTGTTAAAGTCCTGTTTTTAGTAACTACTTCTAACGACTACAAAGTAGTCTAATGCAATTTGAGCAAAGTTAATTTGCTGACGCTATTTTCCATTTTATTACATTTTCCTATATATATATGTTTTATGGAAGACTTTTACTTTTGCCAATTACAACTAAGATGTATCATAAAGACCCTCAGGATCATACAAGGCCCAACAGAACAAAATCAATTAGAGGCATTTACATTACATTTGCATGACATTTACATCACATTTACATTACATTTAATTTACATTAAGGCGATTTAGCAGACAACACCATAACATTTTCAGAAGAAAAAGAAACAACAATATAACACTGTCGTTACAGTAAGGATGTTCATAGAACAAGTGCCAGGCACTTACAATTGCTATGTTAACCCATTCCCAGTATACACCAAAGATGTCAATGATAGGATGCAAAGTACTATTTTTAAATGCCAGGATGTACAACATACAATAAGTGTGTACAGTAAGTGCCAGGAAGTGCAAACATGGAGGTGAAGGGGAGGGAGAAGGGAGGTTATGCAGAGTCCTGGCGAACTCTAAACAAGTGAGTCTTGAGTCTCCTGAACATTAAACTAGGCATATCCACATATAAATGATACGGAACAAACCACAAGCCACATTCAAGAAGTTGACTCAATGAATACTGTCGCGACCCTAACGAGGGGAGCCTAACGAGCTCATTGACAACACCTGAGCTGGGCTTATTTAAGTAGACCTGTGTGCCCAGTGTCAGGGTGGTTCTCCTTTGGGAGGCACCACTTATTGTTGGTTCCTTTGGTCTTTTGGTTTGGTTGTATCCTAGGTATGTTTACACCTTACAACAGTACACCCATACACTTTTACGTACACACACACTTACATCACTGACTAGATTGAATACACACGCCATACCTTATGTTATGTTATGTTATGTTATATTCACTTGGTTATAATAAACCTTTTTGTTAAACTCAGTCAATTGTCTGCGTCTCCCCTCTTTGCCAAAACCGCCACGGTCGGCTTGTGACAATACCCCTACTACTAAACTTCTGTTTGTCCTTATAACATCTCAGGGGAACCTTTCAGTTACCTCCTGATGATGCTCCACTGTGCTGTTTCCAAAAGAGTGTTGATTGTTTAAGGCTTCTCCCACCAGGATCCACACAATCACCGGTATTATACTGCATTTGTACATTCTGAGATGACGAAGCAGAGATAAATTATCTGCGATAAGTTCCTCAAGGGTTGCTGGCAATTTCACAACATCTGAACTGGGAAGAGATGGCCAAGCACGAGTTGGCGGGACCCCAGGCTGGCTCTCGGACCTAGACACAACTGTGGCAGAAAACTGTGTCAGACAGGTCAGGGCCATATTTCTTTGACTGGGCCCTTGTAACCACACATGCAGGAAAGATCTGCTACTGATGCTAGAACATGACATTTTGTGTTTACAGATTTCTACCCCAATGCAGAAATGAGGATAAACACAAGGTTTGTTTTTTTTGGAAAATATATCCATGTTAAGCAATAAGCTTTCCTAATTCAGTTTGTGCATGTCCATATCAACCAATAAGCTTATTCTTATTAGGTTTGCACGTGTCCATATTAACCCATTAGTTATTCTAATTCAATATGCATGTAACCATATTAACCAATAAGTTTCTTTTACGTCAGTTTGCACATGTCCATGGTAACCAATGAGATTCCTCTACTTCAGTCTG
>NC_136941.1:13662660-13767660 GCF_949987615.1 Pollachius pollachius
ATATTTATTCATGACCCTATTCAGTGATTTACCACTGCTGACTATACTACTGTGTTATTGTCATGCTTGGTCATTTGTTCTCACAGCTACTTACTTTACAACGTTTTTATTCTGCGTGATCACACCATTCAAAAATAGTTCCAACAGTGACTGCATTACATACACTGTTGATCTTCCATATTGTTTGTCTGGTGTGACCATCAAAATTACTTCCAAGTGTCATTTGAGTTCAATCCCTATTCATCTCAGATCTAGCAGTCTCACTTTGTCAGAGCAGAGCCTCTGGGAGGAGAGGGCACAGAGCCTGGGCCGGAAACACCAGACCGCATGCCTTCAAACTCAAATGTACAATCTACAAAAATACATAAAAATCTAAACAATTATCACAAAAAAAAATGAAGGTTCATTTAAACATTTAAACATCATGGAAAGAAACAGAGCGTCATAAATCTTTATGGCAATGCAGCCAACTCTTGTTGCGGCCGCTGCTGTCCTGATTTATAGTTATCGTACTTTTATAGATTTTTCTATGTTAATTATGTGTGTCTTTTCGTCGCTTTGTGTGACTGTGAGGCACTTTGCGATGCTGGCTTATGGAATTTTCAACATGGAGAATGGTTTCACTTGACTTAACTTGAATGAATGCAAGAGCAATTAATATCAAAAGGGATACATGGGATAACATTGTTAAGTAAAGAACTTTCCATTCTGCCATCACAGTACGGCAGTCTTGCCCCATAAATCTTTGCTCAGTGGCACTTGGTTGCTCCCAGTGAAAGCTTTTCCAGATGGATAGATGATCTACTCATAGCACAACACACAAAAACAATTCCCGTGTTTACATTTATCCCCCCATCTGCTCATGTGACATGCATGCAGCTTCCCCAGCCGGGAAACAGTTGAATTCTCCACGGCGGCTCTCA
The DNA here is from genome assembly GCF_949987615.1 of Pollachius pollachius. Taxonomy (NCBI): domain Eukaryota; kingdom Metazoa; phylum Chordata; class Actinopteri; order Gadiformes; family Gadidae; genus Pollachius; species Pollachius pollachius. The sequence goes on from NC_136941.1 coordinate 13,663,584, forward strand.
AGATTTCAGCGCTGTGTGGAACACAAGCCCCATTTAGCCCACTCATTAACATATCCTAAGAGGTGACTGATGTTGCTCACAGCCTGTTTTGATCTGGAGTGTGTTTCCTTATTAAAGGGGACATATCATACCACCAGGTGTGAGTGTGATTAGCCATTACAAGCCGTTTTCAAAATGTGCAGCTTTGCGGTACACAGGTGGGTGTGTCCACCTAGATGTGTGACGGATAGATGAGCAAGGTTTGCTAAAGTCCACTGGGTAGGCTGGTAGACTGATCTATCCAGCACACATCTAGGTGGACACGCCCACCTGTGATGTCACAATGCAGCACATTTTCAAACCTGCTTGTAATGGCTAATCACACTCACACCTGGTGGTATGATATGTCCCCTTTAAGTGTGTTTGATGCCAAAAAATAAGAATAAAAAAGAAAGAAAGAAAGAAATTGGACTGAAAACAGTCATTTAGGTCTTTACAGCCGACACATAGGCCTACCACCAACAAAATATGGAAATCTGTTTATTATGTCAAATAAGTTCTATGTACCTCCTTTCGGAAACGTTCCTCCACCAGGGCAGCCTGGCTGACTGTTTGACTTCAACCTTGAATTATATGACCTTTGTCAATTGATTACATTTTCATATTCATTCTATTTATTCCACAATATTAATACACAGTGTTGGCATCCCACGATATCCGAGTAAATATCCAAGCCAGGGGACACATGCAAACATCTCTGTGTGCTCCAACAGATGTTTGCATTTCATTCATGTTCAGTTGTTATGACTGAAGTGAAAAGCACCCAATCTCATCTAAATTAGCATGCTATTTGTCAGGGTGGAAGGAAGAAATGCACATAGAAATGTGTCCATGGTGAATACACAATGATATAATAGACAGATAATTTTAACGTTAAGCCAAAGCATTGATTGAGTGGCGAACATTTAGTGCGAACGACTATTACTCACTACAGAAATCGTACCTATTATTTTAGAATATGTTGGTAGGTCATAGAGTTATGTGCTATTCATAGCATGCAGATGTGAGATAGTAGAAGAGGAACAATGCAAAAGGCAATGAATATAACATATCAACCAATCCGTTTTTTTTATTTCTTCATCCATGAATAATAAATGTCAGGAATGAAAGAAAGAGCATGCTGTACATTTTGATGGACAATTTTCCATCCAGCCTCTACAATTTCGTTTTCCCCTGCTCAATTTGAATGCCCTGTTTACACAGATACTTAAAATACAGAATTATATAAAATAAGGTTCTCCCTTTATTATAAAAGCTAAAGGAAAATACACAGACACGCCGATCAGAAAAAAAACAATCACTCTTCATTTTTGAGAAAAATAACAGCTCGAGCTGCTTGTGTGTATCTGTGTGTGTGTGAGTGTGTATGTGCCACAATTGGCCGAAGAACACCAATAGAAAACACAATCGAGATGCAGCCAACCATTAGACATGCATCTTTAGTCGTTCAACGTGTATGTAATCACGACAGCGTGTGCATGCACATCTGTATGTGTATGTGTGGCTGTGTGTAGTGTGTCTGCCAAAGTCCTTAGTATGCCCTCTCAAATACAAAAATATCATATAGAAGAATGGTAGGTGGCACCGAAAGGACACAAAAAAAACTGCAGGGCATTTGTCCTCCATTTGATCCTTCATAGAGGACCACGTTAAGCGGTGAGCCATCAGGGCCGTCTCTCCACTCCGCTTGAGACAGCTCTGCGGCAGGCTGCAGGGAAACCTGTCAATGGCAACGACCGTGGCTCTCTTCAGTGCTGAGCAAGGAATAAAATCAATGTGTGTTTTTACATGCGTGTCAATTGCAATCATAAACTTTAAGCAAGCATTACCACATCCTTTTTACACTGCGCATACACACACGCAACCGTGCTTAGGGATATTGACCTTGTGACACATGGCCAACAGGCTCGGCTGACCTCGCTCCCTGAGATATCAACTACAGCTTTCACTCTAACAGCCCTGACAGAGGCCAGACAAGGCCTATAGGTTCCACTCTAACAGCCCTGCCAGAGGCCAGACAAGGCCTATATGTTCCACTCTCACAGCCCTGCCAGAGGCAAGACAAGGCCTATAGGTTCCACCCTAACAGCCCTGACAGAGGCCAGACAAGGCCTATAGGTTCCACTAAGCCCTGACAGAGGCCAGACAAGGCCTATAGGTTCCACTAAGCCCTGACAGAGGCCAGACAAGGCCTATAGGTTCCACTAAGCCCTGACAGAGGCCAGACAAGGCCTATAGGTTCCCCTCTAACAGCCCTGACAGAGGCCAGACAAGTCCTATAGGTTCCACTTTAACAGCCCTGACATAGGCCAGTCAAGGCCTATAGGTTTCACTTTAACAGCCCTGACATAGGCCAGTCAAGGCCTATAGGTTTCACTTTAACAGCCCTGGCAGCTACCCACTCAGTAAGGGATAATCACTGAGAGGCAGGGCAATAAACAGTTTGATATGCCTGGCTCGTGGGCGGCTTACCTTCCACGAGCCGGGAATATCAAACTGTTTATTGCCCTCCTCCCAGCCAATCAGAATCAAGCATTCTTAAATGAAGTAGAATAATGCATTTTAACCAATGAACTCGCACATGATTGCACATGTGTGCAAGCACACGTCTTTTCTCCATGTCATTAACTAGCTGTTTGAACTTTGACATCATATCTTTCAGCTTCAGAAGTAGTGAGTTTATTATATTCAGTTCGGAGCGCTTTATAAAGATCTGCCATTGTTAAAGAACAGTATTTTCTTTGATATCTTTTGATAGTTTTACGCTGTTTGATAAATGCTGTATGATGAATGATTTGTCACCAGAGGTAAGCTTTTAATGTTTCCCAAGTAATACGTTCGGAACTATGTGGAGTGTTATTTATGTTCGGGAAACGACCTGGTAATTTATTGATTTTTAAAAATTTATTGCATTGCAGAAGGACAAATCCGACAGGTGCGTTTGAACGGTACACTGTCTGGGAATGTGATATCAATCCAGACTGGACAATGATCCAAATTTGACACAGAGGATAGAAGAGAATTATCCCCCCAAAATAATGTATCCTGTGGGAAGTGTACCGAAAATGATTTAGTTGAGGGAATTTTTCTCCAAAAGGTTAGGGTCTATCTATCTAATGCAAAACGCAATTAAAATCCCAGTTGAGGATTTACGTGGAGTGTTGAAATAATATTAACAAAAGGGTCCATAAACAGTCTAAAGACCATATATGGAGTACAGTAGAATATAGCAGACTATGATAAACCTTTTGAGACACAAATAAAACTTTGCCTTGTCAAATGGGACTCAGTTTCTGATTAAAATTGCTAATCCTTTGGCCTTGCTGTTAAAGTCTGAATGAAATATTTGGCTAATCCAGCTCTGTCTGAGATTATATGGTTTATAAAGTGGCTCTTCTGGGGAATTATTAATCTAGAAATTCACAGATGGGTGATTGTTTTTAATGTTTTAACAAATAGCTGATACCCCTTAACATTATAATTTATGAAAGACAATAAATTTGAAGCTACCTTATTGACTTTGTTATACGTCAATGGAAATATAGTGATCTATAGAAACTAGGAAAAGGAGAATGCTGTAATGCAAATCCCCACAGTGTTGCACATGTTTTAGACGTTAGATTAGATTAGATTATATTAAAGACCAATCGATATGAAAAACATTTTTCGTGAAATACAACAATATATAACAAAAATTATATTGGAGTTGGACACACAGGAGAAATAAAACAACAAGCATTTTATCTTTGGGCTTAAACACAACTCGATTGAGTCTGAGGTCAGGTTGTTAAGGTCATAGGATGGCAAGGGAGTATGTACGGACAACATATGATTGTGTTGAGCCATCACCAACACATTCACATGCAGGATAAAGGGAACACAACTCTGCAAAATAAGAAGAAATATTTCTAAAAAATCTCCTTTACCAACAGTAAAGACTGCGCCTTGGTGGCTTTGTTTCCATGGATACCGCTTGAAGGAAAAGGGAAGGGAAATTTTGTCGCACTTCATGTTTCTTATTATTATAGATAATGGCTACACCATGACATAAATTGCTTTTACTTAAACCAATACTTTAGGCTATCCATCCAAGAAGAGACGAGGGTTATTATTCAGCGGATACACGAACTGCGCCAAAACACAGCACAGTTCAGCTTTGTGTGCCTTTCAGTACATTTCACTCTTGTTTCCTGGAACAAACAGAAGCCCATCCTAGGGTGCAGATTCACCTCATACTCACAGCCAATAGAGCTTTGATCAATTGCATGGATAGCTTATTTCAAGCTGTCCAATATAATTTATCTGGAAGACATGATATTTTGCAATGTACGATGCTTGAGCAATTCTATTGATGTACAATAAAATAGTTATAATAGCATGAAACCTCATGGATCAATTTCCACTCGTCATGGGTGGATTATGGATTAAAATCATTTTTATGGCCTATTAATTGTTGATGGAATTAACCTCAAGGTAACATAGTGCCGATCGGTCATTTATAATACAATGCTTGCACAAAAGTTCATCCTCATTAAATCAAACATGAAGAGGGTTTCACTTTTAACTACTCCACTCTAACATTTGATTCTGTATTGACACCTAAACCAAAGAGAGGGCTAGTTACAATTTACATTTACATTTAGGGCATTTAGCAGACGCTTTTATCCAAAGCGACTTACAATAAGTGCATTTGTTACAATAAGTACATTTGTCATAAGAAGTGAAACAATATATCGCTGTCGGTACAGTAAAGATGTTCATAGAACCAAGTGCAAGTATTACAATCGCTAGGCTAACCCATTCCCCGTGTAAAGCAACGATAGCAGCTACTGTAGATGCTACACAATTAAGTACCTTGAATAAGTGCAATGTGCAAGTGCCAGGACGTACAACATTCAATGGTGGCTGTGCATTGGTTTCTATGCAGAGTCGAGGTGAACTCTGAACAGGTGAGTTTTCAATACAATATCCAAGCCAACACAACTTCCTCGCAGCTGGTTGCAATTTGGTGGTAACAAATTGTTGTCATTAGTGTCCTGTCAATCAGGACAATGACAAATGGAACAAATCTGGTGCTGCAGCATAGAATCCAAATCTGAGATCTTTTGCAGATTAACAGATCATGGGGTGGGGATAAAGAAAGGCTTCTGCTGGCAGTCAAATGATGTCTCCAATGGCAACCAAGCATATAGCCAATTAACTTCAAGGTTACCAGCCAACCTCCAGAATGTGTGTGTGTGTGTGTGTGTGTGTGTGTGTGTGTGTGTGTGTGTGTGTGTGTGTGTGTGTGTGTTTGTTTTTGTGTCTGGGATTGTGAGTGTGTGTGTGTGTGTGTGTGTGTGTGTGTGTATGTGTGTTTGTGTGTGTGTGTGTGTGCGTGTGTGTGTGTGTGTGTGTGTGTGTGTGTGTGTGTGTGTATGTGTGGGTGGGGCGGTGGGGCGGGGGATAACATTTAAGGTACATGTGTGGGAATGAATAAATGTTTTCCCAAGGTGCAATCTGACTGATGAGGAACAAAATGCCAGCATCCTTTTACCCATCATGTGTTATGTATGGGGCTGTCACTGAGCAAATAGCCTGTTAGTATGTTTGACAGCAACACACACGCGCACACACACACCCACACACACACACAGAGTCCTGAAAACTTTGAGACAATCACTACATCACATTAGCTAACAACATTGAACCAGCAGGATTTCTCCTCCTCATTACACTTTTCACAAACACAGACGGTGGAGTTAACAGGATTCACAGGGAAGCCTTATGGATGTTGACATGCTGGAGGAATCATACTTGAGGAGCAAAGTAATAGCGCGATGGAATGTTTTTAAATGTTTGGAGGAGGGCAGTTTAACATGATTCAAATTTGACACAAAACATGGCGTACGAGAAAAACACCGAAACAAGCAGGCGCTTGTGCATGCACAGATACGCACGCGCGCACGCACGCACACGCACACACGCACACACACACACACACACACACACACACACACACACACACACACACACACACACACACACACACACACACACACAAACAAATCTATTCACAGACACAGTGGTGGAAAGCAGCTGTCCAGGAATGGCTTATGCTGGAATTACATTTGATATTTATAAACTGTCCATATGTGTCACCTGGCTGACCGGGGGCAAATGGAGGGAATGATGCAGGTGTGTGCATTTAGAGTACATTGTGCAACCTGCTGAACAGTGTTCAGAAATCCTAAGGATTCAGAAGGAACATCATGTGCATTTAGAATAGATTGTGACACATTAACCTGCTGAACAGTGTTTAGAAACCATAAGGAATCATAAGGAACATCATGTCCATTTACAGTAGATTGTGACACATTAACCTGCTAAAACAGTGTTTAGAAACCATAAGGAATCATAAGGAACATCATGTGCATTTAGAGTAGATTGTGACACACTAACCTGCTGAACAGTGTTTAGAAACCATAAGGAATCATAAGGAACATCATGTGCATTTAGAGAAGATTGTGACACATTAACCTGCTGAACAGTGTTTAGAAACCATAAGGAATCATAAGGAACATCATGTGCATTTAGAATAGATTGTGACACATTAACCTGCTGAACAGTGTTTAGAAACCATAAGGAATCATAATGAACATCATGTGCATTTAGAGTAGATTGTGACACATTAACCTGCTGAACAGTGTTTAGAAATAATAGCACATCTAAGTGAGTCAGGGTTAACATTTTCTAAAGAACTTTTCTTTTCAAACTCATGCCACTCACTTACGGAGGAGTCGTAGTAAGTGGAACGATAAAACAGCGCTTTGAACCCAGAATCAATTTGTTCCAAATGTGCTAATTTGGATTCTAAACTAAATTGGAAATCGTAAACAAGTGGCCATCACGGTTGGTAAAGCTGGTTATTTGATGTTCCCTTGTTAGGTTTAACTGAGAATAGGTTGTATTTTCATCTGCCAAAGTCACACACACACACACACACACAGGCGCACACACCCACACACAGACACAAACACATACGCTCTCACACACACACACACACACACACACACACACACACAGACAGACAGATCAAAGACGCTTAGTAGCTTGGATTGATGTCATAAGGGGTGAGATGGGAAAACCTAAATGGCAGGATACAGATACAAACACCAGTGAGTTTCCGCTCACCAGAGAGCTATCAGCCACCCTGGCTCACAATGCACATCTCCGATCTGGAAGGCTGAGGGAAAGGTTGACCTGCAGACCTATCCAGACATCCTCCATGTTGGAGGTGCTGTCGTTGGTCTTATCAAGGGGCCTTCCATCACTGTGTTTGTTCTCGGATCGCCCTCTGACAAAGATATTCCGGCAGGAGTAATATGAAAAATGATAATATGATAAGGAACTTGAATATGTATCTCATAGACTGCCCAAACAAAAGCCCAAATGGACTGCAGCTAACCCAATTTTGAAAAATTGATTTACTTTCAGAATACAGACTCAACGTTTTACTACTTAGAAAGTAGATCAAAGGACAAGGGCAACTGTTTGAGAAAAAACACAGATTTAAACAGAGAGGATGTGTTGTCTTGTGGAGGTCAATGTCTTCTGCTTAACGACTGCTTAACGACCGACCATATTCAAGGAAAATACATTGGCTTGTGATGGTGCTGTGATTTGAGTACAGATTCATGGCCTAGCAATCACAAATCCCCACATTAATTCAAGCATGCTCAGACAAAAATGTAATGCCTGAGAGAATATAATTTCCATTCCGATTTAAAATTCAATTAAAACTGGATGAAGCTTGTTCCCACCAGGAGCTAAGAAGGAACACAGACATTTTTAAAAGAAATAGCTATCGGACAATTATGCCTTCATTAGTCACATTGTTGACTCTGCATTTCATCCGAACCGGAGCATTTCTAAATAACATGATTCCGGGTACGTGGATGCTCCTGAAGCCTAAATATTTGAAAAGAAGTTGTATCTAGTCCATGACAGTATGGATGTAGTATCAACGTCATTGTGGTACTCGAGGGACAGACATATCGTTATAACTTAATCCACCATAGCATCAGATCTCTCCCCGTCTGGACAGCAGCCATTCCTAAGATGAAGGGCTTCTGCAGCTTCTTCTGCTGCTGTTACTGGGGAGAACACTATGATGTTAATGCTGCTGGTGGTTGGTCTCCCCGAGAGAGAGGAAGAGATAGAGAGGAAGAGAGAGAGAGAGAGAGAGAGAGAGGGAGAGAGACAGGGTTGTTGAGCGATGAAGGGCAGTAAGCAGAGGTGTTAAGGCAGGTCACAGAGAGGCAGCCCTGCAAAGCTTTTTATTAAGTTGTTATTACATTTTATCGCTTTGGACTGAACAATTGAACCTCTGGGTTAGTTATACACTGCAGACTGAATAATCATTCTGTTCTCCTTCATGTCTGCTGGGCTGAAGCTCGACGATATCAACCTTATTATATTCTGTAATTTATAAGAGCATTTGAAGGTTATTAGAAAGGTATGAAGATATGTCATTAATTTAGACAAATAATATTTATTTAGACAATCTTTCTACATCTCATCGATTAATTTAATATCAACACTTCTCCTGGTGGAAACAGGCTGATGCTGTCTTATTCGGCAACTTTGTTTAATACTCAATTTAGTTTGGTAGATTACGGCAGTCAGCAGTCTGTTATTTCTACCTAGCAGCGAATATCAGACGGATATTCCTTCTCGTCGTTCCCTTTTTTCAATGATGGACTTTGCATGTTACTAATTTGGTGCTTTAAATACGTTAAGTCACACAACGCTACAAATGGCTTGAATTCATAAGAGCAGCCTCCGAGCAGTCGGGAAGCAGATCGTCTCAACAACAGATCTTCAGGCTGGAACAGCTGTAACCGTCAGCCCTGGGCCTGGGTGTTGGTGCCGGAACAGGGGTAAGGATGTGCCAGATCCTCTGGTGTACTGTGCTGAAACAACAGTGGTGGTCTTACTATGTTGCAGTGCTGTGGTATGATGCGTCATATGCGTGACACAAAAAAGGAATCAATTTCAAGCTGCAACAGCCCCTACCTGCAACGCGTGAAGCCACTCAATTCGATCTCCTTCAGAGAGTTGCACACACACGTACTCATGCAAGTACACTTACAAACACACACACAAACACACACACACACACACGTGTACACACGCATACACAAGTACTCACGCACATACACTAACACAAACACACACACACACACACACACACACGTGTACACACGCATACACAAGTACTCACGCACATACACTAACACAAACACACACACACACACACACACACACACACACACACACACACACACACAAGCAAACACTCACACTCAATGCTCTGATACCGTTTATTTGCATTTCAACCATAACCAGCCCATATATTACAGCAACAGCAATAGTAGCCCGTAGCATTAAGACAATTTGCTCGACCGGCTGTGCAATAGCTCATGTAACAATAATTGAAAATTAGGCTTCCCCTGCTGGTGTTATTACTTTTCCATTTCAACACCTAGATCTTCGAGGACAATTCAGTGTGAGGTAATTAATCAGCGTTTGTCAAAATTAATCTGAAGGCATTTTCAGAGGGAAAATAAAAGTACATCAATTATAAAAATAAAAACTCTTTTTCCTCCAGCACATTCATAATGTACTCCATAAGGACTCAACGATGATGACGTCAATGCTCTCTTCATTCATCTCTGCGTAAACTGCCAGAAGCGCACATGTGCTAGTATGTGTGCCAATGGGGAAAAAAATGCAAGACGTAGAGAAACAAATTTTCCCAGGTCAGCGAAGCACAGCAAACAAACAGCAGTGGCAGCAGCAGCAGCGTCTTGAGACTCACTAATGCTACCTGTGATGCTAACCTTCCCGTCTCACCCTCCTTGTTCAGAGGCCTGGGGTGTACTTCAGCCCCTTGGTATCCCTGGCTAATTGGGAACTGAGTCGCCCACTTCCACAGACACATCATCAAATAGCATGGTACGTCCCATAGTGTTGTGTGTGTGGCTATGTGTGTGTGTGTGTGTGTGTGTGTGTGTGTGTGTGGCTATGTGTGTGTCTGTGTGTGTGTGTGTGTGTGTGTGTGTGTGTGTGTGTGCCACTGCCTCTGGCCAAACACCTCCAGAATGTCAAAGTACTACGGGCTGCTGGGCACACTAAGCAAGCAATGGCACCTCACTATTAAGAAAGGTGCACAATAGTTTTCTCTGTCACACCCACAGACACACACACACGCACGCAGATGAAAACAAATGGATGCAATGCAAAGGGATTTATCTTGCCTACACACACACGTGCACGCACGCGTACACATACACACACCCACACACTCAAGGCAGTCTACTTTTGGGATGCACATACATGTGCACGTGCACAGACACACACACATACACACACAAACACACAATCAACTGCCTACATGGAACTTCTGATAGGCGAAGACAGTAAGCGAGTGCTCTGGCCTCTTGTGTTCATTTTAAAGCCTCTCTCGTTGCACTAGGTCCCTCAGGTCGAAAGAGGCTCCATTACTGTTGTTTCGCCAACAGCTGCTGTGCAGAATATTAACAACAGCTTCTCTTTAGGACAGATGCGTTGACCACAAGGGAATATCTAAGCAAAGCCAAATAACAGAGCATTAAATAAATGTTTAATAGTCAGTTATTCTTCCGAAATTGTCTCTTTTCATCCGATGATCAAAAGCAACTCGCTACAATGGATGTCAATTGAGAGCCTGCACAACAAGATAGCAACGGGCGTTTTACAAAGGCAGCCTAATACAAATTTATAATAAAAATCAGCATAAGAGGACCAATTAGGAAAATCAATTATCCATCCCCTCAGCTCAGACAGGATTCCAGGGTTAACAAATTGATCCTAAACTCAACATGTGACTTATTATCAACTCAGCTCCATTATCAACTCCAGGGAATATGTCCATAATGAAGTGGAGGATCCTGTGGGATCCGGTGCACGAGAGAGAGAGAGAGAGAGAGAGAGAGAGAGAGAGAGAGAGAGAGAGAGAGAGAGAGAGAGAGAGAGAGAGAGAGAGAGAGAGAGAGATTGTTTCGGAAAGCCACGGTTCAGATTTCATACGGGCTTCGGAGTCTATATTTGTAAATCATTTGATTATGACCCACACACACACACACACACACACACACACACACACACACACACACACACACACACACACACACACACACACACACACACACACAAAAAACACACAACTTTTGTGTTGGTGACCGACGACTGAGTTTTCCGTTGTCCCACTGAAACGATTTTAATAGAGCTTGCATTGCTCAGTCAAGTGCGAGTCAAAAATGGGAGGAGCCAGTTTACTACCTCGGGGTAACCACTGGAGTAGCAGTAGGCCTAGGTTGGCAACAATAATTATTCATGTGCATGGCAGCATTCACAAAAGGGTGTACTACAGCCGCTGTTAACAGTAAGAAAGATTTCTTCGCTTTAGTACAAGTCAAATGAAAAAAAAATGAATACGTCAATTATTGTGTACTGTAAATAACAGAATAAAATGCGGTCAAAGTCTCTGCACCTTACGTCAACTGATAGTACACAACTTAGCATACAGTAAGTTCTTGTAAAAGCCAAGTGACAGTGTTCAGTCCACTGAATAGCAACTTTACTATACTGTTTTAATAAACGTAATAAACATGTTTCCATTCATCATGCCGGCGGACACATCAATGGCAAATAAATCATAAAGAAACTTAACATGAGAGTGACTGGCTTTGAGACTGAGACAAGGGACAGTTTAAGGCAATGAAAATACAATAATAGTCATCAAAACAGAAAACTTGCCACAATCAGCATGCTCTAGATATTTACTACAGCTGTCAAACCCTCTCAAAATCAACCACGTGGAACATACCTAAAGACGATCCCCTTTGCTTTGTTAACCTTTGCTCTGTTCTTCATTGACACAATAATACAAAACACAATATTCAGGAAAAAATACTTTTCGGACATTCAAAGAGATGAAGTGAATCAAACAAAGACAGGAGGGAGAGCGAGCGCCAGTCGTCTTACCTTGCTGGGAGGTTGCGCCAAAGTCGTCCTGAAAGTGTCTCTTTAGGTTCCGCTCTGGAGCACGACAGCTAGGCATCCTCTCCATAACCACGGCTGGCTGCGCGATCACCAGCGCGGCACCCAAGCACGGCACAGCGCATGCTGCAGAGCAGAGTGTGGTGGTGGTGGTGGTGGTGGTGGCGGCAGCTGTGGTGTTTGTGAAGCCGTCAGCGAACTCAGGGTCTCTCTCTTAAACAGTCCCTCCCTCTCTCTCTCGCACACAGTCTCTCCCTCTCTCCCTCTCAATCTCCAAAACAGTCCCTCCCGCTCTCTCACACATACATTCTCTCCCTCTCTCTCTCCCAAACAGTCCCTCCCTCTCTCTCTCACACACAGTCTCTCCCTCTCTCCCTCTCTATCTCCAAAACAGTCCCTCCCGCTTTCTCTCACACAGACATTCTCTCCCTCTCTCTCTCCCAAACAGTCCCTCCCTCTCTCTCACACACATAGTCTCTCCCTCTCTCCCTCTCTCTCTCATACATACAGTCTCTCCCTCTCTCCCTCTCTCTCTCACACATACAGTCCCTCCCTCTCTCTCTCGCTTTCCCAAACAGTCCCTCTCTCTCTCTCTCTCTCTCTCTCTCTCTCACAAACAGTCCCTCCCTCTCTCTCTCACACACATACAGTCCCTCCTTCTCTCTCTCTCACACATACAGTCCCTCCCTCTCTCTCTCTCTCTCTCTCTCTCTCTCACACACACATACAGTCCCTCCCCCTCTCTCTCTCTCTCTCTCACAGACTCTCCCTCCCTCTCTCTCTCTCCCTCTCTTATATACAGTACGGCTCCAGGAGAGGCAGGGGATGGTGGGCTTGAGGCGGGACAGAGACCCAGACAGACAAGCCGCTACCTTGTGTTCATAGACGATCTATCTCTATCTCTCTCGCTCTCCTTTCTCTCTGTTACCGTTATTCCCATCCCTCTCTGCCTCTCTCTCTCTCTCTCTCTCTCTCTCTCTCTCTCTCTCCACAGCCCCTCTCCCCTTCTCACTCATCATCCCTAGTGGTGCCTCTCCTCTCTTCCACACTCACCACTCACCACACATACACACACACACACACACACACACACACACACACACACACACACACTCACAAACATATATAGTAGGGTTCAGTGTGTCCCCTCCTTAAATGCAACATTTATATATTTGCGGGCATATCATCATCACCATGGAAGGCACAAAATAAAAGCCTTTCATGAGGTCTTAACGTCCTCGATCACTAAATCATATTAAGTAACTTTATAAGAGGATCACAAGATAGTTGGAACATCCCCTCAGTGATGTCAATGCTTCTTTGTCTCACTCACACCACCCAACCATCCAATGGATGGCCGATACAAAACTTGACCGCTGAGTGATTCATGAACATTCCAGTGAATCCAGTGAATCGGGACACGAGTCCCGATTCACCGGAAAAGCCCTCGAACCGTGCGCAGGATCAAGGCTTGAGCTGGCAGTGGAGGAGCAGTATGGCGTTGGAGATAATGGATGTTTGGTGGGTGCCTAACTGGGGATCTGCAGGTGCTTGTGGGGTTAGTGGTACTGGTGGTGCTCGGGTGTTGTTGGGAAGTGTTCTGTCCTGTTAGTGTGAGAGAAAGCTAAATGTCAATGCTAATCTGTGAACATGAAACGAACAGTAAATGGCCGGAATTCTATTTCTTGCTATATTCACCCTCTGCCTTTGTCATTTTCTAAAGCAACAGTGAGGGACCATTTTTGTTTTAAAATCGGTGCGTATACATAAACACAAGGCCGTGGGAACAAAACAACGATACTGTAATCTAAGAAGTCAGCACCTTAGTCATCTCATCCCCCACACCTTTCTATAATTTCGGCATTTCCTTTCCCTTACTGACTCAATGTCTACTATGTGGTACGACTGCTCTCTCTCTAACATTGAGGACAGACAGACAGAGAGGCACGCACTACTGTAGCGGGCTTCTGTCAGAAGGAAAAACAGCGGAACAGAGGAACCATCATGGAGATCTGATTGAGATGAGAGGGTCAAATGCTAATTCTAGCAAAAGGTTTGTAATGCACACCGGGGGGGCATATGTTAATTGACTCCTGAAGTACCTTTAGATGTTCACCTCTATCTATAATAGGGATTCTTCAACATGTCTGTCTGGGCAGATGATATTGGATAAGGCCTTGCGTCCTAGGACCAAATGCTACAGAGTGGTAATCCATTGGAAAACGGACTGTGACTTCTGACTTACTTCCACACCATATTTCACGGAGAGATGTTTTAAAACAAACTATCATTACGGCTGTGAACCCATAGCCAAGACAGTGCATCGCTCAGAGCTGTGAGAACCAGGACCTTTGAACCACAGAGGTTCAAGACATTCAGTCGGGCAGCGGACGAGGCCGGTCTATGTTACCTAATGGTTTGAAGTCATCCCCAGCAGCGGCCTCTGTGGCTCTGCGGTGGATCAGCGTGGGAGGCGCTGTGTGTTCTATGCCACATGAAGGTGAGGAAAGTGCTTTGTTGTTGCGCGAAAGGTGGGCGTGGATTACATTGAGGGGACTTCATTATCCAACGCATGTATCGATGCGTGGCCTTGAAGTCAGATGGAACAGTAGATATATTGTGTCTTGTATATGTGTATATCTTCAAGATTTATGATTTATTTTAATCATTCTCTGCATCCTCAGGCTTGTCCTACGCATTTGTTGGCCCTGGTGGTCCTAGATTGGAAATAAACGGGAGCTGGTGACTGTGCCTTACCACCATGCTGCAACACTAATCTGGCTAATTGTAAAGAGATGGAGGAGGGTCTTAGCAAAGGGTATTGTGTGTGTGTGTGTGTGTGTGTGTGTGTGTATGTGTGTGTGTGTTTGCGTGTGTGTGCGTGTGTGTGTGTGTGTGTGTGTGTGTGTGTGTGTGTGTGTGTGCGTGTGCATTGGTGTGTGTGTGGGGGTTGTACACTGGGTTTAAAGGGATAAGCATGTCTGACCATAAATGTTTAAAACGATCACTAATAATCTCGAAAATCAACACTAACTAATCTAACAGAGAGCCAATGAATGTGATTTAATTTCCGGAGCTGAGTGTGGCGCCCTAAATCGTTAAGGGGAGAGAGTGACCTTTGGCTTATAGAGTGGCAGTGACAGTGATCAAGTCATGCAGAGATAAGGGCATTGGTAACGAGTACATTGTCTCGGTTGCTGTAGGAGCCGCCTGCTGAGATGTTTAGTTCGAGCTCCATGTGGAACGCACTGGATGCCATGAGGTTCGAAGTTCTGAGTCAAAAGTAAGGTGATAAGAAATTGCATAATATCAATAATAACTAGGACTGCAAACGGTTCCCCGAGGTTTCACAGCCCACGCATTGCGTTTCCCAGCGGCCGCCCTTTTCAAGTGAATCACAGGTGTTGTCATAATCCCAGACTCATCTATGCCTTCGTCGGGGGCGGGTCCCCGCTCTTCAACTCTGAGTTTCTTTTCAATCTCAAAAACACACACGAAGCACATATGCCATATCACATGTGTGCATTACACTTAAGATCAATTACTGAAATTGACACTGTGACGTTAAGGAACGAGATATCAACACAAGACCTTTAACAAACGATGAGGGAAGGTGTCCTCTATGTTCCTGGCAAGTTTCAGGTTTCTGCCCCTTTCTGAGGTGGACTTGCGATGGAAATGGAGCATTATAGCGCTAAGCTTAGCATTTATTAAATTTTACACTGTGACGTCATTTTCTAAGCTATCGACACACCATTTTTGCACAGGTGTTGAGGAGGGTTACCTCTATCTGCCCCAGTAGTCCAGTCCCTGATCACCTGACCACACAACTGTAATTGTGATTGATTGAATATTGTTTTCAATAAATGACGCATTATCACCCATTTTTAGACTCTTTAAAGAATCCATTATAACTCTGAGTACGGCATGTCCATAGATCCGTACGAAATTTAAGCTAATTTGGAGTTTTTGTTGATTCTGTGAAAATGTTTTTCCCAAAATGTCACTGTACCGAAAAATACCCCGACAGACATTATGGGTGCAAGAGGCAAAAATGTTAAGCATGCAAAATAATGCATGTATACCAAGTTTCAGCATTTTAAATCCATCAAGGCGGACGTACCGATCATTAACTTCGAATTATAGCACCCATGGGAATTTTGGCACCAACTCATTGGAGACCTGCTCTTCCGGGATGCCGATGCCGGGATATTTTAAAACTTCTTAACATTTCAACCCTGAGATATATATATACCTAAACCATACAATAATAAATTGGTATCAACAAATACACTGTGAATACTTAATTATAATGATAATAACAATTTAATGCATTTTTTAAAGTGGCTTCAAGAGAACCAAAGTGCTTGTGAGTATGTTTGTGTGTGTTTGTGTGTGTGTGTGTGTGTGTGTGTGTGTGTGTGTGTGTGTGTGTGTGTGTGGGGGGGGGGGGGGGGGCTGGCCTGAAACGTCAGTAGACGCAAGACCTTGGACAATCTCCCTTGCACAAGTGTAACTTGGGGGGAGCGGGGTGGACCCATTTTCTGCCTACAATCACTGCAAACAATACAGAGTGTAAGGTAAATCTACATTGATTGGTCACTGTCACCACAATATCTGCTTGACAGGACATTCTAAACACAGTTGTCTATTGATCTACACCAATTGTTAGTGTACGACGCTGGTTGAATTCAACTTTTGACAAACGTCACTCACTTTTTTCTTTTGTCCCTTCCTCATTTTCCTTCCCACAATGGGACTAATGTGACGGTGCGATGTAATGGTTGGTTGAGCAAGGCAATGCAATATTTTCCTATTTCTGTAAGCAATTATCTGCCTTATTTCTTTGTAATAGTGACTCTGACAGACATTGGCTACAGCCAGCAGATACTTATGAAGATACTGAATTTATGCACCAGATAATTGATTACGTTACAGAGTACTTCATTAGAGAGAGCTGTAAAAATGACAAAGAGCAGATATTTATCACAATAGGAATATGTTAAAGCTATTAATGGCTATTAATAAACTAAGCTTTTAATGGCTGCATTTTAACCTGTAGTATATACGATTTAACATTAGCAATCTCTAGTGGCATGAGTTGCAGAGTCTTCATTTAGAGGCGTCAATATTTTCAGACGACAGCAACTGTTGTCAAACTGACAACCATGGACCAGCGTAAAATGATTTATGGACAAATTCCCTGGATGGATTCACTCGTGAATGGCCTCGTTTTATCCCTGAGAAATTTTCTAGTTCAGATATTGTTTATGGAATAATGGGCTGCAGTAGAAAAGTTACAAAGGGAAAGTTTAGAATCTGTAGATATAGAGTACAGTAGGCAATACAAATGTCTTTTTACCATGGCCGTATTCCGAGAAGATTTTCCTCCTGTGTATTCAAATACTGACTACATTCAGCCTTTTGGCCGGATACCCCTGGGGCCTAAGCCTTATCTGTAGTTTGTGATAAAGATAACTTTTTCACATCTACCAGTGTCCGACACGGGCCCGGTCGGCGCCAGCCCCCAGGGGCCTCCGATCACGCAGGAGGCTTGGCCCTTCCAGCCCGTAATGTGTCATGCAATGAGGGCATGACACAAGCTAAACATTTGTGGGCTGCTGACAGCTGGATATGATATTATCCTGTCAGTGGTTGAATTGTTGTCACCATTTAAAACAATGATGTGACATTTCTTTGAAGTGGAGTTGAAATATAACTGATAAACATCCTTTTGTCCCTTGATGGCATATTTTGCTACGATTTAGCTGTGGCGGCAATAAGAAACTCGGTAATGCTCCTGCCAATTACCATTGACATTAAGACTCATGTTAAGCAGCCATTTTGTGCATGGGCTAGGATGAGGTTTTGCCTCGACCCCGGGTCAAGACCAGACTGGTCCCATAGGCCGAGTTGCTATCAAGGAGGCTTGATAAGCTGTGTGTGTCGGTTTGAATCAAATCCCTCGGAAACTGGCCTTATCAATCCAGCCCCACTGAAACAAATTATTCACAACTAATTAAGCTCAACAAGTTAGCACAACAAGGACACGTAAGGACCTTCAGCTGGAGTAAACAGCTGCAGTACTGTATGCAGAGGAGCGGCAAATCTGCTCACAGATTCTATTCCATGAATCGGACATTCTCCTTCTCTCCATCGTGTGTGTTTTGCGGACGCTTTCATCTATATCAGGCTAATATCTGCAGATTGATGTGTGTTACTTAGAATATCTTCCTTGGGCCTTTAATTCAGTTAGAACCAAAGCAAATAGTAAGCTCAAATATACCATTTAGTAATACTCATACAACAGCAGAGGAATGGACATATGTTTAGAGAAGAAAGGAAGGAATTTATTCATGATGTGTGTGTGTATGCGTGTGTGTGTGTGTGTGTGTGTTTGCACATTAATGTGTGTGTGCGTGTGCATATATGTGTTGATTTGTGCAACCATAGTGGGAGAAACTATAAAGCCGGAAGGCCTCCATTGTGATGAAGATGAAACCTTATCTGCCGGATCCGTAATTATCTTTGAAAATGCATTTGAAGCTTTTTATGTCACTGGGCTTTGGTGCAGGAGGATGGTTAAACAAGGCACTCAAGATCACTGTTGGTGACATCCGGCATATCTGGGAGACTGCTTTTTATTCCATTGTTTCTGTGGTTGTTACAAATGCAAAAATATGTCCTGGAGATTCACATTGTGCTATCCTTCTCGATTACTCTCAAACTGATCTAGATGTGTGTCTGACATAAACGCTGACAGGGACACATATTTGTTAAGTGATTCTATTATAATGTCACGGTAGATTCCCGTCACTAAAACGATTGTTTTGGCCGTTTTGTGGTTCTGTAGAGAAACTGTATAAACTGTCCCATTGGCACAATACATACATCGATACTCTGAGTTTCGATCAAAGGAATATAAAGGTTGAGGAAGGAACACAAACTAGAAGTAGCACATCATTTAAACTCTGAAACCAAATAGTGAACTAATGGAGAACAACATCATTGATACAAACATCTGGATACCAACTCATTCAAATGCAGTTTGTTCCATCACAATTTTTAATAGTTAGCATATTCATTTTATATTTTTTGAGCTGCTTCGGGTTACATAACATTATTGTATTTATTTCCTGTATTCATTCATGAACAATGAGTTGCAACAAGTGAATAATATCCGCATGCTCTTGCTTTAGTTTGTCGGAGATATATTAAAGAGATATTTTTCAGCCAACAATATTCACCACATGATCTGTGTTATGAAGTGTGTTATGTTACTGAATACAGCAAGTGAAAGTTCATCCATTCACTTGGTCCCATGTGATCATAAGGAACCCTAGGTTCTCCCCTGTGGTAATCCCCTGCGCTTCTGTATGATTAATCCCAAGATTGTTTCAATAAATTTAATTAAATTAAATTATATTTTATTTGTATAGCCCTTAATCACCATTACAGTTCCAGCATTATCTCATTATCTCGACCGGTGGGGTTCACACTACATACCTACATGGACGTTGCATGGAAAGACTTTGTGCTTCAGGACAGAGTTTGAATCCTTCACAGCATAAGTCAATTTCAGTACAAAATTGTACCCAACACATCGGTTTTCCCCCTCTTTATGGAATCATGGACTTTCACGCTGGAGATTTGGAGGGAATAGACGGATTTACTACTTCTGCGGTGGGGTTTCACCAACCACCGCCCCAGCCTCCATCTCCAATATTGATATAGTTTATTGTTACCAGTATATTGAACATGGTAAGTAAAATAGAAACCCACATGAATATAATTATCTTTAGGTTAATAAAAGGTAGAAGTGGTCAGGGGTCACCTAGAATCTGCATAGCAATAAATAGTTTATCTTTCTTCTGACAAATGTACTTATTGTAAGTCGCTTTGAAAAAACGGCTGCCCGAAATGTAAACATAAACACACACACTCAAACACACACACACACACACACACACACACACCAGAAATGTGATGATAGAGACATTAATAGAGCATTTCTTCACATTAGCATAAAGTAATATTATCATGTATTCATTTTTTCTATTCTTTTAAAAAGGGATAATTCAACACTTCGGACAATGACAGACAGGGCTGAATACAGATCATACCATTATAACCAAACTGCATGTGTTTAAGTGCAGTGGGCTTGAGCTGTTGAAAGAAATCTATCGTTAATATTATGCCTTGTGTTGAAACAACTTGTGTGTTATGCTTATAAACAAACCTGAAATTAAAAATATTCTCAATCGCTTGTTTCTAAAATGTAGCGCTTGTTTCAGTTTTCTTATTTGATAAAAGTTATGTACTCTGAGGATTCTTGCAATTTCTGGGTTGTATCTTCATGGTGGAATGCATTTCTTGTAAGTCGCTTAAGATAAAACTGTAGGCTTAATATGTGTAATGTAGTGAACAAAATAAAGTGATAACTGTAAATAGACATGCGAGTGTTGATTGGATGACCTCTAGCCTACTTTATTTTATCAAGGCATAGGACCACCATTTGTTGGTAAGTCGACAGAAAATCAGTGCATATTCCTTACGATTGTGGCTGCCATTTGACAAATCCTGGGTTTGTTCACTGTGCACCGAATGTTCAGTTCCAGTAAACCCCCCCAGGGCTTACATGGAAGCAAGGCCTCTGCTCAACCCCCCGTACAGTGTGTGACAACCACGGGCGTTCATAACCCTCTCATAAATTTCTGAACTGGGATAATGTGCTTTCAGGCCCTGCACTATTTCCATCACGATGAAAGCAGCCTGTCTGCTCTACTGTCGCTGTTTGTGGCCGCTGATGTGGAAAGAGGTGACAGGGAGCAAAACGGCGGTGTTGGGTCGCGATTTATGTTCTGTTAGCTCATGTCCTGTTTCCCCTCGTGGGATTGTGAGTGGTTATAGGGTTGGAGAAGCACATCCCAGCAGCCAGAGGATTTGTTGTCAGCTGTGAAATGTAATTTCTTTTGAATAAAATGTAAAAAATGTATTACACACAGTAGGAATTCTCTGTCTCTCCGTAATGAAATTGTGTCATTAGTTATATTACATTCACAAGAATAGCTGCTGGGGAAAAAATTATGGTTCACATGTGGATGGGAAATGCGAGAATAAATTCAAGCAGAATAGGCCACTTTTGCTTTTCTGTTTAACACTGCTTGCTCGGTTTCTTTATGTTAAACGATTATTGGACAAATATTTGACAAATACTTTAGATATCCACTTTTCATATCCTTATCCAATTCCCGTACCATCACTGTTTACCTGGAATCAAATTTACTCTTTATCTCAATTGTCTGAAACCTGAAACATGACTGGATGTTATTCTTACTCCTACACCATAATGGCAGCATCCTGAATAGACTGGACAAGTAGAATTACTCTAACACTAGCAAAACTTTGTCTTTCCTATTTACATTTCAAGCTAATAAACCATTTTCCTTATGTGCTTTACCAAGTCTAAAACAACCTGAATGAAAGAATGAAAGAGGTGTACTAAACTTTTCTTTCTCTTCATGTTGTCTGTTATTGAATGTTTTTTTTCATTATCTGCACTGTATTATTTGTTTATAAAAAAAAATGTGTTTGTGATAAAAATAGAGGCCATGAGCTGATCCGATTATCTGCCATCTGTCTGAATATGTGACTCTCAAGGTGAGGGTAACCAAGATTATTTTGTTAGAATTGCATGCAAGCTTTACAGTAATGTCAGCTTGCATGCAATACAGTAATCGGGTTTGGAGCAGGTTGGTTTTCGTTGCTAGTATCATCAAGGGAAGCATTGAAACTTTTTCTTTTTTTGTGTTGTCCGATATATTTATGATGTATGAAAATAGATCATGACAGCATACCGTGCCTCCAGATTTACATCCATCCCATTTTTGGCGTTATTACCTAAATAACAATAAATTATTGCCTACCATAAAATTGAGTTATGAGGGAACAACCTACACCCATATCCTCTTTTGGGAGGAACTGAGAAATACATCCCGCAGCTACGACCACTCCAGTAGCACCGACCCCTGTCCCACTCTGGCTATGAAGGCTTAAAGTTCTTCTCTACCTCTGAGAGCAGTGGGGAGAAGAGACAACAGAGGAAATTTCTTTAGTGTTCATCCTTATACGTTGCACCTATGAATCTAACCTTGGGTTCTTTTGCAGTGTAAATGTCAAGCAACTGTGAATTAACCTTTGGGAGGGATGGCTTTTAAGCCGATACTATAAGCGCCACTGGCACAGAGACAGCGGTGTGAACAAACTGCTCTTATTCCCTTTCCCACCAATCAATTTGGCGAAACAGCCCAGCATGACATATGATTCTGAAATCAATATGCCTCGCTCAAGAAAATACATCAAAACAAGCCAAATGCCCTCGCTCGGCATAGAGGAGTTACAGGGACTTGCAAAGCGGAATAGAGCATTTCCTTCTCATCAGAAGAACGTCAGTCAATGCCAACCTCCCCCCAATACCATCAATCCCCCTCCCACCTCGTCTGCTACATTATTTCCTTTTGTTGTGTGAGTAAATCTTTTAACAGTTTGACATCTCCAGAATTCACTCAATGTATGTGGTCCCTCATCTCCATTTATTTGATCATTTAAAAGCGAGGTAGTGTCTGTATCTGTGTGTGTGTGTGTGTGTGTGTGCGTGTGTGTGTGTGTGTGTGTGTGTGTGTGTGTCTGTTAACCATTTCTGGGAGTTGTTTATTGTTTAAACTTCTGACTAGGCAATGCCTTAAATAGACTTCAATCCGACCCCAATTGATTTGGCTAAAGGGAGGACTTCATAAACAGACAATGCATCTTTGATAATATACAGTGGGGCAAAAAAATATTTAGTCAGCCACCAATTGTGCAAGTTCTCCCACTTAAAAAGATGAGAGAGGCCTGTAATTTTCATCATAGGTATACCTCAGCTATGAGAGACAAAATGAAAAAAAAAATCTAGAAAATCACATTGTCTGATTTTTAAAGAATTTATTTGCAAATTATGGTGGAAAATAAGTATTTGGTCAATAACAAAAGGTCATCTCAATACTTTGTTACATGCCCTTTGTTGGCAATGACAGAGGTCAAACGTTTTCTGTAAGTCTTTACAAGGTTTTCACACACTGCTGCTGGTATTTTGGCCCATTCCTCCATGCAGATCTCCTCTAGAGCAGTGATGTTTTTGGGCCTTCACTGGGCAACACAGACTTTCAACTCCCTCCAAAGATTTTCTATGGGGTTGAGCTCTGGAGACTGGCTAGGCCACTCCAGGACCTTGAAATGCTTCTTACGAAGCCTCTCCTTCGTTGCTCGGGCGGTGTGTTTTGGGTCATTGTCATGCTGAAAGACCCAGCCACGTTTCATCTTCAGTGCCCTTGCTGATGGAAGGAGGTTTTCACTCAAAATCTCACGATACATGGCCCCATTCATTCTTTCCGTCACACGGATCAGACGTCCTGGTCCCTTGGCAGAAAAACAGCCCCAAAGCATGATGTTTCCACCCCCATGCTTCACTGTAGGTATGGTGTTCTTTGGATGCAACTCAGCATTCTTTCTCCTCCAAACACGACGAGTTGAGTTTTTACCAAAAAGTTCTGTTTTGGTTTCATCTGACCATATGACATTCTCCCAATCCTGTTCTGGATCATCCAAATGCTCTCTAGCAAACTTCAAACGGGCCCGGACATGCACTGGCTTTAGCAGGGGGACACGTCTGGCACTGCAGGATTTGAGTCCCTGGCGGCGTAGTGTGTTAGTGATGGTAGCCTTTGTTACTTTGGTCCCAGCTCTCTGGAGGTCATTCACTAGGTCCCCCCGTGTGGTTCTGGGATTTTTGTTCACCGTTCTTGTGATCATTTTGACCCCACAGGGTGAGATCTTGCGTGGAGCCCCAGATCGAGGGAGATTATCAGTGGTCTTGTATGTATTCCATTTCCTAATAATTGCTCCCACAGTTGATTTCTTCACACCAAGCTGCTTACCTATTGCAGATTCAGACTTCCCAGCCTGGTGCAGGTCTACAATTGTGTTTCTGGTGTCCTTTGACAGCTCTTTGGTCTTGGCCATAGTGGAGTTTGGAGTGTGACTGTTTGAGGTTGTGGACAGGTGTCTTTTATACTGATAAGGAGTTCAAACAGGTGCCATTAATACAGGTAGCGAGTGGAGGACAGAGGAGTCTCTTATAGAAGAAGTTACAGGTCTGTGACAGCCAGAAATCTTGCTGGTTTGTAGGTGACCAAATACTTATTTTCCACCATAATTTGCAAATAAATTCTTAAAAAATCAATCAATGTGATTTTCTGGATTTTTTTTTTCATTTTGTCTCTCATAGCTGAGGTTTACCTATGATGAAAATTACAGGCCTCTGTCTTCTTTTTAAGTGGGAGAACTTGCACAATTGGTGGCTGACTAAATACTTTTTTGCCCCACTGTAATTATAACCATGTCCCATGTGATCGATAGCATGGTTTGAGGTGCAATCAACTAACACTACAAAGAGGTTGTAACTTACAGATGGGGGACCACTAATGATCACATGTGCTTATATAAACACATATAACGCACACACATCAAAGCACAACATTACTTTCACTCTTTCTGCCAATATATTATGAGGATAAAGTTGCCAAGAGCAAAACGTTGCAGATGAAGTGAATAGTAGTTGAACATGCATCGCACCTGGATGACAGAAGAGGGCATTTTAAGGCTGCACTATCAAAGTGCTTCCTTCTCACTGTTGAGTTACAGCAGAAGCTGGTGGTGAAATCAAAGGACTGGGATTCAACTGAATGTCCAGTTTGTGTGTGGCTGTGTGTGTGTGTTTGAGAGATAATGTGACAGAGGGAGGGGGAGAGAGGGGGGGGGGGGTTCTGTCGATGTTCTCTCAGTTTGGCTTGAGAAAAACATCTTGAGAGGGCAGTCCAAAGCCTCACAGTAGAAAGATGATGGTGTATTACGTTCAAATGTGTAATGACATTCAAATAAAATCCTGGAGTAATCAACTTCATTTAATGACACATTTTAAACACATGAAACAAGTTGGAATATCACAGCAGACGTAAGGCAATTATTATGGTTAAATAATTGTTTTACCATGTCATTTTATTATATCAATCTAGATTATGTTTTTATCGAAAGCAACTCACAATAAATGCATTCAACCATGAAGATACTACCCATAAATTAAAGGATCATGCAGGTAAAGTAAGTTGATCTGATTTGATTTTTACAGTTGCATGTTTTCAATTTGTTTCTTTATGCTGAACCAACCAAATCAATTCAGCAGCAATGCCTCCCAAGTTAAATTATTAATTTCTTTGCCAAAATGTTGCATGCAAAAAATAAGATATTGGGAATAAACAAGGTGTGAACATGTCCAAAAGGGACACCTATAACTGTTTAGTACAGCAACACTATTTATTATGTTGGACTTTACTTGAACTTGGATTGACTTGCAACAATAAAAAACACAAATAAAAAATGTAATAGGTTTAAAAAATATATTACCTTTACATGTCTCACAATTTATCAGAATTTTCATGATGAAGTTATTCCTCTTACATTCCTGGTAACAATAACAATATCACATTGCAAATTAATGAATGTTTAAAAGTGCATAGGTTTACTTTCTATTGTTGCAAGTCAATCCAAGTTCAGTTTAAGTACCACATAGTGTGGCTGTACTTAACAGCTATAGGTGCCTCTTTTGGACATGTTTACCCCTTGTTTATTGCCGGTATTATCTTATCTTTTTGGCAACATTTTGGCGGTGAAAGGAATAATTGAACTTGGGGAGACATTCAGCATTCAGCATTCCGAATATAGATTGAGTAGAGGGTTTAAAGTGAACACTGTCCAGCATGTTGTCAAGGTGCCCTTCACATTTGGTATGCTGTGAGTCCACAATATAAGCATACAGAGCAGTGAATTACAGTGCCCTGAATTGGGTCCGATTTTTTCAAGGACTAAGAGCCATCGATTCCACTTTCCGTCCAAATATCCAAGCCAATAGGAATTCTTGAAACCACATTTTGAAAACTTGAAATAGCGTCAGAAGCATTGGATAGATTCCCTCCAGATTGCAACCCTTAAACCCTTTTATTTAGTAAGTTTAATTCACCGCATGGCTAGTAGCACTAGCATCATTTTCAATTAGTATATTGCATGATAACTATTATTATCATAATTTTTAACTGACATTGCATGGCAACTAGGTCTAGCATAATTTGTAACTATTATTGCTTGGCAAAACATTTATTCTTTTATATAACCTTTCTTTATCCAGGTGAGTCCCATTGAGACCTTTATTTGCCTCTTTTTCAAGGGAGCTCACGTTGCTTCCCACCACACACACACACACACACACACACACACACACACACACACAGACACACACGCACCATTGAAAGTCTCCCTGACACCAATATCACCAATAGGACCTCAACAGCTCCTTTGCCACGTTTGAAGCACACAACAGCAGGCCCCCCGTGACCAGGCCCTGTTCCTGACTGCAGCCAGTGAGAAGAGAACCCTCTCCATGATTAACACCCGCAAGGCTGCAGGTCCAGACAACAACCCTGGTGGTGTGTTTATCAGATATTTGAAATGCTTCTCTGAGGGAACACTCACACTAGACCATCTGTACCGTGCCCAAGTCCGTTTCACACCTGTATCATGCTCAAGTACGATTGCCCCATGAAGAATATGTTGGCGTTTTTGCACTTGTAAATAGTTAGTCGCGTTTGTAGCCTACACTCAGACGTGATCTTATTCTTGCATGCGGGTGTCTTCATTCATAAAAAATAAAAACATTCGGGAGTGTGCAAATTATTCTAAAGAGGTCTACACTCCGTCCGCAGCCCCGCCTTCTCCAGCGAACCAAGAAAGCCCGCGCCGTGACAAACGGGGTATTTTTGATCAAAAACTCAACTTCACTATCGCACCAACGTGAACCGCTTGCCGTCATGTTTATTGTTTGATGGGAAAGAAGGGTCGCATGGGCTATACGTCATCCAGCTCAGGTTGCGTAGCCGTGCGTGTGCGCGTGTCGGCTCATTAATATCTGTACCGGGGCCTGAGCACACCTCTCTGAAGTGTGCTCAGGCCACTGATTTGAACTGTACTTAAGTATGGTTGGCGTGCTCACACTAGCCAAACGATCTAGACTTGATCACGGTACAGGTGTGAAACGGACTGGGGCACGGTACAGATGGGTACAAATTGTCCCGTCGTGCTTCAAAGACACCACCATCATACCTGTTGCAGAGAAGCCCTCACCATCCACTTTCAATGACTAATGTCCCGTTGCACCGACCCCCATAATCATGAAGTGCTTTGGAAGGCTAGTCATGGCTCACATTAAATCCACCCTCCACGTCACCTTGGACCCCTACCAGTATGCATACCGAGTGCAAATGGATACACGCAGCCCTTGTCCATCTGGACACCAAATAGACTTTTGTTCAGCATTCAACACCATCATCCCTCAGCAGCTGATCGGCAAACTGGACAAGCCTGTGCAACTGGCTGCCGGACTTCCTCAGCGAGAGGCCTCAGGCAGTGCGGGTCAGCAGCAACACATCCAGAACCACCGTTCTGAGCACTGGGGCCCCCCAATGCCGTGTGCTCAGCCCCCTGCTCTTCACGCTGCTGACCCACGACTTCGCTCCATCCTTCAGTGGCAACTATATTGTGATGTTGGCGGACGACACAACCGTGGTAAGTCTCATCTCCAACAACAAAGAGACCCACATCAGGTAGGAGGTCAGTCAACAGATAGAGTAGAGATAACAACCTCTTCCTGAACATCGAGAAGTTTTCGACTTTCCGGAGAGCCCACACTCCTCAAGAAATATTTGATGGCAGCAAAAAAACACACCTATCAGGAAAGACTGCTTAGTGGGCTAGCTTCATTCTTCGTTTTCTGGTATAACCTTACCTTGACCTTTTGGACATGACACAACCAGCATCGCCAGCTGTGTTCATGGCAATGTCAGGTAATCTTCTTTCACGGAATGCGTTATTGTGAAATCGTTGTGTGCCGTGATGCAAGGTTGTGAGGGCAGTTATTATGGTCAATAGGCCAGTTGAATGCCATGGCCCATAATGACCTAGAAGAGTAAAGGTCAAGAGATTTCACAGTATCTATGCTGTCGGTTTCCATAGGATGATGTTCAAAGTGGCTTTTATTAGAGCATTGTTAAACGTCGCCTAGCATTTGGGGTATTTGTACGCCATGAATAGGGAGCGTGGAGCGATCCGATCAATACATTCTGGTGGCAGCCAAGTCCCTGGTTGGTCGTGTGACATATAGGGCCCTATCTTGCATCCGGCACAATTGACTTTCTCACTGGCGCATGTGTCGTTGCTAGTTTGCAACTGGCGCAGAACGTTCTTTTCCCTCCTGCGCCACGCGTCCGTAAATTAGGGAATGATCTTGCGCTCCAAGGGGCGGTTCGGTGAAAGGAGGAGGCGTGTTCTGGCGCAAACGTTGCCGGGTGGTATTTTGCAGTTTCAGAAATCACTTGCGCCACAAACCAGGAAATACCTGGTTTAAAGTCAGTGGCGCGTTGTTCAGATGCTATTTTAAGGGCGCATGCATAACGTTGTTTGTGCACCTCGCATACACTTTGCTTCTCTCATCTACCTAGCGAAACATTCTTGGTAAATTATTTGGGAAAGAACAGCTGATACAGCGGTAATAAGTTGTACTTTTAAATCAATGCATCTGCAAACACCGTACAGCAAATGTCGTATATTCTATTTGAGGAATATTAATTCAGCGCGGACAACTGTGTCTTGACTTTACAGGCACTTTATTAAACTGCCATGAAGACGTACGAACCCAGCATCATGTGACCACACACACATAATCCTATTGGTCTACTGTAACGTAACCTGCGTAATACATTAACCCTTAATGTACTGTATCAGTCATGTCTTCAGATACACCACATCTCCCTTTTTTACGAACATGTGAAACACATTTTTTTCAAAGTCCATCAAAACCTGTGAAGGAAAACAGGGTTAAACAAATCCTGGTAAACTGATACTCTTTCTAAACAAAACATTTTCCAACTTATTTTCTGAAGTAAATATCTCCCCTGTAAAACTGGTACATTGGAAAAACATTTTCTGCTCAGTGTGAACATATGACAAAATCTTTTTTTTTTCCACATTGAACATTTTTTTTCCTTTTCTCAGCCACTTATAAGTTCAGTCTAGTGGGCTGTATGATTGCTCTCCCAGACCTGGTCCTGGGAGTGGAAACCCCAGGAGAGGGAACAGGAGACCCCAAAGCAGGTGGAGTGTCATCCTGCTCTAGGACCGGCAGTGGCTCCTGTTGCTGCTGTCCCGCCTCGTCTCGTGACGGACACTGGAGTGGTATAAGATGCAGGCGGTTGCGTCTTACCACCCCATGTGGCGCATCCACAAGGTAAGATCTCGGCGAGGTGTGACTCTGGATCACAGTCCCTGGTGTTTTTGTGTCAGTCACCCACACCTGCTGACCTGGAGACAGGCTGCTGAGTGGCTTTGCACAATGTCGCCTGTTGAAGTTTGCAGCATCTGACGTCCTCTTCTCCCTTTCTTTCTGAAACAGAGTGCTGCGGTCGGGCAGTGCAGGTTGCAGCTCAGAGGAATGTGTCGGCACTGTAGTGTGGAGACGTCGACCCATGAGCAACTGGGCCGGGCTGTACCTATTCTGAAGAGGTGTGGCTCTGTATGCAAGCAGAGCCATGTACGGATCAGTTGCCTTTTTCAGCAGACCCTTTATGGTCTGTACTGCTCGCTCAGCCTCGCCATTGCTTTGTGGGAATTTGGGGCTACTGGTAAGGTGTTTGAACCCATATGCAGAGGCGAAGGAAGCGAATGCCTGGCCGGAGAATTGAGGGCCGTTGTCAGACATGAGCACCTCCGGGATGCCGTGTCTGGCGAACATCGATTTCAGATGGTTAATCACATCATTGCATTTTGTGTGTGTCAGCAGGGCAAGTTCGACGTACCTGGAGGGGTAATCAACGACGAGCAGGTAAGTTTTTCCCCCCAGTTCAAAGAGATCGGCCCCCAGCTTTTGCCATGGGCGCTCGGGGCAGTCTGACGGCATGAGTGGCTCACTGTGATTGCGGCGCTCTTGCAGACACGTTCTGCATTTGAGCACCATCTCCGTGATTTGATGTCCCAGCCCAGGCCACCACACAGTCTGACGGGCACGTGCTTTGCACTTCACGACCCCTTGATGGCCCTCGTGCAGTCTGTCCAGCACATCGTTCCGCATTGCTGCTGGAATGACTAGACGTGTGTCTTTCAGCAACAGTCCATCTTGTACTGTGAGTGTAGCCTGCTCGGGCCAGAAGTGTTTCAGGAGTGGTTCCTGCTGTGCGTGATCTGGCCATCCGTCTGCACACATTTTCATGACACGAGAGCATACACTGTCAGCTTCCAGCTGTGCTTTGAGTGTGTCCATGAACGTGGGACTGACAGGTAAGTTGTTGACAATGCAGTCCACGTAAATGTTCGTGCTCTCCATCAGTTCAGTGTCATTTGCGGTCATTTGTTTCTGTACAGGTGAACGTGACAATGTGTCAGCAGTCCAGAGTGACTTTCCAGGAACGTGCACGATGTCATAGGAGTAGCGCATGAGCCGCATTCGAAAGCGCTGTATCCTTGGTGGCAACAGGTCGAGTGCTTGTACGCCTAGTAAGGAGAGGAGCGGCTTATGGTCAGTCTCTAGGCAGAAGTGCTTTCCTAACAAAAAGTCCCGGAAGCGCTCACATGCCCAGGTTAGACCCAGGGCCTCCTTTTCTACTTGCGTGTAGCGTTGCTCAGTGGGTGAGAGTGAGCGGGATGCGTAAGCTACCGGCCTTTATTTGCTGTCCCATTTCTGGAGGAGCACGCCCCCCAGTCCATAAGATGAAGCGTCTGCCGATACTTTGGTGTCCCTGCTCGTGTCATACATGGCCAGGACCGGTGGAGAGATTAGTGCTTCCTTCAGCACCCTGAAAGCCGCCACCTGGTCGACACCCCACAGCCAGCAGTTCTTCTTTGAGAGAAGGTCACGGAGAGCTTTGTCTTTCTCTGATAGCTGGGGTATGAATTTTCCCACCTGGTTTACCATCCCCAGGAAACTCCTCAACTCGCTCACGTTTGTAGGCTCTTTCATGTCCCTGATGGCCTCTGTCTTTTCTGGATCAGGGCTGATGCCTGACGTGGTGATGACATGCCCGAGGAACACCACCTCACTCCTGGAGAGCTCGCACTTGTCTGCATTCAAAGTCACCCCTGCTTGTTCAAGCTTTTTCAACAAGGCATGGAGACGAGCGTCGTGCTGCTCTCGGTCTTTTCCCCACACCAGCAGGTCATCGATGTGGCAGACCACCCCGTCGAGTCCATCTATCACCTCCGCCATGACACGCTGGAAGTGCTCGGGCGCAGAGTTGATCCCAAACGGAAGACGCTGGAAGTGATACCGTCCGAAGGGTGTTATAAATGTTGTGTATTTGGCTGACTCCTCAGCTAAAGGAATCTGCCAGAATCCCATGTTCGCGTCTAGTTTACTGAAGATTCTGGCTCCAGCTAGCATTCCTAGACTCTGGTCGACTGATGGCAGGACATACTTCTCTCGACACACATACTGGTTCAAGCCTGTGAAGTCCACACACAGGCGTAGTCGCTGGCTGTTCTTCTTTGGGACGACGACGATGCTGGCGCACCACTCCGTAGGCTCCTCGACGCGCCTGATGACCCCCATCTCTTCCATCCGCTGGAGCTCCTCCTTCACCTTTCCTATCAGAGGCAGGGGAATTCTCCGTGGAGTCTTTAAAGAGAATGGCACGGCCTCTGGCTTGAGCTGGATGTGGTATGGACGCCTGATGTCGCCTAGGCCCTTGCAGAGTTTTGGGTAGGTTGCCTTTAAAGAGTCCATGGTGACGCTGTCGACTCGAATGAGTAGACCCAGGGCAGTGATGGCCGGTAGCCCGAGCAAAGGTGTGCTCAGGTTTTTGACCACATAAACCTTCTCCTCCGTCTGCTTGGCTTTGTAAGTCAGCTGCATTTTTGCATAGCCAGCTACCTCCAGCTGAATCTTTCCTGGACCCAGCAAGGGTTTCTCTGGCTTGTGGAGGACAGGCATTTGTGCCCCCGGGAACAAGTCTTTCAGGTCACTGTCCGAAATGGCGGTTACATCTGCGCCGGTGTCAAGTTTGAATTTCATCACTTTCCCTTTTATCTGCACATCAGCCGCCCACATGTTGTTTTCACATGACACAGAGCCCAAGAAGAAACTTTTCCCCTCTTCTTCCTCAATGCACGCTACCACAGACTTGCTTTTGCAGACACGCTGGTAATGGCCTTTTTTTCCGCAGCCCCGACAGGTTGCATTGTTGGCGGGACACTTGGCGGGCCACTCGTGAGAAGGCCCCCCACACTTGTAGCACTGGGCGCTGTGCTACATGCCTTTGTCTCTGCCTTGCGTGTGTTGGCGGGAATGTGCGCCGCTGCTTTTCCAGTTGGTATATTGCTGTCCCTTTTTTATCAGTCTGTCTATGGAGCTCCCCTCCATCTGCATCACACTGCTAGCGTCACGCCTAAGTGTGCTCTGTTGCTTTTTGACTTCTTCAGACTGTCTTGCCATATCAATGGCTTTTTGCAAAGTCAGTTTTTCCTCCATCTGCAAGCGTTCAGAAAGTCTGGTGTTTGCAAGCCCCACAACGATCCGATCTCGTATGAGTTCATCATGCAAGACCCCATATTGACAGTGTTCTGCTAAAGCATGCAGGGCAGTGACGAATGCCTCGACAGTCTCATTTGGCTCTTGTTTTCGCATATTGAAGCATGCACGTTCAAACACAATATTCTTTTTCACAACAAAGAAATCCCGGAATCCGTCTTTTACTTTGTCATAAATTTTCGTGTCAGCATCACTCAGTTTTAATCCTCTCAATACATCGTCGGCTTCATCCCCCATACAATATATCAGTGTTAACCTGAGTTTCCTCGGAGTTCGTAGTCAAGTTGCTCGCTTGCCGAAACCTCTCGAACCTCCGGATCCATTTTGTCCAATCGAGCGGTTTGTTGAAATCGAAGGGCTCCGGTGGCTGGATGTTGAATGTAGCAGTTGGTGCACTAGCCGCCATGCGCGCTTGTTGCACGTTAACGTTTCCCTCACGTTGTTCGCTCCTAACATCCACCAATGTCTCTCCCTCTGTCTCTGTCGCCGTGGACCGTTGTGTCCTGTGCCTTTTCTTTTGGGTCATAGACACAGCACTTCTGACACCATGTCGTATATTCTATTTGAGGAATATTAATTCAGCGCGGACAACTGTGTCTTGACTTTACAGGCACTTTATTAAACTGCCATGAAGACGTACGAACCCAGCATCATGTGACCACACACACATAATCCTATTGGTCTACTGTAACGTAACCTGCGTAATACACTAACCCTTAATGTACTGTATTCAGATACACCACAGCAAACACATATTTTCTTGACACAGACATCTTGTACATGCCCATAACTTTAAGATTGATGAGTATTTGATCGTGAGAAAATATTGTTTTACCGCGAGTGAGTGTTAAAAAGAATGAATGAATGCGGACGTGCGTGTGTGCGTCCATCTGTTTAAACACACGCAAACTCGTAAGGCATAATACAGTCCATGGCAATGTATATTAACGGGGGGACACATGCATATTAGGAACACAAGTCGATAACTATAATGCATACAATACTGATGAGAAACAATGTTTATAATGTATTGCGTATACCAGGGGTCTTCAATTAAAATTGAACAAGGTCCAGTTACTAAAAATCCCTTCCAAAAAAGGTCCGAACCTCTAACCTACCACGTCCTAATAGCCTACTTTTGTCAAATACAATCAACACATTTCTTTATAATTTCAGATGTATATATTTTCAATTTCCAAATAGCTTACTTTTAACCATGAAAAACAAGTAAAAACAAAGTAACGCATGTTAACATTTCAAGTAAACAAAACAGGCACATTAGGCCTGTATTTCAAGAAAACATAAAAAGTGCATAAGGCCTACATGTCAAGTAAGCAGAACAGGAACACTAGGCCTACACTTTAAAAAACACAAAGTGCATTAGGCCTACATTTCAAGTAAGAAAAACAGGTACACCAGGCCTATGTTTCAAATAAACACAAAAGGAGCATTAGGCCTTCATTTCAAGTAATCAAGACAGGTACACTAGGCCTACATTTCAAGTAAGCAAAACAGGTACCCCATCTGTAGTGACTGAGACAACCTTTGTTAGATCAGTCCCCTTCTTTGACAGTATCTCCTTAATAGCCTCATAAATATCTCCTCTCGT
The DNA here is from genome assembly GCF_949987615.1 of Pollachius pollachius. Classification (NCBI taxonomy): domain Eukaryota; kingdom Metazoa; phylum Chordata; class Actinopteri; order Gadiformes; family Gadidae; genus Pollachius; species Pollachius pollachius. The sequence goes on from NC_136941.1 coordinate 13,698,035, forward strand.
CTTGTGTGTGTCTCAAGTGGTGTTAGACCCAACAGGTCGTCACAGATCTCTTTCTTGTCTTGATGAAAAAATCGCACATAAACCAAAAGCCGGGCATTATCGGTTACATCTGAAGGAGGGATGGGGCACTCTGAACAGTCGCATCAAGCTGTGACAGTGCGTCATCTGATAACATTTCAGATTTTCTGGTTGTCGTTGCAGCTGACATTGGGATTTGCTTTATTTTTTCCACACAATTCATCCCTTTGTTTACCTTCAAGTAATGTCTCGGCAGCGGCGTTCAAGCACTCCTTCACAACAGTCGCGTCACTGAAAGTTTTTTTATGTTGCCCCAAAATCCATGCAATCTTAAGTGAGCATTCATTTGCACGTTGCTGGCCTGTAAATGAGTGTGTGAAGTACTACCTTGCGGGAGAATGAACATGTATTGGTCAGTCCATTCATCTTTAAAATGTCTGTTTTCGTGGTCAACTTTCCTAATTTTCAAGCAAGCCATTTTCAAATTCCAAATCGCTCTTCCGGTAAACAAACGATTTGATTGGCTATTTTTTGGGTGACGCTATTACGCACATGCCGTGACAGACGGAGGGAGGGGGGGAGTTTGGTAAGTGCATGATATTCGCTCTGTGAAGATCATTACTTTTTGCTGTTTTTATGCTGTACTACGGACTATTCTGCCTTTCAATTTGTATTTCAGTGGGAAATGTCTTTATTAACATAATCATGCTTTGTATAGTGAAATATAAAAAGAAATCGCATTTTTTTAAATTGGTCACAGTTTGGAGATGCCTGGCGTATATCATTAAATAGAACCACAGTTACCGCATATCATATGTGTGTTAAGTTTTCTTTGCCGAAATTTATTTGAGGACTCAGTATTTCTGAAGTTGTGGAAGAAAACCTTATTCCATGTGTGAATTAGGCCATATTATTTGGCCATAAACTGAGCCATTTGAAGTTTGAAATTCATGTGCATCTGTCTCATCGGAGACTGCAGACGCGCTGTCAAAATATCAACTCGCCAGATTCAAATGCGCTCCTGGCTCTTGAAGGGGGTGGTAGATGGCACTCTCATTGGTTTATTGCACGTTACGCCCAAACCACACCTACAGGTAATCAGGCTACTTCAGACCAACCCTTTTTAGATTTGCGCTGGGCGCAAGAGTCATTTTTGCGCCGGTAAAATAGCGACATTGCCATAGAACCGCCCACAAAGCTACTTGTGCTTGGTGCTTCTCACTTGCGTTTCAGACCGTTAAAATAGGGCCCATAGAGCGGAAGAGCCACCCGCGGAGGTTGACGTGGAGCAGTGACTTTTACATTGACCTAAGGTGGTAGACAGAAGATGTCGCCTGCGTGGACGCACCACACACCTCAATCATGTGTATCAGGTGACTTGTTGATGGTTGACTGACGATTGCCATTATTGTAAAAATGTCTGGTAGTACGATGATACAATGACAACATTGTATCATCGTACTAGGAGAGACCACGAAATACCTCATCACAACTAAGTACAATACTTTTATCCTCACTTGATGATAATGAAAGTCCTTGAGATGATCTCAGCGATGAATCCAAAGAGAGACTCGGAAATTGAGAGAAGCGGCTTGCATTTAGAGTTAATTTTATAGGGCGTTAATTATACATCATTACAAACCAAATGAGATTCTGTACAATTCTTTGGTTTCCATTTGCACTCTCAATTCATGATGTCAACGAATGTCAAGTCTATAATTATACTGAGTGTGAGTGATGCTTTGCAAGCACCACATTTATACTGGAGTTAATTCTCTTTATGTAATACATTCAAAGTCCACATACACAAACAAATTCCAACAATTCACACTCAGACTTTGCATATGACATACTCACACTTTACTGTCATAAATCATATATGCCTTTTTGGTGCCTTCATGAATTATTTTTTGACCACCAAATGTATGATAATATTATAAGTAAAATAAGGGTATTAGTTAACGCATTAATAAGCATTTACTAACAATTAACTTAGTTCATTAACAGTTAACTAAGGGCCAATGTCCACATAGCAGGGGTTTTTAGTGCCAGTCCCCTTCCAAGGAAGAGAGAGCATAAATCTAAAGCATGCGACTACCTTGAGTAAAACTGACCAGAGACTGCTGACCAGTTGGGTCACATGGAGCCCCGCTGGCTTTTACTATGCTGATCAGTACTCTGCAGGACGTGAAGCAGAGGTGATGAAACTGCATCACCTTCCTCCCTTGATGCCATGACATCGTTATGGGAAGGGGTGAACCTGAGTTCAAAGGCTCTTTGAGACTGTGATTGGGGGCGCCCGGTGGTTCACCGGGTAGAGTACTGTTAAGGCTCAGTCCTTTTCCGCAGCGACCCAGGTTTTATTCCTGCCTATGGTCCTTTATATTGTATGTCCTCCCCTCTCTCTCTCATGCCTTCCTGTCTAACTCTTCATGAATAAGCATAAAATAAATGCAAAAGTAAATCTTAAAAAAAGTAAATAAACAGTTATTGGTCGCACTCTGCTAGAGAGGAGACTGGTGCGTGCTGACATTAAATCATTATTTTCTTCAACTATTGTGTGCTTGATTTGCATTTAGACGTCTCATCCCTCTAAGACGCAATATCTCATAAAGGAATTGCCAGGAGAGCTTCTGGTTGAAAATATCGGAACCTTCCAGAAAGGCGCTGGTGATGTCAATGTCGCTCCTTTCCAGGTAACCAATCATAAATCTGATGTGGAGGGACTTGACACCCTTATGAAAAAGAAAATGGACGAGAAACTTTTTCTTGCCGTGTCAGCCTATTGCCATGTACAGATTTCATCATAGCATGTATCAATAACACATACTTCTGGCTCTGTGGCTGTCATAATGATCGTGGACAGCACCATTATTAAGCTCATCCATACAAAACACTGCTAGAATCCTCTGTTTGCTGCTCATGGTGAAAAAAATATAGAGTAAATAAAAGTGAACTATGTGACGCACGTTTATCATACAAAGGTGGTCGGAGCGTTGCTATGTTGTCGTAGAAACCAAACCCGGCGGCAGCTTTTTTTTTCCTCACCGCACAAGATCTTCATCCCAGCACTCCCAGCGCCCTGTCAGTGCCGTTCTACCAGAGAAAAACACTACGTGGACATTGGCCCTTATGGTCTGGTAGTCATTTACTAGGGGTAAATAAGGTTATGGTAATGTTAACTAAGGTTTTCATTCATACATTATTTAGAAAAACCTCTCTCTCTCTCTCTCTAGTAAAAATTGTATTTACCAGTCAATAATTCAGCTGTCCATTCTGCCATCTTCCATTTCACCTGCCAGATTGAGCGTCAAAAAGGGAGGAAGATGGGCAGACCCTCTATCGACTGGTGCTTAAGCTTCTCCCAGATAAATGAACTGTGTCACAGAGTAAATCTGTGACACAAAACCGTTTTGCCTCTGCCTATTTGGATGATATGACGACTGTTGTCCCGTCAGCCTAAGGCTTTTCCCTGGGAGGCTCTATATCCCACTTGCTGGTCTGTGGGTAACGGACTCCTTAAAAGACCACTTCCATTGGAAGGCAGCTCACACTCGAATCAGAACCCATGGCCCTGATGTGGAGGGAACAGATGAAGGAAACCAACAGCAGGATTACTCACTGGTACCTGGTCATGCAGCCCTACTAGTTGGCTATTCACCACATTCCAGGATATAACGATATTATGGCTGACATTATGTTTCACTCTCCAGGAGTGACTCAAGATTAGGGGGCAGGTTTGACAGCCGAATTTATTCCAGGTGACTTTCATTAACGGTTTACAGCATTTTTTTAATTAACATTAACATCCATTATTGCCGCAACTGTATGAATCTCTTCCCATGTTTGTCAAGTGGAGAAAGGACTTTATGATAGAAGTTCACCTTACCAATGTCCCCTGCTCTGTAGGGTTTGGTCCCTCTCACTGCCTTATGCTACAGTCCAAGTCCACTTATTTATGAGTCCATGACTATTTCATGCATAGATGTATGACATCCAGAAGTTATACCAGACACACAAGAAAAAAGTATCTGCAAAAGTTAATTGCATTGTATTACATTGCATAGTCTATTGATGTATAGCGTATTGATTTGCATTGTATTGTGTACATTGAACTGCATTGCATATTATTGAATTGCATGTTCCTACGTCAGAAGTATGGGTATTGGAATAGACATACTGGCTGACATAATGATTTAAACGGAGCAACTGTTAGCTAATATTGGCTTAGTATATTGCATACAATTATGAAAAAAATACACATACACAAATGTAAACAATCAAGCACAGTAACAGCCTTACCAATGAAGTTCTCAGTGCAATCCATGAGTTATTCACAACACAATTCCAATTAATTTTGACCTTAGAGTGTTCTGTTAACATAACGAGGAAGTAGGCAACAGCGATAAGGCAAGATGCTGTGATTGTTGATTTGTTATGTATCCCAACCTATTGAAGCAGGCTCAGACATGTAAGACAACTCAGCTCAACTCAGCTTTAGACGTTTGTCAGTGTGGACATGCATGTCCTTGTTCATATTCAGTATATATTGTGGATGAGTGGACAATGCGAGTCTATCGAGCGAATAGGGCACAACAATAGATTGATTCAGTTTCCTTCTACTGGTCCAAATGTACTGTAATGCTGTCCTTCGTTCTGTTTACAATGCTTGGTCATGTGGTTAATTAATTACTTAAATCACTTAATTACAAATTAAAGGGGTGGGCATGTAAAAAATACACAAAAATCTGGGTCTGTTTCTTTCTGCAAGAAGCTGATTAATGCATGGATGGAAATACGGGGTTATCCCCCTCCCCCCCTATTTATTCATTATTTAGGTAATCCCGAAGCGATGACCTGTTTCTATGCTATGCGATGCTAAGTGAGGAAGAGACCGATAACAGGCACACATCCCCCGAGTGATATACTCAGGCTTCCAGATAAGAAGGCAACATGGAGAAGAGGAGCAGGCAACAGAGGAGAGAGAGACAAGGATAAAAATACATTCAAACACGTTCTGCTTGTGCGCGCGTGTGTGTGTGTGTGTGTGCGTGTGTGAGTGTGATGCGACGGGGGGAGGCGGGCGGGGTGGCTGTGTGGAGGCAATGAGATGAGACAATGTGAACACACATGGACGGGCTGCAGGGTCAAGAACTGGGTGACCTCTCTTTGTGACACCAACGGCGGCTTGTCATCTGGAATGTTCGGGCCGTGCGCTGAATCGCCTCAGCACCTTAGCGCCTCAGCGCCTTTCTCCGTCTCAAGGCAGAGTGGGAGAGAGTTCGATCCTCAGCTCGCCGCGCCGTCGACCTCCACAACACCTTAAAGATCACGACCACGCATGTGGTCTGTCCCTTTGTTGTAACTCTGTGATTCCAGACACTATTAACTATGGTTGGTGTTGTTGATGGATGAATCACAATAACCCCTCCGAACACAGATACTACCATGTCTGCTCCTAACGAGACATCCGGAAATTAACTTAGCGTTTGAACCCGTGTCGGGACTTTAATGCTTTTGTCTGAACTAGAATGTGCGTCACTTTGCCAGTGGATCAAATTTGCAGGCGGCAGCAACAGTTCCAGTCAATCAATCAATTATTCTGCCCCCGTTATCTCAGATAATCCCTCTTCTGCAAATTAACTGGGAGATCAAGCACCCTGCGTCACTCCTGGACGTTTGAAGTGCAGGCCAAGCAGCACGCTGCCCATCCCCCCTCCCCCACTGCAGGGGTAGAACTGAAGACTAATTAAGAAAAGATGAAAAAAATATTTATAGTTCATTCGATCTGGTCGCTGCCTAAGAAATGTGTTGCAGTGAAATGGGCCTGTGATATGGGATCTGCTTAGAAAGTTTGCCTCATTGACTGTGGCGTGGTGAGGTTAAAAGTAGTAATAAGCGTAATAGAAGGAGTAGTAGTAGTCAGAATAATATTTTATTAGTCACTAATAGCCTAGAAAGATTTAGCTGTGAGACTGTAACAGTGATTAATGGCTATACCAATATGAAGTTCACTTGATGTTCAGCTGCATGTCAAAATATAAAAACACTAAATAATTAAAATGTTTTATATGTGTCACTTACTGATAATGAATACAAATAAAGCATTAAGCCGCGTGTGTGTCATTTTGTGGAAGATGTATGTGTCAGTGTGTGAACAAGACATCAAAAGGCCTCATCAGCTCATTTTCACTTTGAATATATGTTTTCTTACAAAAGACACAATAAATATATACAAGGATTGTTTTGTATTCATCTTATCGGATATATGTATAGTGTACATATAGATGTATGTGCATGTATGTGCATTCATGTACATACAGTCATACAGTCCCTGTATGCATAAATACATATAAGATAAGGCTGTGATTGGGGGAGAAGAAGATGGAAAAAGGGCTCCCTAGGGCAGTTAGGGGACCACACACCATCTCTCCGGCCCTGTCCTACTGCTGTCTGATGCAGGCTGCCCTGGGGTGAGGAAGAGCAGAGGCTGGCTGCTGCCGGGCCACAGGACCCGGCTGGCCGCCCTGACACTGATTAACACTGAGAGAGACACAGCCGTGCGTCAAGGCCGCCACAGAGGGAGAATAAGCTGCCGCCCCAGAAGCTGGTTATGTCATGCTAAGGGATGAGAGCTCTTCTCGTACCGTCTCCACTGAAACAGACAGCAAGCTATTCTTTTTCACACGCAGGCACATACATGTCAACGCACACACTCACACACAAACACACACACACATGTGCATGCACACACACACCTTTCGGCTTTTATTACCCTTCTCTCCATGTCTCGCGGGGGTTTACTTCCACATAATCACCTGCCATGAAATATATTTATAGGCACTTTATCATCAATATGCATGTGTCTTGACAGACACTTTATATAATCAATATAATATCTACATCATTTGATTATATATGTGTTGAGTATTTATTGATGTATCTTTTTCCTAATCCTATATTGTCCATTTCCTTGCCGTCGTCAGCTTCTGGCTGTGTAAGGCACTCGCGTATCACTGTTCACTCAACCAGAACACGTCTGCAGGTATCAGTAAGATCAGGTTTCTTTGCTTGACAATTACTTCACTTGACATTAAATGTTCCCCTGACAAAGGCAACTCAGGAAAGGCACATAGCATTAAATGCATTCCTATCTCTCTCGCCTTCAAATCAGAAGAAGATGTGAACAAAAAAGAAAAAACAAAGAAAAATGGGAAATTAGGGAGGAGACCAGAATATGGAGGACACCAAAAACAGTGGAAGCAACAGCAATAGCTGAAACAGCTAAAGCTATTCACTTTCAACACACTCTCATCATACATCCACCAGCATACTAGGGTATCCAACGTTCCTGATTTGACCGGGAGTATACCGGGTATCCAAGCACATGTATCTTTATTTCTAGGTATTACTGAGCAATTAAGAGTATTATCACACAATATATTTCCAAAAACGCATGTGTTGGCATTGGTTGAGATGTAATTAGGTGATTTCCACCCTAGACACCACTACAAAGGCCCAGACAACTCAGGGGGAGCAAACCTTCGGCGAACGGCACTGTTTTGATGAAGAAGAGAACACAAAACTTGAGCTCAATCAAAGCATGCGAGGCTCATAATCCTGAACATAATCAAGGCAGGGAATCATAAATTATGATTAAATAACTTAAGACTATGTTGCATCTGTAAAATAATTTATTGGGCAAACTAGGCCTACATGACTGCTATTGCTTGCTTTGCACGAAACACCCCGCATCCCCCCGGCACCCCAACAAAAAGAAAACTCTTGGAATGGAATCATGTCGAGTTGGCAGCCCTCTACACCCGGAACAGGACACTTGCACCTCCTCAATGCCACTCATTTCCCTGAACTGTCGTACAGTTATGCCATTTTTTGTTTCTATTGTTGTTGATGCTCTCATGCAATGCACACAAGCTAGGCTCTAGGTGACCTTGTGTGCAGGCCAGTTGCCACGTGTGTGCATGTGCGTGTCAGATCTGGTTCCCATGTCAGCAACAGGACCGGGAAGCATTGAGGCAGAAGATAGGATCTGAGCCAGCGTGACTGTGAATTCACATGCCTTTCACATCATTTAGCGCTCCCTGTATTGTTCGTCACAATATTCTGTAAGAGTAATAGAAAATACGCTATGGGCAGATATACCATATTTCTGCATTCCTAAATTCCGATAATGCATGTTTTGACGATCATCAGTTTACTGGTACAGAGTAAACTCAATGGGAATAGAAAAAATGACAAGGAAACAACATCAAGACGTCTCTCGGCAGATGGGCTTCAGTGTCGTCAAGCAGACCCATCTCTGTGGGGGCATTCGTTCCACACCGCTCATCCATCATAGAAGCTTGGACACACAAACAGGGCTATCTCTGCAACTGCTTGCTCCAGACTGGGGACAGTGTGAAGATGGGTCCTCCGACCTCTGTCAGAACGATAGGGAGCACTGAAAGAGCAGTGGTGGTGGTGGGAGTTGATGAGGATGGAGGAGCGAATCGGCGACAATGACCATGATGACAGATGTGTTGAGTCCTGTTGCATTGGATTTGTTCCAAGTCGCTCATCAGCATCTCTGAGCAGATGCTGACACCATCACCGCCAGCTGTTCCCTGCTTGTGCCAGATATTAGCTGTTTGTAAGTTAATACAAAATAAACAAAAACCCAGAAAAAAAGAAGAAAAACACATTTCCAGTGGCAGAATGAGCCGGAAATGCTGTACATCTCCACCGTAAACAAAACAATCGGAATGTCAGTGGCTGGCATTGCAATAACGGTTTTGTTATGCCGTTTGGGCTTGTGGTTGAGGAAAAGGCTACATTTATACATCCCATTTAAATACACACCAACATAAAATGATGAAGAATATGTAAATACTAGCCCAACATTGTAAGTGTTGACAGTCTGTTGAACAAACTCTGGCTTCAAACCTTAATAGCAGAGAGTGAGTCACACGCGCATCGCTCCGGACCCATTGTCAGCCTGACAGCGGCGGAGGCCGGGAGGTCCTTGGGCGCAGCCAGACGACAGGCTTTGTCACCAAGCGGGAATGCTCCTGGAGGTCAACCCGTGCCTTCTCATCTCCATGATGACTTTTCTCCAGGCAAGAGGCTTGGATTTGTATAATGAGGGCTCTTGTTTGACCTTGATGCATGCTTTGGACCACTAAAACCGACCCACTGAAAGAAGACTAGGATAAGGGGAGCATTGCTCAGGGTGAGCTCTCTTGAACCCTCCCACATGGGCCCAGTCAGCCCTTAAGATGGGGTGGTAGCATCGTTCATTAGGCATATGCTGTGCGTGTTACAGATCTGAAGCCTTGCTGAAGAGCACAACCGCCGACTGTTTATTGTATTGGGAAGATTAATCTGTCTGCCACCGTGGTCAATGAATGAAAAACAAACCATGAACAACACATTTGAACTAAATAATTGATTTGTTTTGACAGCCGTGTTAAAACTCTGCAGCTGAGGCCTGTGGGTCTGCTGGTGGATGCTGGGAGAAGTAACACTAGACCCCGTGGGATGGGGAAGCTGAATGCCGAAGTCCCGGGCCAATTCCAGGTCCCGCCAGAGAAGTTGCACGCTGAATTAATTAGAAGGATGATACTTTTTCGACACCTTCGACCTGACACTCTGCCCTTCTCCTCCCACCGACAGGGCCGAGAACCGACTTGTGTTGGCGAGGGCCTGTGGTACATTGGCTCTCTCTGTAACCCTGCTCCCAGTGTCTGACCATCACTTTGTTGCTTTCTCTCTCCCCTTGAAGTCCTCGCCCTCCCTGCTCCGTGAGGAGCAGGGAGCAGGGAGGGGTTTGTAGAGCGTGTGCGTCACTGCTTGTAGAGCGGTATTCAGGCAGCTGACAGAAAACTGACAACATCAGAATTTCCTCATGATCTCTCTGTGTGAGCAAATTCAACTACACTGCCTCCAACCCCAGGAAACTGTTTTCCATGTTCTCTTCCCTCCTCACCCCTGCGCCCCTCCCCTTCCCAGCTCCCTCACAGCTGATGACTTTGTTACCTACTTTACCAAGAAGGTGAAGGACATCAGCTCCTCTTTTATCCACATTCCACACCTCTTTTTTAAGCCACTTTACCTCCTCTGAATATGAACAGAATAGTTACGTCTAACCACGCCACCACCTGCCCCCTTGACCAGATCCCCTCCTCCCTTCTCCAGGCCGTCTCAAACGACATTCTGCCATCCCTCACCCCTCTCAGCATCTCCTCTCTCAATTCAGGCGATATTGAAACGTCCTTCAGGAGTGCTAGAATCCAGCCGCTCTTTAAGAAACCGTACCTTGACAACACTGCAATCAAGAACTACAGACCGGTATCCATTCTTTCAATTCTTTCTAAAACCCTGGAAGTTGTGCTGCACCGCGAACATCACAAGGGTGGTACGATCCTGCAGATTTGCCCTTTTCAACATCAGCAGGATCCGGCCCTTCCTCACTAGGGACGCAGCTCAACTTTTGGTCCAAGCACTCGTCATCTCCCGCCTCGACTACTGCAGCTTGCTCCTGGCTGGACTTCCTGCCTCCCTGATAAAACCTTTGCAGCTCATCCAGAACACCACAGCAAAACTTGTGTTCAACCTACCAAAAATGGTCTATGATACTCCCCTCTTCTGTGACCTCAACTGGATCCTGTAGTAGCTCGCATTAGTTTCAAGACGATGGTAGTGGCCTACAAGGCAGTCAACGGAACGGAACTACTACCTCCAAGTGTTGGTCAGTCCGCACATCCAAGCTTCAGTGCTTCGCTCAACCACCTCAGCCGCAACCACAGGTACTACAACAAAGTCACACCTCTTCTCTATTTTGGCACGGCAAGGGTGGAATGAGCTCCCTGCCGATGTCAGGACTGCAGCGTCGCTCACCAGCTTCCGCAAGAGGCTCATTAATCACTTGCTCAGAGTCCTCCTGCATAACGTCCCTCCGTACAACCCTCTTATAAACGTATTATCGTTTATAAGAGGGTAAAATAGAACTTCTCATCGTGTAGCATCTTATCCTAGCTATCTTTACTGTATACGGGTAATGGGTTAACCTAGTTAACCTAGTAAGTGATTGGCACATGTTTCAGAAGAGATGTAAGGTGAGACCAACATGGTTGGCACGGGGTCAGCTGATGACCAGCATTGCGATGGACGCCGTAAGGACGGCGGTTGATTCACTTTTAATAAATAATGATGAATAACGTTAAATGCGAGAGCACAGCACAGAGGCGCATAGGAATAATGACACAGTTATTTATCTTCACTGGATTTATGAAAAGAAGAGAAGCCATTGTATCCCTGCCTGCAGTGTTAACTCCTCTAGTTTCTCCGTAGAGGTGACAATGGGGGAAGGCTACGATGGAACTAACACACTGAGTAGCAGGTGTGTTCGTTCCATCAGAGTTGAAAAACTATCTATTTCATCTCCTGGAGACAGTCTCGCTCATGCACACACACACACACACACACACACACACACACACACACACACACACACACACACACACACACACACACACACACACACACACACACAAAGGGTACAGTGAGAGCAGGAAACAACCGCAGCTGTTGACATCCATCTCTTTGTCCATTCCTACTGTCATGGCCATTCTTTCTGTGCTTCCTGCCCACCCATCCCCACCTAGGCCACTGGGATCGCCCCCCCACCAGATGCTCGAACCCAGCTGGTCACAGCAGAGTGAGGGGCCGGGCTACACACACGTTCAGCAAACCTGCTGATATCTCCAATCACCTCCCCTCCCAACTCAGAACTCAAGACGAGAAAACATATCCAGAGGAGGGGGGCAACCCATCCACCACTGATACACTATGTTGTCATAATCCATCACACACACACACACACACACACACACACACACACACACACAAGCATGATGTAACTCCTCACCCCCAGGTCACCTTGACTAAAGCTTACACATATCAATTTAAATGGTCATAAAATGCAAAATGTGTACGGATGCGCATGGGAGTTATTTTAAGCAATCCAACTGTATGATAATGTACGCATTACCATACAGTTGGTTGGAGGGCAAATGTATGGTAATGAAGGTTAAAAGCTCACACCATGTATGCAAATCTTTTGTTTTTATTAAATTAGACCAGACTAGTCTACCAGCACTACCGTGCGAATCAAGACGTATTTGAGTTGACGTGTCTTCCAATGGCTTCCGAAATTGTGGTCAAGGAAAAAACATGCATTCAAAACATAACACTGCTGTCTGAAGAGCAAACAGACGATAAGCCTTGCAGATGTTAAATAAAAAAGAAACACGTGTATCAGCAACATTTTACGGCTCAAAAATGATAAAAGACACAGGGTCACGGCAACAACTCAGTTTTGTGAACCTTTCTTGCACATAAAGAAATGCTAAGTGTGACCTGATCTATTGTTCTGAAGTCCTCCACGTTATTCACGTCTCCATTCGTCTCTGCTAATCTCCTTCGGCATCCTGACTTAAGCTCCACACCGCTGCCTGGGACGCTGCAGCTGCGGTGCAGGGCTGTATCAAAGCGTTGCATAATGCTAATCTTTCGATTTGCCAAGTCGAAAGGTTAGCCATGCCGCTCTCGCTGCTTCTCAGCGTGATTCCATATCCCGACTGGAAACAGAGAAATAATCATAATAACAGAGACTAAAAAATCACACAGAACTGCCAATTTATTATTTCGCAGTAATTTAATCATATGCCGCCCCAGGCCAGGAGTTTAAAGCAAACACTCCGAGAGCTGAAACGATTCTATTTGACGACGTTTGATTGTTTGCAAAGCTGTGTGCAGTGTGTTTGCAGTGTATGTTTGTGTGTTCGCAGTCTCTGTGTGTGTGTGTGTGTGTGTGTGTGTGTGTGTGTGTGTGTGTGTGTTTCCTTTTGGCAGTGGAATGTTTCTATGTATCTCGTGCTTGGCAAAAACATTTCATTTAAGAGGGCCGTGATGATAATCATGGATGAAATGAGGCCAGAAATCAACCGGTGTCCTTGTCTCAGGTGGAACACCACCCACCACCTCATGAATACGGCCGTCACACAGCCGTGTGTTGCATCAGCCGTTACCAAACGGACGACATAACAGCTCTTTCAAGTCTCTGCACGTGGTTTAATACAGATAAGTGTTTATATGTGAAAACTATTCCCATGAGCGCCAATGTTTGCCTCTGGGGTCAGATGGTCACTCCTTGAAGTATCATCATATCCTCTTTGTCATTCATGTTGAGCCAACAAAAGGGTTATTGTTTGCTCAGTTTGCCAAGGCAATAGCACATGAGCTTTGAGCGTGGCTTTTCATTAAATTCCAAACTTGACGGGATGAGAAGTAAATCTTAAAACAGTTCATCATCATACGCAAGGGCGTGTCATCTCACCAGCAATCAGTACCGCTTGATTCAGTGGGGATGCTCTCAGCATACTGCTACCCATAAACTTACACTTGAATTATAGCCCACCTCTGACGGAAATAACCACCGTGGATGTATTCCTGAGTCTCTTTGCCTGTGTATGCTTCTGTTTCTGGGAACCTGAGGACAGTCCAGAAACTTCGCCCAAAAGTCATTTATTCAGTGAGACCAATTGATATCTACAATTGGAAGAGGATGTATCATAGACATTCACATTTAAGTGAAGCTTCTCAAATAGGCTCTCGCAAATGAAGAGGGGGGAGTGGGGATCTCAAGTCTTTGGGGAGATGAGTGTAACCGACTGCGGTGCCCTCTGTATACCAAAGCTGCCCAAACACAAGTCGAATTCGGCCTCTGAACTGGCCTCTTTGTCATCTAAAAAAGGGACCCCAGGAAGACTAGCGAACTGCTATTGCATAAGCTAATGGAGATCCTTTCATAAAACAAAATAAAACAAAACAATCTACATCACGACAGCATTTTACATATTGAAACCTTGATAATTTGAACTATTAAATTGGCCAGTTTTTCAGCAGGAAATAAGATTTTAGGAAATATAAGTTGATATTTTGGGTGTATGATGTAAAACCCCTCTAAGAGGAATATTTCAATGATAGACTTTTTTATTAGAAAGTTGACATTTAAAATAAAATAATACAAGAAAAAACAACGCACCGGGTGTTCATCGTAACAGAGGCTGTTACTCACATAAGCTCTAGCCTTGCAAGCTTAGAGCGCTCAAAGCGGAATTCTGCTGAGCAACAGGCCGTGGCAGTTTGATTTAGTAAGCAACGCATCTGTTACAATTAATCTCAAAATTGCCTGAAGTTGCTGCCTGACAGCTCCGTCAACACCATCTCCGACTGCATTAAATCAAGGTGTAAATCCTTCTGCTGATCACTTTGAAGCCTGACAGCTCAGTCTCCTGGCCTCTGGACACGCACATGGCATTATCTGATCTGCTGAGCATGACAGGCAGCAGAATGTCTACAGTAAGTGAAAAGGCTTCTCGCGTGCACTCAGTTACGACACGAAAACATCCTCAAAAGGACATTAAAAATAACCTTGCAGAGTTCAAGGCTGAAATTCCTGTGGCCCGTAGCATGTTTGGCTAACTTCATTACTGCTGGTCTGCCAAATAATAGCCTGTCTCTTCCCTCGAGTCAGAGCAAATGCTATTGCCTTTCATTTGGCTTTGAATGCACTTACATTGGTAAGCATGGCGGTGGGGTTAGGGTGTTAGACTGCGAGGCTAAGTAGTGGGATTGATCCTAACTCCCCGCATTCTGCCTACAGGTAGACTGCAGGGCAAAATGCATAAATAAGGAAATATTATAAGATATATAATGGATAGAAGTGTGTGTGCCTTTTTGTATTGATAGGCCACTTTTGCATTCCCATCTTCAACCATTGACTATAATAATCCAACCAAACCGTGCAGTCTATGTTAATAGAATTCACTGTATTCAGAGAATTATGAAAGAAAAGTGATTTCAATGGAGATTCTGCTCCATTAAAATTTAATGGGCAGTCCACCGTATAAAGGATTAAATATGAAACAGTGTCCTGAAGTCGATTTCCATGGTAACATGTATATGACTTCAATCTTTATTTCGGAGCGCAGACCAGAGCTTGCCAGGACCCTGCTGGAATCTCCTCAGAATTCACTCAGGCAATCAGAGAGAAATCCTTTGATATAATTAAGTATTGTCTCCTCACCTAAGCAGTACATAGATCATGAGAGTCATTTCCAGAAAGTCTGCCATAACAGGATTAAGAATATGTGGGTTTAAGGAAGACTTTTATTCCCCGGTTGAGAGATTTCGAGCCAGAGAGCAAATTATGGAGAGTCAAAGCTCGGAACATGTGATCCCTTTCCCCAGAACGCAAATCACAGGCCAAAATGCTGTAGGCGACACATGATAATTGCAATTGCAAAACAAAGTTATCTTCGCACAAACACACACACACACACACACACACACACACACACACACACACACACACAAATGTTCGGTGTGTCTCCATCCAACCGCAATGATTTCTTATCTCTGGCCCCTGGTGTCTTCAGACCACAAGCTACGGCCCCCTTACCGAGGCCCCGCTGACAGTACCCGATCTCCACCTCCACAAGCCTCTCTCACGCTGTGGCAAGGAAAATAAAGCCAATAGAACGCTGTTTTCGGTCTGCCTGGAGAGTGTTTTATTGATGTTATATGTTTTGAAAAATGTAGTTATTCCAGGGTCGGGAGTTGGGTAGCAGAGTTCTAACAAGAGAGGCGTGATGGCGCGCCCACTTCACAACATGTGGGTGTCCTGTTTGATCAATGGTCACGCTTGCATATCAAAAATGTGAATTAGAGAAAAAGAAAGGTTGGATTCATTACAACTGATGACAGTAAAAATAACTCTGATGTAAAGATAATAATAAATATCCATGTTGTAGATATGGCTGTATGTAAAGTTACAATTCTGTTACCTCCCGATATTCTGGTTGTCAAATCCTGACAACTGCAGGCGACGAACAAAACTCGACCAACCTAAATCAATCCTAGGGATTTCGCGCCCTCTGCTGGTTAAATATTCTTACTGTAATAAGACGGTAATGACGCAAACAGAAACAAGGTGGACGTGTAAAAATGATATAGATATCCATTACACATTATCTATGCGTAGTGGATTACACAGAAATACTTGGATTTCACAGCAAATTGGCGACTTTAGAGATCCTTTTAGTTTCCTAGTTTCATTAGTTACTTTTACTAATTCTGTTCAATTTTTAATTTTATGTTTTGGGTTTTGTTCTATATTTTAAATATTTTCAAAATAAGGATGACCATTGGTTGAATATCTGTTGGTATTGACTGGGGAAGGGGCACTTATTCATGAACAACTGTGTATTAAAATCCCAAATGAATCCTCTCTGACCACTTCCACAACTATAAAAACCCACAACATCATTAGGTGTGCAGACAAACACACTCAAGGGAGGAGATACATTTAAACCATCTCCAGGGAAGCTGGAAGTCAAAACAACGCCAGCTCCCATCCAGCTGCTGGACTGAAGCCGAGACTCAGTCTGCAGCACGGCCGCGGTTTAGGGACAGAGGCGTTATCTCCCCCGGACTGCAGGCCCCTCGATTGGGGGAACATAAAGGCAATCAGGGGCTAAAGAGAGAGGCTGGTGAATATCAGTTCAAGGCCTCTCCTCTGGTTGTCAGCGGACGTTGACATATGCTCTGACAGCACGTCCGAGTACAAACAAGCTCCCCTTTCATCGGGTAAAAGACCTGACAGTCCCCCAACGACTTGGCAAGCACCACAAGGATAGATCACACTCTGCCAAGCCTAGGATGAATCCCCCAAGGTCTACTGGAGCTGGATGCCAGACCTTTGGTAGATGCTTGCAGACAAGAGTGTTTATAATTAAGCTAGTATACCATATACAGTGGGGCAAAAAAGTATTTAGTCAGCCACCAATTGTGCAAGTTCTCCCACTTAAAAAGACGAGAGAGGCCTGTAATTTTCATCATAGGTATACCTCAGCTATGAGAGACAAAATGAAAAAAAAAAATCTAGAAAATCACTGTCTGATTTTTAAAGAATTTATTTGCAAATTATGGTGGAAAATAAGTATTTGGTCAATAACAAAAGGTCATCTCAATACTTTGTTACATGCCCTTTGTTGGCAATGACAGAGGTCAAACGTTTTCTGTAAGTCTTTACAAGGTTTTCACACACTGCTGCTGGTATTTTGGCCCATTCCTCCATGCAGATCTCCTCTAGAGCAGTGATGTTTTTGGGCCTTCGCTGGGCAACACAGACTTTTAACTCCCTCCAAAGATTTTCTATGGGGTTGAGATCTGGAGACTGGCTAGGCCACTCCAGGACCTTGAAATGCTTCTTACGAAGCCACTCCTTCGTTGCCCGGGCGGTGTGTTTGGGGTCATTGTCATGCTGAAAGACCCAGCCACGTTTCATCTTCAGTGCCCTTGCTGATGGAAGGAGGTTTTCACTCAAAATCTCACGATACATGGCCCCATTCATTCTTTCCGTCACACGGATCAGACGTTCTGGTCCCTTGGCAGAAAAACAGCCCCAAAGCATGATGTTTCCACCCCCATGCTTCACTGTAGGTATGGTGTTCTTTGGATGCAACTCAGCATTCTTTCTCCTCCAAACACGACGAGTTGAGTTTTTACCAAAAAGTTCTATTTTGTTTTCATCTGACCATGACATTCTCCCAATCCTGTTCTGGATCATCCAAATGCTCTCTAGCAAACTTCAAACGGGCCCGGACATGCACTGGCTTTAGCAGGGGGACACGTCTGGCACTGCAGGATTTGAGTCCCTGGCGGCGTAGTGTGTTAGTGATGGTAGCCTTTGTTACTTTGGTCCCAGCTCTCTGGAGGTCATTCACTAGGTCCCCCCGTGTGGTTCTGGGATTTTTGTTCACCGTTCTTGTGATAATTTTGACCCCACAGGGTGAGATCTTGCGTGGAGCCCCAGATCGAGGGAGATTATCAGTGGTCTTGTATGTATTCCATTTCCTAATAATTGCTCCCAGTTGATTTCTTCACATCAAGCTGCTTACCTATTGCAGATTCAGACTTCCCAGCCTGGTGCAGGTCTACAATTGTGTTTCTGGTGTCCTTTGACAGCTCTTTGGTATTGGCCATAGTGGAGTTTGGAGTGTGACTGTTTGAGGTTGTGGACAGGTGTCTTTTATACTGATAAGGAGTTCAAACAGGTGCCATTAATACAGGAAACGAGTGGAGGACAGAGGAGCCTCTTAAAGAAGAAGTTACAGGTCTGTGACAGACAGAAATCTTGCTGGTTTGTAGGTGACCAAATACTTATTTTCCACCATAATTTGCAAATAAATTCTTAAAAAAATCAGACAATGTGATTTTCTGGATTTTTTTTTTCATTTTGTCTCTTATAGCTGGTTTACCTATGATGAAAATTACAGGCCTCTCTCGTCTTTTCAAGTGGGAGAACTTGCACAACTGGTGGCTGACTAAATAGTTTTTTGCCCCACTGTATAAACACTTAACTAACACTTAACAATAAGAGTACACTAATTAACGATTTCTCATGATTAACAAAGACAGTAATAAACATGAATGAACAGTTTATTAACAGTTAACCAATGGTCTAGTTTTCATTTAATAATGGTATTCATGTTCACTAAGGTATTCATTCATACATAATTAAATATGGTGAACCCTAACACTACATCTAAACCTATCCCAAGCTAATGCTATAAATAATGCTTGATTCTGAATGAACTCATGTTAGTTAATGGCTAATTGCTTTATCCTTTAAGCAAAGAGTAACCAAATATAATTAATTACCAGATATAATAATTGGTCTTACTATTTGTATCTCCTTGTCAGCAAACATGGGGTTTGGCAGTTGAGGGTGAGAAAAGATTGCAGTAGGTAATTTAGTCAACACCGTTTATTATACAAATCTCTATTATAACTCTGTACTGCTCACGGAGCTCATAAGAAACGATACAAGATCACATAGATAAGAGTGACCAATAAATAGAAAAAATAAATACAGTTAGAAATAAACAATTACTCCCTCACCATCACCAATCATTCATTCATTTTGGAATTTCACATTGCTCATTAAAATAAGACAATCATTTCCTGCCACATACACTTGGGCAGGAAACACAACCTTTCCAGGACACAAGAAGCACACAAATGAATCTAAATGGATATGTGCAAAAAAAAGTATAAAATGATGGCGTACCATAATTGGGTACATGGCGGAAGTGCACCGAGCGTAAGGGGAACCGGGCGCACCTGGACCCTGGGCTACCAGAGCAACCTCCGGGTTACCAGAGCAACCACCTGGTTACCAGAGCAACCACCTGGTTACCAGAGCAACCACCTGGTTACCAGAGCAACCACCTGCTCCCCCTCGATCGGTTACAATGGCCTACTCACTTGAATTTCCCACTCAAAACATGGAAATTAAAGCAAAGCGTTTTATTCCTTTGCCACAATCTTATGAACATGGTTTCAAAGAAAAGATGATATGAAACGGGAGAATATTAGCAGCATTCCCGTATCCTACTTTCACCTTTACGCGAAAACCACCGGGGAGGATTAACAGAACAAAATAAAACCGGGGAGTTCCTTCCAATAGACCTAATCCATTGTTTTGTTCTCTAAAAGATGAACTTCAAAGTGGAATGTAAAAAAAGGACATGCATAGAGTGGAATAGCATAAGAAAGTGTGCAGCAGCGCAAAACATAAGAGGAGAGGAGATGCACTAGTATTGCTTATGTGGAGAACATCCCTCTCCGAGGTTTCCCTCCGATTCCATTAAGAACTTTCCTTCTATTTAGTTAAAAAGCAACAAAATAAACCCAACAATCACAGCGGGTCCATTCTAGTGCCATCAACTACAATGTCTAACTGTTTAGGAAAACCAAAAAAATAAAAGACGTAAACGCCCTTTTTCTAATGAAGTAACTCTCCGTCGAGAGTTCAAACGAGACTCACCGATCACACAACCACCATTTTCTCCCCCCCTTTAGTTCAGATAGACACCCCGTAAATTCCCATTGAACCAAATAAGGCTCACACAGTCCCATATAATCCAGTACAGTCCCCTGAAATGTGTGATTTGTGTGTTTTGTGTTACAGTAACTCGGCTTCGTCGTTGTCGTCTTCGGATCCAGAGGGCCCTTGTCTGACCTCCTCGTACCACTTGTTGGTGAGAGTCTTCATCTGGATACGGCCGTGCAACAGATCCTGGGGGACACGCACACGCACACACACACACACACACACACACACACACACACACACGCACACGCACACGCAGTAAGGCACGGTGATGCAGGGGCATGTGGAACACACTCGTACGCGCGGCACCGCGGATCCTGGGATCATGCAGCTCAAAGAGCTGTAGGTGTTTGAAACTTAAGACCAGGACGTTTACATTAAAGCAGAGTCATGCTCCTATCAATAGCTATGGATATTTTAATCAGATCCTATAGGTATAACAGTTGTGATTATTTGAACAATAGGTTGACGAACAAACAATAATTAATTGAAACATTTACATAGTAAACCAATATTCCCCTAGCATCTACAGTATGCTTCCCCTCACTGCCTGCTGTGGCAGACAACAAACCAATTGACACTTTTATCTCGCCCCCAATAGCTCTCAGGCCACGCCTCCAGCCCAACCAATGAGCTTCCTTCACCAGAACCGCAAGCAGGGTCCCAGAGGTGGGGTTGACCCCAATCTCCACCAATGGCATAGCAGGGGGCTCAACCCCTGGGGGGTGGCTCATTGGAAAGGCCCATTAACAGTATTGTACGGCATTCTCTGCACGTAGACACAGACACCCCCACCCACCATCACCACCTACTGTATGGCATTCTCTGCACGTAGACACAGACACCCCCACCCACCACCACCACCTACTGTATGGCATTCTCTGCACGTAGACACAGACACCCCCACCCACCACCACCACCTACTGTATGGCATTCTCTGCACGTACAGCCACCCCCACCCACCACCACCACCTACTGTATGGCATTCTCTGCACGTAGACACAGACACCCCCACCCACCACCACCTACCTCCTGGGTGAGTCTGCGCGTGAAGAAGGGGTTGAGGTACTTTGCGTCCAGCCACATGAAGCCCTTCAGATCCTGTCTCTGGTAGATGTGCGTCTCGTACTCCTCCTCCGTCAGCTCCGAGATGTGCTCCGACTCCAACGCGTTGCCCTGATTGGAAGGGGAGGGAGAAGAGGAAAAACAAAGGAGAGTGGCAATCCGAGAACATGGGGAGAAGAGGCAAAGGCAAGAGATACAGAGGCGGGGTGGGGGAAGAGAGAGGGATAGATGTATGTTTAATGGTGCAATGTTGGGCTTTGAAGACGAAGGAGTTCAAACAAAGTGCACTGATAGTAAAGACTATGTGATTAAAGACTGGGCACAGTGTCGCTGGCGTTTCATGTGGTTCAATCTGGATCCTTAAGATCCCAAGTAGCTGTGAAGCTCGTAGATGGCCAGAGCCTTTCGGCTTTCCTCTAGCGGTTTTGCCTACAGAACCAGTGACAAACTTGAGTTTGAAAAAGTTTTTGCACTTTATGCACTGCAGATCTAATAGAACGGGAGTGACCGTCACCCCCCCAAACCTTCAGTTACACTCTGTGTTGCGGATGAGTTGATCAAAGCTGACACGTTCTGGTGGCTTAAGGGCCAACCTGACAGCACTAGTGTGCGAGTGAGTGAGTGAGTGAGTGCGTGTGTGTGAGTGTGTGCGCATGTGTGTGAGAGTGTGTGTGGGTGCACATGCAGCTGTGTATGGCTGCGGTCGTGCGTGCCGGCGGCTGTGTGCGCTCAAACATCGACCATTGAACCCCAGAGCGGCTCTGTTCCTCACCATCTTCTCCGTCTTGCTGAGGGTCACGTCCTTCTTGCTCTTCCTGCGTGACTGGCTCTCCTCGATGTCCATCATGCGGATAAGGGGCATGGTGCCTCCCCCAAGGATCAGGATGGTGAAGAGGACGATGATGATGGTGGTGGTCCCGATCAACTGCCGCTTCTCCAAAGGCTCGAGGCCCAGGTGGAGGCTCAGGGCGTAAGGGATGGCCCCGCGAAGACCTGTGATATGAGACGACAATAAGATAAGGGGCCATGTTGGTGCAATTCGCCATTGAAAAGGTTGGAGGCTGACGTCATGTGACAAAGGACGTACAGGGTCCTTCGTCGTGGACCTGTTTAAAGACATGTACAGCTCGGGCTGCCCCTTAAATCGCATATTAATTAAAAAATAGAGATTTCGGGTGATGCAATTAAGAATCGTGAAGGTCACATTTGCATTTCTTAACAGAAAAAAGGGCAGCAATTATAAAAGCAGAATACACTTTGCATGCCGTTATTTCAAATGGAAAGCAGTTGCTTTGTTCAAATAGTTTTTTTTCATAAACCGCCGGCACATAAGAATATTAACTGAATACCGACAATGAATAACAAACAGTCACAATAGTGGGGCAAAATAGTCGCCATGATGGTTTTTGTCCAACTGGCTTACCGCTGAACCACATGATGAACATCATCTTAGGACTGATCTTGGTTTCCCTGAAGAAGTTGAGCAGGAACGACAGAGGGAAGATGTTCACGGCTCGCCCCAGGAGCACCAGGAACTTGGGAGAGAACGTTTGGCCTCAGTCACACTCAGGGTCACACAGAGTTAAGGGAACAACGTTTAAGGTGGGGGAATGTAGCATGTGGCGGGAGTCCTCACTATGCACCAGATGACGAAGGAGAATTCAAAGTTGTGCGGGAAGCTGAAGATGGAGAGGCCGAGGAACGCAAACACGCACGTCTCTGTAGGCGGGGAGAAAACAAAGACAATTTGGAAGAAAGGAAGGATTATTCCGACGTTTTTCTCAAGAAGAGGTACTTGCAAAAGGAAGGATTGCAAAAAACAATCAAACGATAAATCTTCCCAACGAATGACAAAAATCCCGGGTGAGCCCAAGCCACTGTTTAGAATAGAACAGAATTCTCTTTGTCATAGCATAGTAGTGATATTTAAATGTCATCCATACGGTGCGATTCAAAACAACACTTTTTTTATATACAAGAAAGGTAGAAAATATATGTTTCTCACTGAACTAAGAGTTTGCATCATCCCTTTAACGTTCAGGTTCCCCCCCAGACAGTAGGTGACACCAGGGTGACTCACCACACATGAAGGCCACGGAGCGCAGAGTCTGCTGCATCAGGATCTGGGTCACCGGGGACAGGTTGTGATGAGTGTAGTGAGACATGACGATCCCAGAGAACAGGATGGACATGATGCCTGCGGCCAGGGGAAAAAAGACAGTAACAAAGAACTCCAAAAATGCTGATTTTATGCATCAGGAACGGCATCAGTTTTGGTGTTGATCACATGGGTGTTACCCACCAGATAGTTTGATGCCTTCTGCCAGGCCGTAGGGAAGGTAAGCGAAAATGATCATCACGGCAAACTCCAGGGAAGGAGTCTTCCTGAGGTCAAAGTGTTTGAGACACTGGTCCACAAGTTAAGGTGTCAAAACATGGGTGCAGATCCCAGCAATTAGACACACAATGATTATCCATCCATTTCAAAATGTGCAATGGTTTAGGTGTAACACCTAAACCATTCACTACACCAGGAGGTGTAGTGAAAACCAGGAGGTATAGTGAAAAGGTTTGAAAATGGTGGGCCATAATTCATTTTCTAGGCACATAGCAATCATTTTCATAGTATGACTAGATGTCATAGCAAACACTTTCAGTTGCCTGACTAGTTCAGTTGAGCCTTTAATATACAATATTTCTCCTGGAATATTGGTGTTTCTTAATATCTTTAAAGACTTGGATGCCAAACCCTGGCACTATATAAAACATCAAGATGACCTGATTTACCATTTGGCACACAAAGCCGCCACCACACACACACACACACACACACACACACACACACACACACACACACACACACACACACACACACACACACACACACACACACACACACACACACATACAGTATGGATACAAAGGCAGAGATGAGTCCTGTCAGAGTGCCCAGGGCGGCGGAACCAAAGAACATCTTGAGGAAGTAGCCTAGCGCCTGCACAAACGTCTGCCAGCCCGAAACCGTGGCGCTGTTGGACTGGGAGAAGAAACCTTCGGCTGTACTGAAAAAGAAAAACACAGGCACATGCCAGGAGAAAAGTTAGACCTTAGACGTACGGAGAAAGTGCCTTCATTCAGAGGGCACCTTTATGCACGTGTTGCTGCAATACAGTGGTCCGCCTCTAGATGGAGCGGTTGCTGAGGCCTTCGAGGACAACCGAGCTGACCGCATAATCACACAACGGTTAACCTTTTGTCGGCTAGCCCTGCGCGGATCGCGTGACTGACATGGCCAGGTTAGGCGAGGCGTCTTGTCCCGGAAGGCCATTGGAAATGAGGCGATAACAGCTGACAAAGTGCAAGGGTGCTTGTGAATGAGCCGGCCTTTTAATAATTCATCCCCGTTTGTCCTGTTCAGGGGTGGGACACCTGAGAGGTTGATCACATTAGGGCAGGTGTGAAGAAGACAGGGTGGGGAAAAAAATGGACAGGATGACAGGTGACACACATAAAAAAACATCAGACCCGCCAGGTCTCAGCCAAACGTGTTTCTCGGGAGTCTCTGTGTTGCAATCACGTAGCGAAATTATTTTCTTAATCAAAACCTGTCAAAAGTGCCATGAATGAATGTGCCTAGCCCCGTGAAACAGATAGCGGGAAGGTAACACGGCCAAGGATCGGGCGCGACTAGAGTTCCGTTGAGCAACATCCGAGATAACGACGGGAAACAATCTGATTTGGTGGTGAAAATTTAGTGCAGGTGAGGAACGCCTGCTGGTGTCGTCAGCGTCGTACGTGATTCATCGCCCTCCTCTCCCTTCTAGGTTGCTGTCACTCACGGGAATGATGGAAAGAGAGACGATGACGAATAAAGACAGAGATACAGGAGAAGATAAGCTACATAGAAGAGTGTGAGAAAGAAAGAAAGGGAAGGAGAGAGCTTAATGGCACATTTCCACCGGAGGATGTGGGTCGGTTCAGTCTGCAAAGGTGCGTTTCCACCGCCAAAAGTGGGCGTGATCCTGAGCCGTATTGAACCGTACTCGTCTCACAGTTCTCCTCTGTTGGGGTACCGAGACGCCTGAAAGGGTGCTGGCAAGTTCGAGCTGCACACGCCGTCCGTTGATTGGTCGACAGAATCGCACTTCCGTGCGACAGGGGGATAATAAGAGACAAACGCATTACCCGCAAGGTATTTCTGGACAACGGCGAAAGCTTTGTTTACTGAAGAAAATGTCGCGCAAAAGTTTGCCGTCCTTCTTGGACGTCCTACATTGTTGCTCTTTGTTGATTGTGCGCGTTCTTCTTTTTATGTGGATTTGTTAGCAGGTTACAGTGTCGGGCTGCTATGAGGTCACGATGCTTATGTAGCTGCCGCGGCTATCGCCGTACTGCATAAACCCTGCCCTACCATAAGGGTACAGTCGGCGGTGGAACTGAGCTGGGATTTACCGCACCCTCACTACTGGGCTTAGGCGTGCTGGTTCCGAAGCGTACCTGCCACTTTAGAGATATTGAATAAGTGACTTTGCACTATGAATGGTTATTGGATCTATTAGTTGTGTCTGTGCAGCCCTCAGAAATCCTCAATAATAGAGTTTGATTAGTTGTTTCAGAGTAGTCTGAGGTTATACAAACTAATTGCATCAATATGATCTAAAATTGAGGATAATAACGAGATATACTAGAAGTCCTACAAATAACCTAACTGTGTGTTTGTGCGTTCTTGTGCGCGTGTGTGGAACCCAAGTTGATTGATGACATTGTCTATGTTGAGATGTTAATCAGCAATGACCTTTGTTTAATTCACCTCTCGCGATGTAGACGCGTAACCACGCGATGTAGACGCGTGGTTGGTTGGACATTCAGTGACATCCATAATATTCTTAACAGGTGTATGGCAGAAACCATAGCAGTATTTTTTGTCCGACACAGGTAAGCGCATACAAACAGCCCTGGCTAGGTAGCTTCCTCGAATAGCGCCCACAAAGGAAGAAATCCACAAGCTTAGATTCTGTGTTAACAAGCCACTGCGCTGGCTCACGGACTTGGGAGACTAAAGCGACTCATTAAAATTATGGCGTTTTAGGCAGTGGGATAATTCTGAATTCTGATTCAGAACAATCTTCCATGGATCACTTCCATGGAAGTGCTCAGTTTTTGGATGTAAGAATGTACATAGACGGGAAGGTCAACTGAACACAAATCTATCTAAAATAACATTTAACATACAACAGTACTAACTTCTTGCCTCTCAGTCTCTGTCTGGGACCGTCAGCATGGGCAGTGGACGGTAAACACTGAATGTATATGCTATGTTAAAGTTAAGATAGAAAAAAACACACCCTCCTAAACTTACTGTTGCGACTTATTGAAATGTTGCTCTGAATTCAAAATTCTGAATTATAACACTGCCTATAACGCAGCATCCAAGTTTGCACTAAATTGTAACTACCTCAGTCTCTCAGTCTGTGAGCATGTGCTCACATGTGAACACAGAATCTAAAGTGGTGGATTTGTTAGTTTGTGGGCACTAGAGGGTCTGGAGAAGGCTACCTAGCCAGTTTGGGCAAATTACAGATATGGGCGCAGCTTCAAACTTGTTTGGGATATTATGGGTGTCAATTCAGGGCCAACTGCCCAATTTCAGAATGTGTAATCAACTCATGTGAGAGTTGAGTTGAACAAATATCAAAGCTCATTTACATCTCGTCATAGACAATGTCGACAAATAACCTGGGGCTTCAAAAGTAGAGTAGATGAAGAAGGAGTAGGAAGAGGAGAAGAAGGTGAAGACGGAGTCAGAAGAGGATGAGGAGGCGCAGGTGAAGAAGGAGGAGGGAGAAGTAGGAGGGAGGAGGAGGAGGAGGAGGAGGAGGAAGAAGAGGAGGAGGGTGGAGGAGGAGGAAGGAGGCTGGGGCGAGGCCTACTTGGTGAGGACGATGGACACAGCGTCGTTGAGGATGCTCTCGCCAAACACCAGCATGTTGAGCACCGGGTCCACATTCAGGGCGTTGAAGATGGCGATGGTGGCCACAGGATCCACGGCGGAGATCAGTGACCCGAAGGCAAAGCTACGGCGAACACACAGACAAAAGACAGAAGGACTTTGCTATGGAGTAGGCTTTTAGTGAAACATCAAAGAGACTTGGCAAAAGGATGTACACTACACTCATATGTTTGTGGATATTTTTGGATTCAGCAGTCCTATGTTATAGCACAACTACCGGGTGGTGACGAAACTGAAAGGGGCGGAGTGGCCAGTCTACATTGAATTAACTATTTGACATGATAGGTCAGATATTAATCAAAAAAAGGGAAATGCCCCGATGTGAGCTTGTCAGCTACATATTTTAGATGTTTAACCTAAAACCCAATTAAAGGATAACTAAAAAAAGAAATAGACAAACGGAAAAGATGAAATGACTAATGCGATTTTTGGTCAACTATAGCATGGTATTCACAAACTGCTCTAGCGAGGACACTTTTTAAATTGTAACCATTATCGGTACCCTACTTGGAAACTATGACCTGTTATTGTACAGACTAAATACTAATTATGAAACTTTCCAGGAAACATCTACCAGCACAATACATGGCAGTAAAGGCCACCGCTGCACCTCCTACGCTGTCTGTTTCAATCCGGAGGACTGGTTATATTTAAACAATTAGGTCATTTGTCGTGATTGGCAGTTTACTTGCTTATGATTCATGAAACATGGGTGCGTCTTCAACATTCAAAAAGCCAGTATGGTTATCATGGTGCACCATAAAAACTCACCTGTCCGTCATGCTCATCTTGTAGATCACGTCGGCCTTGGAGAGAAATGTATTGGGGGGGGGGGGGGGGGCTTTGAGTTCCACATAGACACCATCACAGAGGAGCACAGACACAGCTCAGGTGCAAAGACATCTCATAGCAAGAATTATTCTCAAATGAAAACAAAACTGCATATCTAAAAGGGCCGATTGACACTGAAACAGACACTGGAAACGCCTGTTAAATCATTGCTCTGTATTGGGGAAGTGCATTTCTGCTGCACTGGAGAAGGGCCGCATAGGGATTGGGAAACAGGGGAGGAACGCAGCCCGACCTAGTGACACTCCCAGGGGTTAATGCGTGAATCACAACCACGCCTGATGATATCCCACTTCTAAACGATATTACAATACATGCTGCCCACACACCTGTCCAAGGAAGTAGATGCCTCCTCCAACAATGAAGGCAGAAATCGCTGTGCCGATCACAGCAAAGAGGCAGATGGAGCCAATGTTCTGAAAGAAGTTGCCCTGGACAAACATGAACGCGTTATCATACATAAGGGTTGTATGATAACGCGATGAGTTCAGGGTTGTCATCTGAACTCATCTGAACATCCGGCCGGCCAGTGAGTGCAGGTCGGAAAAGCACTGCTGGCCTGGCTCGTTCTCACAAGAGTACTTTACTGTTAGATAACAAAAATAGGTCTAGCTGCAGAGCAAAGGGTTGTACTATAACTTACATACTTTATCTTTAAATTTTAACCCAGGATTGGACAGAAAGTGTTGTTTCATTAAACTTTGGCTCTATATTCTGGCTGAGTCAGTATTTACAATATATTTATTACTTTTTATAAATCGGTGAACCATTCGGTTCAAGCGCTCACGCCATGTACTCACATGGCGTGGCGCTTGACACAGCGGAACACTAGCCCGGCTTACAGATACTCGATAAACGCAAGGCAAAATGATGAAGCAACAACAGGGAGAAGTGTTCACCGAGGGGGTTCTATGAAAGGAATGCAAATCATGAACAGATAACAGCGATACACAATGAGATGAGGCCGATGTGTGTGTTCCCTTCAGCGGCTCGCTGTGCTCTCAGGTTAAGAACAGGTGGAGTCACTTGGTTGGATGCAAAACCGGTTAATCGAGCTTCATAGGAAATGAAAAAATGGTTTCTGCGGTCGGGAAGACCAGGGAGTAGGTCACGTTAACAAGAGGTCAAAGAAAATTGTTCATGAACGAGTCGTTTTTGAAAAATACAGGAAAAACTCGACTTACAGCACGGCGCACATCACAAAAGTCTCCAGTGGCTCAGTCAGCGCACCGTCGCACACTGCTAGGAAACAAGATTTAAACACACCTTATGCAAAGAGTATCCCGACTCAAAGATGATTGGCGGCAGGAGCAGGAGGAAGAACATGTTGGGTCTGAACATTTCCTCTTCCTTTTAAAAGACAAAGAGACAAAAGGAGCATGGGGTTAGGCCTGGCACACCTGTACAACAGAACCAGGTGCATCGCACGGTCTAAAGGGACCAAGCTAATGCTTGGGGATGAATGGTCACATGGTCACAAGGGCCACTTTTGTTTTACAAATTATATTTTATTTAAAGCACAATTAATTCCAGAACTTTAGGTTGCTCAGGGTTAATCGCATTAAGAGGTCAGAGAACACACCATTATGTTTTAAATTGCCCTTAAAATGAGGAGCACATGTTTCTATATTTCTAGTGGTTGAACTTATTTTTAATAGCTTGTAGTGGAAGAATAACAACTATAACCACACCATGTTCAGTAGATTAGAAGAAACTTCAAATGACACACGTGCACGCACACGGGCGCATGCACACGCAGCAAATAATGTAATCATTGTTGGTGCTCAGCTAAAGGGACTGGCGTAGGCATCATGTGTCACTTCATTACACTCGTGCTGCGAGTGTATCTGTCCATGCTGATGGATCATGTGGTACGTTACGCCGAAAGTGAAATCTCTCAGGCTTTTTTGACCATTAATGGAGGATGCTAAAATAAATGTGGTTAAAATGGATGCGGGTGGGAATGTGTGACCTCCCCTGTGATGTACTGTATATGAGAACAGGGGACTCTGTGAGAGCTTCCTCCCATACGGTTTTAGTTCCTTATTTTGCTGTATGCGCCAGGGCAGGTTATTCATGTGAGAATAAGAGTAAGGCAAGGGGGTGGGGCTGCTCTGTGAGCATAGGGGCATAGGGGGATTCAGGTCAGGGCGAAGAATGTCAAAACAGCTTTGTTTCAAATATTTATGTCTTATATTTAATTATTAACAAAATATGACAGAGAAATATAATATTTTACAATCAAAATCCACAAAAAAATGTGTTCACCAAGGATAGATCATAAATGATGTCAATTTCTGGCGTCAATGTTTTCTTTGTAAAACCAAACGTTACATTAATCGAAGGTATAGCCAGAGTCGCCGATCCCATGAGTAAAGGTAAAGTACACAATGTCGGAAATGCTCAAACTCGATTAAATAATCTGTATCTGCCGGATTTAAACAAAATGTTCTTCCTAAATGCCCTGTTTAGTATAAGGAAGGAAAACCTCAGGTTGCACGAACATTTAATCGGCTGTGACATTTGATTCACTATTTATGACATGCCAAATAGGTGAGTGCGAGTAAGCAGAATATTGTAGTGATGGGGTTACACAGTTTAAGCTTTGACAACTACTGCATAATGTTTCAGTGTCTTGTAGGAGTTAGTTGTGATTGTTCAGTGTTGTTCACTTGTTGGTTATTATTCCTATTTAGGTTGTTGTGAAATTAAGCACTGAACCAGAATTGACAGCGATGTTTTGGTTGTCAAGGCCGGTTCATCTTCAGTAAGGCTAAACCTCGCATTCTTGCTGACGACTCAAAAGACTCTGCACGTACCATTGTGTCTTACCAGGTCGCCATAGCATAATCAGTCAGTCCCTCCAGAAAAACGCGATTATGCGATCGCATAATTCAACGCATAATCAGCCAAAGTCCGCATATTCATGCGGGGGCCGCATTTTTTCAAATATGCCGCACTTTCACCGCATAAATTGCCGATTTCCACGCATAATATGCGGGGCATAATATGCATAAAATTGCATAAATATGCCGCATATTTCATTGCATTTTTTAAGAAAACATGCCCCATAATCAAGGATTTTTGGCCGCAACAATCACAAAAAAACGCCGCATTTTTCTGGAGGGACTGATCAGTGGGCGTCAGACTAGATTCACAGCCCCTTGTTCTGATAGTTGCACAGATAACTTCAAACTCGACCACTCGTACTTTCACAGGGTTGTATATAAACGGTGTCAGGGCAAGGAAGAGTTTTTTTAAATGCCTAAATGAGGTGGACAGACACGAGGTGAAGGATGGAGAACGTTGGGGTAGGAGGACTGGGGTCGGGTGGGGATGGCGTTCATTTGAGTTATTTTTATTTGGTCTAAGGAAAGAGCTTCATGAACCTTTGATCTTTAAACACCGTAACAATGAGGAGCTATCAGAAATTAATATTGGCTTTTAAAAATTGGTCGGAAAATACAAATTTTTGGGAGCAGAACCAGTCAATTGATCCTTCAAGTCCTTCATTTGAAGTACAATTGCAATTGCCTGGTAATAAAATTAAGTTTGTTAATAGGGTTTCATCTACTTTACATTTTCATTAATCATATAAATAACCGCAACATTAATATATATGTATGTCAAATAAGGCAAAACAGACTCATAGCCTTAACTGTACGCGGACCGCTCATGTTTACTGTCATGCGAAAAGCCCTGTTCTGAGCCAGAACAGCATGAGGGAAAAGTACCCGAGACACTTTCGGGTTATCACTTTCCTATCTGACATTTAGCTCTGAAGCCCTAGGTGAAGTGAAAGGGCAGTGTTGAATATGCACGATACGCGGAGGGAACGGAGAACAGACGAGGTTGTTAGAGAGCCGGCCATGCGTGCAGCACAGCTCTCGACAGACACAGATGCACTCCTGCACGCATCCCTGCACATGTTTAACAGGAACATGCTTAGCAATGTGTGTTTGCACCGACACATGAATAAACGCACAGCGTTCGGCCAACAGAAGGGTCGTTTTGAGTGCCTTAAAACGAGGTCGGAGAAGCGACACGATGTAAAGTAATCACGAGTCGTTTCATGTTTAAACCCCCGCCTGACTATTCCCTTGCGACGATTATGAATTATTTCATGAGCATGAACATCAGGTATCGCTCCAGGTAACCAGTGAAGACCAACGTAGCACATGAACGAGCAAGGATGCACACAAGGGAAACACTGTGTATAGCTGATGCTGCTCAATACCAGCCAGAATACATAAATAAAACACATTTACAAAAATGTAATAAAAAACAAAACTACATTGTGTTTACTCCGTTTGTGTTTTTTTGTGTGTTTCTTGTTAGGGGAGGGACCAAAATGAGCAGAATGCATGTTAGAGAGAAACGTTGATGGAGACAGCCCAGGAGTAAACTCCCTGCAGCCCCCGTGCAGCTGCTGACACACAGCAGTGACATAACCGCTTGGGAAAAAGCCCCCTGAAACCACAATTAAAATCACTTTCCCCTGCCCCCACCCCCTGTGTGTGTGTGTGTGTGTGTGTGTGTGTGTGTGTGTGTGTCTAACTGTCTATTGGGCACAGGGGGATTTTATTAAAAACCTTTCGCTGCTCCGGTGCGCTTGAACAGATACAGGAATACCAGAGGGGAATGGTGGGCTCCGCAGAAGCAGTACACAGGCACAAACACACATTTTTAATCAGTCATGAGCACAAAGGTGGGGGGGGGGGGGGGGGGGGGGGGGGAATCGAGGGAGAGGTGGGCCGTATAACCTATGTTTATGTTTCAGAGAGGTGGGAGTGGAGCAGAGAGAGTGATTTGGCAGCAAATTAGAGTGAAAACAGGGCAGTTGGCAGAGAGAGCTCCCTCATGACAGGATGTGGTCGCCGAGAGGGGTGGGGGATTTTTTTGTGGACTGTGTGGCTAGTCCTGGAACGTCCTCCACATCTGTAGAGTGGGCCGACCGAAGGCTAGCAGCACCAGATGAAGGTCGGGGTTAAAGAATAACCCCAAGACCCAAGGATATATACGGCTGGGCGAGAGGCTGAGTGAGAGGGTGAGTAAGTGAGATGGGGAGGGTGAGTGAGAGGGTAGGGTGAGTGAGTGAATGAGTGAGTGAGACGGATGCCATCTACAAACTTGCTCCATGCTGAACTAGCAGGTGAGTGAGTGGGTGAAACACGCACTGTGTTTGAATACGTACAGTAAACGCCTCAGGCAAATGTGACACACAAACAATGGGAAAGGGTTTGTGGTAGGAAAGGATAATATTGACAATCTCTCTGAACAGTTTACACTGCTCTTTGCTCCCAGGTGCCTTCCAATAACACAACCGTTTTTGTAGGGACCGCAATTATGCATTACACTTTGACATGGTTCTTACACACCGCCAACCCTCACGATTGATATGCATACCACGATGGGACTGACCCATTTACGGTAAATAAGAGGTGAAATTAATTATAGATAAGTGTTGCGGTTGCGGTGCCAGTTCACAAGGCAGAGCCAACCATCACTAGAGGCACCTGGGCGTAAGTACGCCCCGATAAACCAGCACGGGCCCTGGTGGTGGAGGTGTAAAGGGGGGGGGGGGGGGAGAACCCGACTCTGGTTACTGGGACAGATGACTCAGCAACACCCAGGGGCCCCCAGAGCCGTCGGACAATGGGGCCCCTGTCTGGCGGAAACAACTACATAACCTCCCCATCTCTCTATTGCTCACTTGCCGTCTCGCTGACTGGCAGAGAACAAGGAATGTTAATTAAAGGCTGTGAGAATCAGGAGGGAAAAAAATAAATAGAGGAGGCCTCACATGCAGAACAAGAAGCGCGCTTGAAGGGTAGAAGTTGTTTCACTATGGAGAGGTAAGCTATGGACAAAAGCTTGGGGCCTGGGAACAACTATATAAAGTCATGGCTGGATAAACAATGATATTTTGTTTGATTATGATGCTATGCAAACAGGTTTACAAGGATTTGCAAGCTAAATCTCATCAAGATATCGAAGACAGGCTCGACCACACCTCATTCTGACCAGGAACTGTGGATTAGGCAAACCACACAGCTCCCCAGAATGTAAAGCCTGTTCTAATATCACAGAAGTAATGTCTCTCTTAACAGATAAGC
The DNA here is from genome assembly GCF_949987615.1 of Pollachius pollachius. NCBI lineage: Eukaryota > Metazoa > Chordata > Actinopteri > Gadiformes > Gadidae > Pollachius > Pollachius pollachius. The sequence goes on from NC_136941.1 coordinate 13,732,113, forward strand.
AAAGCAAAACTAAGTAAGCTAAACTACTAGGGGTGTTGCGATTCACTGGTACAAATCGGTAGCCGGTTGGATTAACATAGATGCGACTACATCCATACGTTGGCCCCTGAATCGATTTAAAATGACCAAGAATCGGTCGATGCACCGATTTAAATGTTGCAAATCGGTTGAGTGAAGCTTTAGCCTGATATCAACACAGCACTGTAAACTCAAACATTCCGATTCCATATGGATCCGAAAATTGGAATTCAAGGAAGTGGGCGGATCTGTGTGTGTGTTTGTGCGTGCACATACGTCTGCGTCTCACAAGTAGGTGACAACCATCCAGAGTTGTGAGAAGGGAAATATCGACAAAAGCTTCGCTATTTGTAATTGTGTAGGACAGCAAGTAGTTCTAAAATTATACATCTGTTTTCCATTTTTTCCCCATGCCATAAAGAAACAAATATAAAAATCGAAGATTCCATGGTCCCCCATATATATATATATTTGAAAGTAGGCAATGGCTCATTTGTAAAAAAAACAATATTATATATAATAAATCGCTCTAAAAAAAAAGAATTCGACCAAACAAAGCGCTCATCATTTGCAAAAATGACTACTACTAAAAAATATTCAGACCAATCAAATAGTTTCATATTTAATTGTATCGTCCCTGAATCGTATTGTAGCGCATGTTTCTAGACACATATCGGATCGTCCTATAATAGAGATGCACACTCCTAAAAACTACCATACCTTCCAATTGGCCAGTTCCTTAAACTCTATTATTTTGATGAAGCCTCCCATTACGATTCCTAGAAAACGGGAAAGGACAAGAAAAAGGACATTTATTAACATGTATTCAGCCGTAACACAGCACTCACAATGAACTTCAAATTAATGAATGAGCTGTTATTTACAAGCTACTTTTTATATGCAATAAATTACAATTAAGAACAAAGATTGTTACAGTTGGCAACTACATTCAACAACAAGGTATTAACTGCTGTGGGCCAGGTATTAAGCAATCCTTTTACCTAGAACACCATTCTCCTTTTACCTAGAAACACTTTCTCAATTTACGTCAAACAAATGGCATTTAAGACAGGTCACAGAAAACACTCAACAATCTCCCCTGACATTCCAGCGTTATTTAGAAAGATTTTAACAAAAGAATGAGACAATATCAACATAGGGGCAGAGCTGAAAGCACATTGGTGCGTTTGAAACTTCTGGTCGTATTGTTCCTCTAGATTAGGGACCGAATACAGAAGAGCTTTTGTCTCCCCTGGGTTGAAAGCAAGGTATTTAGCTCTATCTCGTTACACAACTCATTAGAAATTAAAATGCTTCGAAACGGAGGCCGTGAAACACAAGGCGCATGTCATGGGCCTGAAAAAAAACCCCAGAGAGAACCAATCTGTGTCTCAGAAGGTTGGAAGCTTCACAAGCCCCCCGCCGACATAGAGGTGGGCTTAGAGAGAATGAGCAGGATGTCAGAGAGAGATAGAGGGAGGAAGACAAGAGGAATGGCAGTCGCTGCTGGATTGTAATAAACCGTGTGGTTAGCTGTCTTTAGCAGTGGTCCTCTCTTCTATGCTAGAAGCGACGAGCCCTGCCTGGTATACATCATGCCGGACAGGCTGAAGGAAGGGGAAGGGGGGACTGTTGGGGTCAGGGCCAAGGCCTGGCGGTGGGTTCGAGTGATCGTCACTTTTCATGCAGAAATTGCTTGTGGGAACGTAAAAAAAGAGGAAACTAAATAAATTTCCCCAGAAGACATGACATTAGATGGGGAAAAAAAGCGAAAGAGGAAGAAACAACAAAAAGTCAATTTTAATCATGTTTAACACAACCCCCTCTTTTTTGCCAGACTATGCTGGTGGTCTACAGCGGCACGGGCCCAGTTCACAGTCGGCTTCAACACACGTCTCAAGACTATCGATCTCACGTGGACAGCCTTAAGTGTGTCAGTTCACACCTGCCATTAGAATGTGTCTCCACACGCATCCCGAGGAAGAAGAAGAAAAATAAAAATAAATCATAACAATACAGACCAAGTCGTTTCATTAGCATATCAAATTTCCCAAGATGGTTGACCCACCCTTAATATATCTCCATGGGCTTTTGAAATGTTTAGACGTGGTGGACAAAGTCGGCTTAAGGATCTGATTATTTGGATTTACTAAATATGACGGCGTTGGCATGCAAATGACCACATACTTCTGCTTAAGCAGCGGCTGTCAGTTGAGCAGGCTGTCTGTCAATGTGGCCAAGGGTACATTTGCTTAAACACTGCTAAAATAAGGAAATTTAGAAAAAAAGCATTTTGTACTTAAAGCTGTCTACTCGTGATCGGATAACCCAAGATGTGAATAGGGTCATAGGTCGGACCCAATATGGACAAAATGCTTTTCAACCACAAACAGAAAGGAGGGAAATTAACGTTAAATAAGAGAACTGCTCATACCAGTTCTGTAAGAAAGCACAATGGTCGCAATGTCAACTATGGTTACTATATTAAATATGAGCCTATCTCATTCTGAGTTCATCCAATGTGTATTAATAAGGTCAGTTGGTCAGTGTGTTGTGGTGTGTGTGTGTGTGTGTGTGTGTGTGTGTGTGTGTGTGTGTGTGTTCAGTTTAACATTATTGCCCCAAAAAAGGGAACTTGTCTTGCAGTCAGGTACACATAAAAAACACAATATACACAAGGACACACGACAAAGAGATAGACACAGGCTAATATAAGTTTAACAACTGTCATACTTATCTAGTCATCAGATTCAAATACATTTACAGGTATGTGCAAAGAATTGTGCAAATTGAGCAAACGAATTGCACTTGGGATGTCCTATTAGACTTAGAAAGAGGGACTCTTAGTCGCCGGCCTGAGGGAAGGGCCTCAAATAAACAATGAAGGGGGTGATTTTTACAGTCCAATATAGCCATTGCTTTCTGAGTAACCTGCTTCTCATAAGTGTTCAGCAAGGATACTTGTGGACAGCCAATCAACTTCCCAGCCACCTTCACAATATGGCTGAGGTTGTTTTTGTCCCCAAGGCTGATGACCCCATACCAGGCAATAAAAGAAAAAGTGAGAACAGATTTTATAAAAGATTTATAAAATAAAGACAACATAACCTTATCGACATTGAAGGAGTTAAGCTTCTGAAGGTAGCACAATCGTTCTTGCCTCTTCTTGCAAATAGTATCAGTATTGACGTCAAATTTGAGTTTATTGTCTAACATTGTTCCCAGATATTTATACTGGTCAACCATCTCTATGCAGTTTCCATTTATGTATGTAGGTGGTGGAGAACAAGATTGGTTTCTTCTAAAATCAATGGCCATATATTTTGTCTTTGAGATGTTAAGCTGAAGAAAAGACTTGTCACACCAACTGACAAACTCATCAACCACTGGCCCATGCTGAGATTCATGTTTATGCAGTAAACTAACAATAACTGTGTCATCAGCTGTGTGTGTGTGTGTGTGTGTGTGTGTGTGTGTGTGTGTGTGTGTGTGTGTGTGTGTGTGTGTGTGTGTGTGTGTGTGTGTGATGTCAAGATTAATACTTACCAATGGAAACAACGGCCACACTCTCTGGCAGGAAATTTAGCTTGAATTTAATAAGCAGATGCACCAATATGATGCAGATACCTACAAAACAAGAATGCAAACCACAGCATTACGATACTATTAAATGTTATAAAGCTCTTTTCTGCTTTAGTATCTACTAACTGTGCGTTCACACCAAAAGCGAATTGCGCTGCAAAGACGCTTTGGTCGCTCATAAAGTGTCGCTGCGAATATTACTGTTCGCTTTTGTCGCTCAAGTCGCTCATGACGTACAATTCAATTTTGCAGACGCATTTAAAGGAGCCGTATGCTTTTAGTACAGACAGCCATATCAAAGAGTGAAGAGCTTCGACAGCAAGTAGGACAGTGATTCCCGTCCAATATATATATATATATGCGTCGGCAAATCATGATCTGCACTCATTCGTCGCTCACTCAAACAAATTGACATTGGCGCACATGGCTAATTTGCATACGTGCACAGGACTGGCTGGCTCCGCAAGGCAAATAATGGAACATATTTATCTATCTATCTATCAACGGGTGTCTAGTTTTAATGTGATGTATTTTGTGTATGTCCAGTCATACTTGTCTCCCTTGTTCTGTGTGGACTTGTAGGCTACTGTCCTGTGTGAGCCGAATCAATCCTCTATTAAACTGCATTGAAGTGACACGTTTGTTCCGTGCATTATTCATTTGCATTATTGCATTATTATGCGTGCATTATTCCTTTGCACAACGTATTGTTCCCTTGCACAACGTATGTATTTTCAATATTTGAAAACGATATCGTCCCATTCAGAGCAAGGAAGATTAGTATGCTAGAATCTCGGTTGGCAGGCATGTATCTCGCCTATTTTACAATAATCTGAAACGTTCTATTAACTAACTAATATTAACTAATTATTAACTCACACACCAGACCAACCAACCACGCGTGACACCTCCGCCCAGGCCAGAGCCTTTTTGTTGCGATCTCTGAAATGAAAAAGGCTCGGATCGTACAAAAGTTGGGTGCCCAGCTACAGCCGCGATTCATTTTTCAGTCGACATTTTGTACAGTCAGTAGGAACCAAAAAAGTAGGTAGGAACCAAAGTGCCAGTGTTCGGTGTTCCCTGGGATCCACGCAAGCGAAGAACGTCTACATTCCAATTGGCTGTCAGTGTTTTGCCACTGAAACACGTCATAGTAATTTGCATAAAGTTCAGCCGTCTTTAACTTTTTTTGGTCGCTCTGGTTGCTCATCTTTGGCCGCTGGCAGCGTTTGACGCTTGTGTCGCTTTAGTCGCTCTTGGCCATAGAAAGTGAATGACTTCCGGTGATTTGGCAGCTCAATTCGCTTTTGGTGTGAACACAGAGTAAGAGCTACACAATGAATGACATTTGTGTTTTGTTTGTTCTCCATCGTTACCAGATATCCATGGGTGTCAAGTTGCGAAGACAGCTTGAAATGCAGATGAATCACCTGCATTTAGCATTAAGGTTCAATCCTCCAAATAAGTACTACGTTACTATTTAGTAAAACTTAGTATTGTATCATAATAGAGAGAAAGAGTTCAGGCAGTATATTAAAGAGATAGATTAGATTAGGTATAAGGTTAGAAAGGCTAATGGGTTGGGCATTATTCTAGGCTGGGCTCAGGATACAAGATTGGTGAAGTTCTGGGTAATTAAACGGGTGTGTGTGGGCAGCCCCTCTTATTCTGCTCTACTTAGTGGCCACATGTAAAGGGATATGTTTATTGTGTCTGTTTGGGTTCCTCTCAAACCCCACCTCCGCTGGCACAGTACCAACACCCAAAAACCCCAACAGGCCAAATCAATCATGTTTCCTCGTATCCCGAACTCTGAACTTGACACTACCCAAAGCTTTTGGTCATTTGTGAGGGAGGCTGTCGTGTTTATTCACTGGTAAATGGAGAACTCTGTCATGTGGCTCGGCTTCCTCGTCTTTACCACTCCGATGTGTGCGGTGCCATTTTAGTGCTCGAGCCTTCCTGAGTGCAGCAGCCACAGTAAGCAGATTTATTGTGGTTTTGAGGGTTTTTAAACTTCACTGTGTCCAAAGAAAATAGTGGTCCTGTTGCTTTGGTAAGCAGGAGTATCATATTCCAATAAAACAGTATGTTGCATTGTATAGTAAGCAAGTTAGTAAGTAAGTAAAGTAATAATGATAAATTCTGCTGACCAAATCAACAGGAGACAAGTGGTTCAATACTATACACCATGATGCTACAAGTTCCCGCTCAATCTCATATCAAGGCTACCACCGGCCAACACAGCTCAGGCGAGTTTGTTGTGTCACTTTGGGACAGTCCCAACAAAACATTACCAAATTGTTTCCAAATTTGAAATGTGAGTGTATATGTGTGTAATTATGTCCTATTGTGCCTTTTTGGCACAGAAACCCTAGAATGTGGATGAGTCACTGATTATTACTGCTGTCTGGTTGCATCACTGCCTGGTATGGTAGTTGCTCCGCCCTCAACCAAAAGGCTCTTCAGAGGGTGGTCAACACTGCCCAATATGTCACAGGCAGGGATCTACCAGCCATCCTAGATATCTACTCCAGAGGATGTCTGAGCAAGGCCCAGAAGTTAATTAAGGATCCTGGCCAACCCAGCCACAGTGTTTTCTCCACTCGTCTAACCCTATGATGGTGTATGGGGTCATCAACAGAACATAATGTGAGTTGCGTTTCCGGCAGAGGACCGTTAGATAGGTAAACCCCAATACTAAATTGTAGGCTGAAACCAGAAATATACCTGGTCAATTGCCCTCTCCAAGAACGGATATAGGGCCCTATCTTGCATCCGGCGCAATTTACTTAATCAGTGGCGCATGTGTCATTGCTAGTTTGCAACTGGCGCAGAGCGTTCTTTTCACTCCTGCGCCATGCGTCGGTAAATTAGGGAATGATCTTGCGCCCAAAGGGGCGCTTCGGCAAAAGGAGGAGGCGTGTTCTGGCGCAAACATTCCCTGGTGCTATTTTGCAAACCAGGAAATACCTGGTTTAAAGTCAGTGGCGCGTTGTTCAGATGCTATTTTAAGGGCGCATGCATAAAGTTGCTTTTGCACCTCGCGCATACACTTTGCTTCTCTCATCTACCTAGCCACATATTCTTGGTGAATTATTTGGGAAAGAACAGCTGATACAGCGGTAATAAGTTGTACTTTTAAATCAATGCATCTGCAAACACCGTACAGCAAACACATATTTTCTTGACACAGACATCGTGTACATGCCAATAACTTTTAGGATTGATGAGTATTTGATCGTGAGAAAACATTGTTTTACCGCGAGTGAGTGTTAAAAAGAATGAATGAATGCGGGCGCGCGTGTGTGTATGTGTACAAGAATTAATGAATGCGGGCGTGCGTGTGTGCGTCCACCTGTTTAAACACACGCAAACTAAACACGTGACGCAGAATACAGTCCATGGCAATGTATATTAATGGGGGACACATGCATATTAGGAACACAAGCCGATAACGATAATGCATACAATACTGATAAGAAACAATGTTTATAATGTATTGCGTATATCATTAAATATAACCAGTTACTTACTTAGTAGTGCTGACCTCACTACATGATATGATATGTTATATCATATAAGTTTTCTTTGCCGAAATTTATTTGAGGACTCAGTATTTCTGAAGTTGTGGAAGAAAACCTTATTCCATGTGTTAATCAGGCCATATTATTTGGCCATAAACTGAGCCATTTGAAGTTTGAAATTCATTTGCATCTGTCTCATCGGAGACTGCAGACGCGCTGTCAAAATATCAACTCGTCAGATTCAAATGCGCTCATGGCTCTTAAAGGGGATGAGAGCTGGCACTCTCATTGGTTTATTGCACGTTACGCCCAAACCACACCTACGGGTAATTAGGCTACTTCAGACCAACCCTTTTTAGATTTGCGCCGGGCGCAAGAGTCATTTTTGCGCCGGTAAACTAGCGACATCGCCATAGAACCGCCCACAAAGCTACTTGCGCTTGGCGCTTCTCACTTGCGTTTCAGACGTTACAATAGGGCCCATAGAGTTAGACCTGTTGTCTGCAAACTATGGGTTTTCAGGGGGTGTGACAATGTATTGGTTACTTTACTGCACCAAATAGTTGGTGGGTCAAGGTGATAAAGTGCACCATGTCTTTCAGCTATTGAGTTGACTCTCGTAGAAAGTTTAACAACACATCAAGAGCAGCCTGTTCAAGAGGCTGGTATACTACTCACCAATTACCAGCAGACTAAAGAATATAGTCATTCCACTGGACTGTTCCTCCTCTTGGGCCTTCACCCCGGTCTGCACGGGCAACATGTTCTTAGGGGTTGGGGGTCGAGCAGGCGTTGTGGGCCGGGTGGCCAGTGCTTCCAAATGCTGGGTTCCATCGCTGTTATTATATGTGTAATTGGACTTGCTGTAAAGGGACATGTGTTAGGATTTGTATTGAAGTCACCACCTCATGTAAACAGTAGCTGCTAGTTGCTACATGATAACTATTTCTTAAGGATCTGAAAGCAGATCAGACTATCGGCCAATGTTATAAGATACTCGGTTATACATTAGCTATCATTCGTCATTCTGGCTGTTAACGACTATGACAGTGGTCGAAGTATTCTATCAGATACGTAAATAGTTAAACTTTCCGTACTGTGGATCGCTTATATCCTGTATTGTTTCCTCATGGAGAATGTCATTTCCCAGTTCTTCTCTCGTTTCAAGTGTTTCCTGGAGGTCCGAAGGGTCTTCTCTCTGAACTCCATCCAGGAGACATACGCGTGGATTTAGAGACAGTAGCAAAAGCAATACTAAACTATTAAAGTGGGAATCATGCATCCTTAAATTAACGCGTTGAAACAAAAATATGGGCTAGTTATATTTTGCATGTAAGACTTCAAATTCCATTTCGACCAGTCAGTGTAGTCGTGTTTCTATAGTCAAGACAAATACTTCCTGGTTACGATTTGTGGGGGTTGTAGTCCTACATTATATGAGCCGTATATAGAGAATCCATAAATCATATATAAGTGCCCATCCAATGATGGTTAAAATTATTCATTTTTTTTCAGTAAGTAATTATGAATTTAATTCTCGCAACATAGTTACACGTATATTTCGGGAACCCGTTATACCTATTTTAGTACTTCAATACCCATAGCTGCCTATAATACCTTCAAGACCCATTGCTTTGTGGGTAATGTTGTTTCTAGTATGCCTCTTAATTGCCCGCAGCAGAGATGTATAGAAAAATGGTTTTCACTGCAAGGGTATTTATTTTGTGGACTACTTTCCGCATTTCCACACCTCCATACATAATGATACATATAACAGTCACATGCATTGTGAAAATATCACATTCATAAAGGTATGACACAATACGCCAAGTAACCATGCAATAATTTGTGATTTGGATAGAATCTCACAGCTATCTATCTATATGCTGACCTCAAACACACACACCGACACACCGACACACACAAACACACACACACACACGCACGCACGCACGCACGCACCCACACACACACACACACACACACACACACACACACACACAGACAACCCCCTCATAAACATACAATATGTTTATGACTAACCTATACTAGTAATAACCCTAGAATATGAAACATTAGTCGAACAACATATTTATGGCGACGATTGGTTGATGGCAATCATGGTCCTAAACTGGATTCCACGAATTTTAAGATTTGAAAAGCTAATTTAGGCTAATTACCATCACCGATGGGCTGTGGTTAGTTAATGAGTTATTATCAAGGTATTTGCTATCGAGAGCCTCTGAAAACACACGCTTTTTTTTATTTTTCAACGCCCACTTGCTCTATTCGCCGATGGGGGGGGGGGCGCTCCATTCATAGGGCTGGACGCACAGGAGCGGCCGTGTTCCGTCTGCATCGTACTTTAAAAGGCAACGAACGATGAGCTTCCACTGAAAATATCGCGTCAGTTTTAACTGCATTATCGCAGTTAGCTGTTTCAAATGAGAGATATCTTCGACTTTCATTCATACCATATTTCGGAGTGGAATATGAATGTCTCGGTGATCGACTGATTGAAGATCCTTCCCAGTGCTCATTCTGCGCTGTAACAGACGGACTTCCTACTCGCTTCGCCACTCAGCGTTGCCGCATACCGACCAACTATATTCATCAGATTTCCCTCCTTGATCGGCCGACCACTTCTACAATTTGGACAAAACAGGGGCTGCTTTGGCTGCATCGGAACTGCTGCAACGTTATTGTAAATACTCAAACGTGGCTGTGTGTTTTTTGCTGTATATGATGCCGAAACGTCTGCGATTCCGGAGAAGGTCATTCCTTGGGCTTTTATTCCTCTTCTCACTGTCGACACCCGCATTGTATTTCATCTATTCAGCCCCCGGTATCGGTAAGTTTGGACTTGGTGTCATCATATGCTAAATTAATACAATGGGATGGGATTGCCTGCTTTGGGTGTGTGTGTGTGTGTGTGTGTGTGTGTGTGTGTGTGTGTGTGTGTGTGTGTGTGTGTGTGTGTGTGCGCGCGCGCGCGCGTGCGTGTGTGTGTGTGTTAGACCATGACAGCTGGACTGTACAGTAACTGAGTCTTTTTTTGACAGCAGAGAGGCAATGCGCCTATTGAGCTATTGTTATTTCCCATTCGACAATGTGGACGCTAGCCCATAACCTGCCATAGCACAGGGCACCTGCCTGCCATTACACCTTGTCATGGATAAGAATCTGGTTATTACAATCGGGTTGTTATAATCGTTACAGCGGGCTTACAGAGGGGAACAACAGCAGGCTCATTTGGCTGGGCTGGCGTTTTGTGGCCATGGTAACCGAAGTTTGCCAAGTGGATTTGGGTCGAGTAGCAGTTCACGGCTAGTCCATCACCAGCCTGTTATAAATCATGTGACTCTCATGAAACGCACAGTCCTCAAGTCAGTGGAGCCGTACATTTGTCTCTTTCAATGGATCACGGCCTTCACATCCAACGGTTGGGAAGAATAAGCACTATTCAATAAGAGGGGATCTATCATTTGATGCCTGTTGAAGTCACATGCATTTCAGTAGTATCCCATGACGTGAATCACTCCTAAATCATTTATGCCTCACCCCGTCCCCGCCTCATTTTATGACTCCTCCTCTAGATCAGTCTGTTTGCCCACCTTAATCTCCCTATCTGTTTGCTCACCTGAGCTTCCATATCTTTACTGTCTGTCTTTCCATCTGCCCATCCAGTTTCTTACGTGTACATCTACGGATGTAGTTATGGTTTGATTGGTTCTTAATCCATTGATGTCATACAGTTTTGTTGAGAGCATGGTACACCACTCATACTCTAATTTTACTTTTGTTCCGCATCAAGATGGCGATGATCTGATGGTCTCTCTATCACTGGGTTTGGTTTGAGGTTATCTTGTTGTCAGGGTTTCACAACCCAGATGGGACTTTTACCTACCATTACTTTGTTATTGGTCTTTGGGCCAAGCAAACACAACATACCTTTGAATTTGAGCGGTTGGCTAATGCTCAACCTTTCGCCTTCAGTGAGTGTCTCTATTGCACAACATCCCGTTGCATTTTAATTGTTGCCCATGGGGTTGCCCAAGTGCTAACAACAGTTCCAGGAATTAAACGTCCAGGTAAAACAGGAAGTGGGATGACAGTGTCATGAGTAACAGTTTCAAAGCCAGATATTATCTTATTGTCTGGATATCTGTTGTATTGGCATGAAGAACTTTACTACTCTTGAAAAGGATATTTGTATAATGTGTAACTTTTTTACTTTCAAAATGTATGGGGAATGTGCATGGATTACTGACTACAACATGACCAGGGAGGTTATTCTTAAAGCTAGGGAAGGCTGGTTGGAAAAACCGGTCAGAGTAAGCTCGATTTTGAAAGTAATTGATTTGCATTTATAAAGAGCTTTTTCTATGTAACCTAAGCGCTTTACATGGTGACATAGTGAGTATGCGTGCCTGTGTGCATGTGTGTGTGTGTGTGTGTAGCAACCACTTGGGTGACATTACTAGCTCGCTAGCTTTAGCAATAAGTCTGCCTTTTGGAAGATTCTGGTCATGCGCAATGATTGCGTGGGAAGTGTGCGCGCAGGTAGCCTGCTACATAGGTATCCAGGGAGGTAAGCTTATCATTTTATTTGGCCCAATTAAATTATAGAATGAGTTATAATATGCCTGCGACAGCCACAAATACCCTTTTTTGTCAGTGGATTTATTGATTGCTGTCCAGAGGTAAAGACATTTTCCACAATTATGACTATATTTGCATCTAAAATAAATGGCCTACCCTAACTTGCTTAGCTTCATGTAAGTTAAACACACGTGTGTGTGTGTGTGTGTGTGTGTGTGAATCTTAAAACATCCAACTGAAAACTGATCTCTCTCCCATCATCAAAATGGGTATTGATCCTCATGCTTTCTACCGCCTCTGACCGACTTAATCGGTCAGAGGCGGTAGATCTTTTATATGGCAGACACATAAACTGACTGGAATAGTTCATGAAGACTGCAATAGAACCTAGCATTGCTTCCTCCAAATGGGAATCAGAAAAACACCACAAAAAAAGCCCAAGAACACACATATAATTTGCTTTGACATGCATGATACATTCCCCCCCCCAACCACTCACTCACTAACTCCCCCCCCCCAACTCAAGCAGTTATTGATGGTATCTGCTTAGGGCTTTGGTGTAAGCTGACCCTGCCATGCCCATCCTCCTGGGTGTTAATTGGGAAGGCTTAGAAGCCCCCATGGTTTGAGGTGGGGTCCTTTCAGAAACGTAACAGTGAGCAGCAGCGTCAGCCCATTAATTATAGATGGGAGGTAGTGCCAGGGTTTCTCCTGCTGCCGTTGTAGAAAGCCACGATGCTTGCTCTTTGCAGACAGCTCTGGCTGGGCTGCAGACGGAGGGTCCATTTAGGGACAGCAAGAGAGGTGAAGAGAGAATGAGAGAGAGCTCCCTCAAGGCAACTCAGCAGAAAGAGATGGGGAAGAGAAATTATAGTGCCAGAGGAAAAGGAAACAAGGGGACGATGTGGCATTTAAAAAATGTATTCAATAAAGTCTGTTTAAAGTCTGTTTGGTTGGGTTTCCTTTGGAATCACATCATTTAAGATTGCGGCGCCCCATCCAGTTGATCCCTTTCCCTGTACACCACCCTGTCTCAACACGCCTGGCGCTATATAGCCCCCTCCCGTATTTACATGAGCGTATGTATATGATGACACGGTAACACCTTCAGTTAGGGTAACATAAGCTAATACTGTAGTAAGCATTCTCACATAGTATTTGCAAAAGGGGTTTGATTTAGGGTATGGGTTAAGGTTATCTGTTCACCCTAATCCTAATCCTATAAAATAAACTATAAATGAATACCTTAGTCAACTTAAATACAATTATTCAATGATTGCTAGACCATTAGTTAGCTGTAAATTAAATAACTTTTAGTTAAGGCTTACTACTGCATTGACTAATGGGAAATCATGGTCAAATTAATGTACCCTTTTTCGAAGTGTTACCAATAATGATGATGATGATGATGATGATGATGATGATGATGAGTTGGAGGAGGAGCCAGGCCCCCCAAAGCCAAGACACTGAATGCAGGCTGAGACGGCTGGCCACAGCTGGGCCTGATTGCAGCAGTTTATTTAATTAAAACATGAGAGGATCCAAGTGGAGCGAGCGCTAGGGACAGCACAGGGCCTATTTATAGGAACACAGAGATACTGCTGCACTCACACACACACATTTGTACATTCAATCCAGCTCTCATAGAGAAGGTTGAGAATAGAAGGGCAGGTGCTCCCTTTATTCCTTTGAGACCCAATTCTTTTTTGTGTGTGTGTGTGTGTGTGTGTGTGTGTGCGTGTGTGTATCATGTAAGGCACTAAATTTTATTCAAAATGATTGAGAGTAAACATAATTCCCCGCATAGCTTAAATGTGCTACATGGATACTGAATGGAATAGTAGCATTGCATTTAGGATTGCACTTCTAGTAATGTGCTCATAGTTTAAAGGCAGTGAGATGTGATATACATTTTGCTTAAGTGCTTTTGAACCACAACCAAATTCTCGCTTTCACCCACACAGTCTTTTACAGCAACTGCAACTATTCGTCTGAACTGGGTTGCACTAGCTATGAGTATATTCATTATTATGTCTGCGTAACGTCCTTACTTATTCCTCGGTAACCACTTATTAGTAATGAACTAACATGTTCCTATAGCCAGCATCCCCCATAATTGTGTAATGAATTTATTTTGTAGATTATATTTTGCAGACTTTGTCAACAAATGCCACCATTTACACATGCTTAGGGTTATGTTTAAAAACGTAATGCAACGTAAAATCTAGTTTGTCTGGTGCAAACTGTTCTGATTTATTAATGTGTTTAATTTACACAAAGCCAGGGAAAAGGCTTATCACTATTTATGGTATTCTATGATGTGCACTTTTGCTAGGCTATAGGAAATTTTATTGACAAACATCCCAAGATAATGAATGATGTTTATAACTCAACTACCGCCGTTCTAGAGAAATGCACTATTGTGTAGAAACAGTTTTGCATTTGCCTTGTGATGATTGCCTTAGGGCATGACCTGTGACCTAAATGATCTTAGGATGACTTCTAAGAGCACACCCTGCTTTCTTTGACTGTGTGTTTGCAAGGGTATATGTGTGTCTGTATACACTTCCTTCAGAGTCACCTTCTTGGTTTCCTGAGGCTATATGTCTCAGGAAGCCATTTGAATTCTCATTTGGATAAAAACTGGCAAGCACTGTCAACACACACACACAAGCAAAGGGAAAGGCTTGATTCACATCCTTTGTACACGCGTTGGCCTTATATTGTTTGTTGTTCGAATTGTTTGCGCATTAGGCCTATGCCGCACACCAGGTTTACAAGTTTGTTAAAAAAGCGAGGCAAATGGTTTAGTCGCCAACCATGTGTTGTTTGCAGGTTTATCTAGTTATTCATTCTAGGTTAGCCATATCATCTCACTGGCTTTTATGGCGAGTTATTTATGCATGCACTAATTTAGATTAGCGTAGGCCTGGCATCCTTGACAAATTAGTTTATTGGTGGCATTGTCCTTATTTTATCTATATCTATATCCAATACTTCAATATTGATTAAGTGGTATCGCTTCCCCTTCTTGTAGACCCCTCCTCCACTCAAAGTGCTCTATCTCTTTAGATATGTATGGGTCTTAAACCTTGGAGTCTGATGTTTACCCGTGGTTGCCATATAACTAACGATGCGTGAAACAGGCACATATATGTGTCTCCCCACATTTAGGAAAGAGCTGATAAAAGGTTAAGCATACTGGCTTCTAATTGTTTGCGCCATGGGCAGCGTTGCAGGCCTGCATAGAAGACAGTGTCAGTAAGTCTTCAAAGTAGAAGGAAGAAGATCCAAGGTTTTTTTCAGAGAGGGAGGGAGGGAGATGTGCATGATGTGTATTTCATCTATATAAAGTCATATCTGTAGGAGAAGAGATATTCTACTACACAGTGCTTTGATCAGACTGGGTATTTCTACTGTATTTAGACATGTAGCAAGCAAACTCAGAACGTAGATCTTCACTTAAAGACAGTGGATTTGATGTATTGACTACAAACATTCAAGATTTTCTATCATTTCTTGTCCCTCTCTTTCCTCTGAATGAGTCCGAGCTACAATGGTGCATTACTAGTTTCTATATTCCTACCATGCATTCACATGAACTCTGTAAGGCTCATTATATTTCCGGTTGCCTAGTTCCGCCAATTAAATATTAACTAATTGCCTGGCCACTGTAGTTTTGCAGCATTAGGAGCAGACAGGAAAGCACATCAATAATAAAGTATTTATTTGTTAGATTTATTTATTCTTGGGTCCACAACCTATTTAATAATGCAACACCTGTGCTGATATAATTAATTAAACACAACCTGAACAGACACTGAATTCCCAGCAACTGACATTTTAGCTTTGGTTACTATGGTCACTGCAGCGCTTGGCCCCTCCCAGGAAATACTCCTCTTTATCGTCACAGCAACCATAGAAAACATACCAGCTTTTTTCCCTTGATCACTGTTGCTAGACCAAGATAAATAAATAGGAATTGTGTTTTAAATCCAATGGTCCAGGGCCACAATTACGTTATTTACTAACTGCTTTATTGCTTCAGTGGATGCATGTGAATGCATGTGTGTGAGTGTGTGTGCAAGTGTGTGTCAGTTCATGTCTTTGTTTGTGCATGCGTGTAGGTGTGTGCGTGTCTTGGATGATACCAGAACCTTGGGATGGGAAATGCTGAATTAACAATTGAATCCAGTAAATCATTTACGCAGTGAGTTCATTGCACCGCACTTTGTTAGAGCCATTGGCAATCCTCTTAAAGTGTTTGACTATGTACCAACCTTCCGCTCTTTAAACACTTGCTCACACACAGACACACACACACACACACACACACACACACACACACACAGACACACACACACACACACACACACACACACATACACACACACACACACACACATTTAGACATACTCTTTACTCTCACACATCCTCAATCCAAATATAATTTCTACTGGAATTTACACCAATAACAAGCCTTGCCTTGAAAATGCTACGGAATTACGTAACTTTTACTGCCAGTGTAGCATCCAGACTGTCCTTTCCTAGGGCCGCTCTTAAAATACCCCCGTCCTTTCATTTCAGAGAGAGATTTAACACACAATCAACATGGCCCTCTAAGTCTTTTGTCTGGGTGTAATGGCAATACCTTGCTTTTGTCACGTTCCTATGTGGTAGGGGTCCACCACAGGTATGCAGGAGTTCATGCTATCACTGACACATTCAGGGCATTACTTCATCGTCCCAAATCCCAGAATAGAGAAAAATTACATTTTATATTTACAGTAGATTGTATAGTTAGTCAACATCAATATTTAGCAATGAACTCACTTAACATATTAAGTGATGTTTAACAGAAGTTCAATACTATTGCAATTCCTGGATCAACAAAGGGAACTTGAACTTTGTTCATAGTGTTGTTGCTTCACATTTTTTGTATGTATCTGTTCTGTTCTGTAAATTGCTCCTAAAAATAAAGAAGGACTCTGTTGTGAGGTTAATGCCGATAGTGATTTTAATAATGTTAGCAATAAAATCACTTATTAAAACTGATATATTCTACAAAAAAAAATTACAAAGCCGGGGGTAGTTAATAACTTAAAGATAACATAACTTCTCAAAAAAACTTCCTGTATAGATCCAACCCTGTACACATAGTCTAGCGTTAGAGGGGTGTCGTCTGTGGGCTTAGCAGTGGCCAACTATATCTGTAACACGCTGATTTATTTTTTTATTTTTATGTGAGGACTGCGACAGGTCTCAGGTTGTTGTCATCGATAATGTCAACCGTGTTTTCATAGTATCCAAAAAGTTGTCATCGCCGGATTAACCAAGGTGGTGGTAACTGAGCCTTGGTTATGAATAGACTCAGTCGAATCCATAACAGGGGCATAACAATGTCTCAAAGTACACAAGTTAGAAAAGTAAACGAACAGAACTGAATAAATACATAAAAATGTCTACATCCCCTCCTTCCTGTATGATTAGATATTATCTTAATACTAAGGCCGGATACGATCTCTTGTGGTTTCCTGTAAGAGAGAAACACACACACACCCACATACACACACACACACACACACACACACACATATACACACACACACACACACACACACACACACACACACACACACAGGGCCCTATTTTAACGGTCTGAAACGCAAGTGAGAAGCGCCAAGTGCAAGTAGCTTTGTGGGAGGTTTTATGGCGATGTTAATATTTTACCGGCGCATAAATTACTCTTGCACCTGGCGCAAATCTAAAAACGGTCGGTCTGAAGTAGCCTAATTACCCGTAGGTGTAGTTTGGGCGTAACGTGCAATAAACCAATGAGAGTGCCAGCTCCCATCCCCTTTATGAGCCATGAGCGCATTTGAATCTGACGAGTTGATATTTTGACAGCACATTTGCAGTCTCCGATGAGACAGATGCATGACTACATGAATTTCAAACTTCAAATGGCTCAGTTTATGGCCAAATAATATGGCCTTATTCACACATGGAATAGAGTTTTCTTCCACAACTTCAGAAACACGGGGTCCTCAAATAAATTTTGGCAAAGAAAACTTAACACACATATATGTGGTAACTGTGGTTCTATTTAATGATATACGCAATACATTAACAAACATCTATGCATTATCGTTATCGACTTGTGTTCCTAATATGCATGTGTCCCCCCGTTAATATACATTGCCATGGACTGTATTATGCGTTACGTGTTTAGTTTGCATGTGTTTAAACAGATGGACGCACACACGAGCGCCCACTTTCATTAATTATTTTAAGCACACACCTGCGCCCGCATTCATTCATTCTTTTTAACACTCACTCGCGGTAAAACAATGTTTTCTCACGATCAAATACTCATCAATCCCAAAAGTTATGGGCTTGTACACGATGTCTGTGTCAAGAAAATATGTGTTTGCTGTACGGTGTTTGCAGATGCATTGATTTAAAAGTACAACTTATTACCGCTGTATCAGCTGTTCTTTCCCAAATAAGTTACCAAGAATGTTTCGCTAGGTAGATGAGAGAAGCAAAGTATGCGCAAGGGGCACAAAACATTATGCATGCGCCCTTAAAAAAGCATCTGAACAACGCGCCACTGACTTTAAACCAGGTATTTCCTGGTTTGTCGCGCAAGTGATTTCTGAAACTGCAAAATAGCACCAGGGTACGTTTGCGCCAGAACACGCCTCCTCCTTTCGCCAAACCGCCCCTTGGGGCGCAAGATCATTCCCTAATTTACAGGCGCGTGGCGGTGGAGGGAAAAGAACGCTCTGCGCCAGTTGCAAACTAGCAACGACACATGCGTCGAAAGTCAATTGCGCCGGATGCCAGATAGGGCCCATCAAAACACTGTACACCACCCTGTAGTTATATTGTCAACAAAGAGCCAATCAGTGGCCTTCTTCATGATGAGTTAACAGACGACAAATAAACAAAACTAAGAAAGAGGCAGAGCACAGAATCCATGAAAACAAACGTATTGCTGGAGGCTGTTTTACTATTCATACCAATGTTGTGCTCACACCAAATATATGAACCTGTGACACTGTACAGCCAGGAATGTGCTGTGTCTGTCTATATGTCACTCGTATGGCAGCAGTATCGTGGAGCAGACACTGCCCTAGCCTAAGAGTTCAACGAACAGGGGTGACCCCCAGCTGTGGACAGTCATTGCACTTCTGCAGGGAGTAACAGGCAAATAGGTGTGGGGTTCTGTGTGTGCACGTACGTGTGTGTGTGTGTGTATGTGTGTGTTCTTGCGTGTGTGTTTGCCTCTGTGCCCGTATCATTGCCACGTTGCTGTCAGTTAATTGTTGTTGTGAGGGAGCCACAGCCTTAAGATCAGAATTTACTCAACAGCGGCCAGATATGTAAAATGTTGATAGAAATGAAGACTGCAGGATTTATTCACCTCTTTGGGTCCTTTACCTCTCCGGCAACTGTTATGGTCAGAGCTCAAAGACCTACTACAGGACACAGAGTCAGGATACGTGAATGAATGCTATCTGATTTTATAACAAGACAGGGAATGAATGAACGTGAATGTAGACAAGGCAGGCGGATAAACAGGCCGGCAGACAGGTATCCAGTTAAGCCAGAAACCCGCATGAGGAACTGGAGAACAAAGAAGAACACGATTAGTCAGAATACATTATTACAGAGAATTACTGTAATCCTAAGTGGCCGAGAGTTTCCCTTGATGCACAACCAAACACAAACAGTCAAAGAGGATGAGCGAGACCGCCAGGGCTAGGTTGAAGTGTAGGGCGTGAAGTCTGTCACCCGTCGGGCGCGTCCAATGAGGGTCCCGGTTCAGATCGGGGTCCAGGTTCTGGGAACAAGGTATCTACGAATGCTCCTTTGGACTGTAACCCTCTCACTCCACTAAATACTGAAACCTGTGACCTGTGACCTATGACCCCGGCAGCGCACATCCAACAGCCGCAGGATCCACAATGTAGGCAAAGTCGCGTCAAACACGGCCAACCATGAGATCGGCGGTCTTCCTAGCTCAAGGTAGTGAAGGCATAAGCAAGGAAAGGATGGAAGAAACTTTGGAAAAACAATTAATGATGGGGATAATGGTCATCTTACCAAAATAGGCGGAGACGGGTGACAAAATGCAGAGCGATATGGGACCATGGACGATTAGGGACGGGCAGAGGACCGACAAAACCAGAGTGAGGTTTGGAGGGCGTCTTGTTCCGGGCACAGATGGAGCAGGCAGCCATAAACGACTTAACATCATCATCCATGGAAGTCGGCCAAAAGTGATGTCGGAGGAATTCAATGGTCCGTTTGACCCCAGAATGACAGCTGAGGTGTGTGGAACAAGCCCACTGGATAACCTGGTAGGCGGAAGCACCAGGAACAAACAGGCAATTTGGGGGGGACCGTTACCAGGTCAGGCAAGTGTCCCTTGGCTTGTCTGACCTGACCTCTCCAACTCGAAGGAGGGTGATGACGAAGCAGGTTGACGCTTTGTGGGGCCAAGGCAGGGGAGAGGCTGTCATCAAAATGTCATAAATGTAAACAAAGAAGAACCAGTTTATCTCAGAGCACATCGATGACCGAGGCTGTAAACACAGCGGGGGCTTTGGTTAATCCAAAAGGCCTTGCTGGATATCCAAAGTGTCCAAGGGAAGCGTTGAATGCCACACGCAAACGGGCGAAAACAGGCAAAAATCTGAGACAAACAGGAAACAGAGATTGGCCCAGCCTAGATCGAGGGATAGGACAACAACACGACATTCTCTGTACTTGATGCTTGCCATGTTACATGGAATTTCCATGTTCAGAATGCAAATTTTGTGTATGTGCTTTGCGTGTATTTTCTCTCTGCATGTGTGTTCATATGTGTGTATGTGTGTGTGTGTGCGTGCGTGCGTGCGTGCATGCGTGTGTGCGTGCGTGCGTGCGTGCGTCTGTGTGTGTGTGTGTGAGTTAGGATTTAACCAGTGATAAAGGGATTATGATGTCAGACAGTGCCATTTAGAAATGAAGGAGGCTTTTCTGAGATGATGAGGGGGATCAGACGGACGGGTGGGGCCCAGGACAGGAGTCAGCAGGGCGGGCGGTGCGAGGGCGGAACAGGAAAGGTGTTGCTTAACATTACTGGAGACTCATGACTAAACAAACTCCAGTTGAGTCTACCTTTCTGTTGTTTTAGGTAGGGTGGCTCAGAATTGAGTGAATTATATATGAGCCATTCTAGATTTTATTTTTACCTGTATGAATAAAACAGATATCCTCTCTATGTTATGACCAGTTGCACATCAGTCCGCGAAAGCTCTTCATCTATGTATGCTTTCTAACTCCCCTCTCTGTCATCCTGTAGACATTAACTACTGTGTCCATTTACTACTGTGTCCATCTCCCCCCCCCCCCCCCCCCCCACCCTCCATCTACTTAATTGGCGTGGTAACCGGTTCACCAGAGCGCTATCTTGAGTGCTCTGAGACTCCCTTCCTTCCCCTTCCTTTGGGACTCGTGTCCCTAGAGCTGGGAATGCGTAGGGAGCAGCTAGCTTCCAAACTTGTTTTCACTGTGCTGTTAACCACACGGAGAGGAATACAGCAGCGGAGCTAGGGACTGAGAAACCAGAATCTGGCAAATCTAACCAGAAATATGATTGGGGCCGCTGGGAGAAAACATAGTGCGGTCGGCGTCAACTGTTTCCCATGGAAAAGGGTACATTCACACACACACACACACACACACACACACACACACACACACACACACACACACACACACACACACACACATACACACACACATACACAGACACTGCTTGTAGGAAAAAATCTGCAGATATTTATTTCTCTATGTGTGTGTGTGTGTGTCTCTCTCTCTCTCTCTCTCTCTCTCTCTATATATCTCTCTTTTAGTCAGTCTCATTCGTCTAGTGACGCTCTTCCTTTCTCTGATCTGTCGTGGTCTGTCTTTTCTCTGCAGAGCGGAAGCGGCAGGCATTGGGCACCACCGAGTTGTTTATGTAACTCCTGTCTCCCCCGTCTGGTCTTGCATTTCTCGCTCATGTTGTGGCTTGGCACACACAAACATTGGCAATGACCAGGAACAGTCACATACACACACGCATACATGTTCAAAATTAAAGTTGGAAAAACAGATGGAGAGGCAGAATAAATTGTATGGTACAATTCTCTTTATACAATCCCAGTTGCAGCCTGTGTGTGTGCGTGAGTGCGTGTTTGTGTATGTGTAGCTGTGTGCATGAGTGCATGCATGTGTGCACGCACGGTGTGTAAACACAGTGTGTAATGTGTGTCTGACAGAGGCTGTTGCTCTATTTTAAGAAGACTACATCTATCAGTCAAAAAAATTCTGTTATGACGCATTGTACCAATTGCACTTTCAGAATAATAGTTAGAAATGCAGTCAATACTGCATTATCTTACAGCATGACCTCATATACTCATATCCTTTGGAAGGCAGGGCGAGTTACTGCTGGTACTGCAGCTAGTCTGTCTACGGACACACCTCTGAGGGTACGGAGTACATGGCGAGATCAATGCCCGCTTGTAAAGAGAAACATACATTATCCATTGATCAGTGTTATTGATTAACCAGAGACATCCATTAGTGTTACGCCTTTTGTTCAGATAAATCTTCCAACCGACAGTAAGAGAACGACCTCGCCATCAATGGAATGTCCTCGTTTTTTTAACAGAATATAGATATGATGGGTCGTAAATGGGTTCAGGTATAGCAATGATTAGTATCTGTTGAAAAGGAAAGGGTGGTTAAAAGTCCATAAGATAGCGAACATATTGTGAAATGGAATATGAGCCCTACCCCTCTTTATTGGGACATTATGACAGTCATGGCGCCATGCGCATGTCCATGGTATAGAGCACATATTTCCTGTACCAAGTTGACCAATCGGAAGATCCCAGAGCGATACTGACAAGTTACACAACTAAGAACCCACATGGCTTTGAATGGCCGCATTCACACCAATCACGCCTGATTAAAGTTAACCGACTTAGGGTAATTGTATTTGTGGTCTCGAGTATACCACACATGGTGGGCATTGAGCCGTAGTCTACATTACTTGGCAGAGAACCGGGGACATTTAATTGTGATTTCAAATAGTTTCTTAAAAAGATGTCCTCTAATAGAGGGATAAAGATCTTTCTTGTATTGTACAAATGTTAAGTGGTCTAACACTCCTTTGACGTGACTCAGTTCAAACGCACACACAGAAGAAATTCCCCATTGCAATTTGCTAACTGAGGAGCTCATTTATGTCCCAATTCTGACTCATGGCCTCATTAGTGCAATAAATTCCACCGAACAAGGAGTCAAGGAGCACCCAACAGCGATAGTGTTTCCCAATCCTCACGTGTGACGTAAAGTGTCTCCTTCCCTCCGTACGTAATGGAGCATGAGACAGAGAGAGATCAAATCTGAAGTGTATTGAAATTTGGAGATGTGATATTATATGACTGGAAGGCTCCGGGGACGTGGGGGCTGATGTCACACGTCACACAAGGGGATTGCAACAGAGGACCACTTATTACGGAGAGACATCTGTTCCCAGCAGCATCTGGCTCTTGCTCTCTTCCTCTGTAAGGAGAAATAACTTATCTATCTTGTGTGCTGAGCCTCGAGGGGCCCAGAGCTAGTAAAGGGACCCTAGTGGCCCTGACGTTGTAAAAGGTGGTGAAACCCTCCTAAATCCTCGCTCGCATTCATTTTTTTTTTACAACTTTGATGCATATAGTCCATGTGTGGCGTCATAGCCACTGTCCTAGTTTCAATTAGGTTTTTATGCATGCGTGTGCGTTTGTGTGTGTGTGCATTTGTGTGTGTGTGTAATCTTGCACCTACATGAATCAAAAGCAAGCAAAATCCAAAGCCTCATGATCCAGTCATGACCTGGCCTCATCCTGTGACCAAAGGAAGGCAGACCACTAGCGTCGACATGTGACTCCTCTCCCAGTGCATACTCCAAATCTACGTGGGCATCTCCCATCGCTGGGGGCAGGTTCTCATGCCCATCACAGTGTCCGTAGTCAGGTGACTAGGGGAAGAGAGAGGGGGATGGTAGGAATGAGGGAGAAGAGTTGGGTAGCTACGGGGTGGGGGGGGGGGGGGGGGGGGGGGGGCTGGAAGGGAAGAGAGATAACAAAAAGCTGTAAGCCAAAGCGTGAGAGGAACCAGGGTCAGAGGAAATGACAGGTTCCGCAAAGTGCAGCATAGCAGCAGCTTTCGAGTCAGCTTTCACTCAATGCGTCAGTGTGGCAATCTGGTTCATATTTGACTTGGGTGGGTGCAAATCATTCCAATCTACTGACTTATTTATTCATTCTAGTCATTCATTCATAAGCCGCAGACAAAAAGTTATTTTTTGGCAGGTCTGATTCCTCTAAGATGAGGTTATTTTAGGTATCCCCTTACAATGGCATGCTAGCAAAAGGCAGTCTTGGATTCCTCTGAGAATGTTTCTGAATTGCTCCTTCAAGCCATTTTTAGATTAAACAGATAGCAACCAATACAGAAATAACTGGCCAAAAGAGCAGTTTTCTTGCAATGTTAAACAATATATACAGTGTGCATATACAGTGGGGCAAAAAAGTATTTAGTCAGCCACCAATTGTGCAAGTTCTCCCACTTAAAAAGACGAGAGAGGCCTGTAATTTTCATCATAGGTAAACCTCAGCTATGAGAGACAAAATGAAAAAAAAAATCGAGAAAATCACATTGTCTGATTTTTTAAGAATTTATTTGCAAATTATGGTGGAAAATAAGTATTTGGTCAACTACAAACCAGCAAGATTTCTGGCTGTCACAGACCTGTAACTTCTTCTTTAAGAGGCTCCTCTGTCCTCCACTTGTTACCTGTATTAATGGCACCTGTTTGAACTCCTTATCAGTATAAAAGACACCTGTCCACAACCTCAAACAGTCACACTCCAAACTCCACTATGGCCAAGACCAAAGAGCTGTCAAAGGACACCAGAAACACAATTGTAGACCTGCACCAGGCTGGGAAGTCTGAATCTGCAATAGGTAAGCAGCTTGTTGTGAAGAAATCAACTGTGGGAGCAATTATTAGGAAATGGAATACATACAAGACCACTGATAATCTCCCTCGATCTGGGGCTCCACGCAAGATCTCACCCTGTGGGGTCAAAATGATCACAAGAACGGTGAACAAAAATCCCAGAACCACACGGGGGGACCTAGTGAATGACCTCCAGAGAGCTAGGACCAAAGTAACAAAGGCTACCATCACTAACACACTACACCGCCAGGGACTCCAATCCTGCAGTGCAATGTCATATGGTCAGATGAAACCAAAACAGAACTTTTTGGTAAAAACTCAACTCGTCGTGTTTGGAGGAGAGAGAATGCTGAATTGCATCCAAAGAACACCATACCTACAGTGAAGCATGGGGGTGGAAACATCATGCTTTGGGGCTGTTTTTCTGCCAAGGGACCTGGACGTCTGATCCGTGTGACGGAAAGAATGAATGGGGCCATGTATCGTGAGATTTTGTGTGAAAACCTCCTTCCATCAGCAAGGGCACTGAAGATGAAACGTGGCTGGGTCTTTCAGCATGACAATGACCCCAAACACACCGCCCGGGCAACGAAGGAGTGGCTTCGTAAGAAGCATTTCAAGGTCCTGGAGTGGCCTAGCCAGTCTCCAGATCTCAACCCCATAGAAAATCTTTGGAGGGAGTTGAAAGTCTTTTTTGCCCAGCGAAGGCCCAAAAGCGTCACTGCTCTAGAGGAGATCTGCATGGAGGAATGGGCCAAAATACCAGCAGCAGTGTGTGAAAACCTTGTAAAGACTTACAGAAAACGTTTGACCTCTGTCATTGCCAACAAAGGGCATGTAACAAAGTATTGAGATGACCTTTTGTTATTGACCAAATACTTATTTTCCACCATAATTTGCAAATAAATTCTTTAAAAATCTGACAATGTGATTTTCTAGATTTTTTTTTTTATTTTGTCTCTCATAGCTGAGGTATACCTATGATGAAAATTACAGGCCTCTCTCATCTTTTTAAGTGGGAGAACTTGCACAATTGGTGGCTGACCTAATACTTTTTTGCCCCACTGTACATACATATGTATAAATATATTTATGCATGCTTCTTCTGAGGAAACAATGTTTAAGCAGACACATGTTCAAGTGTGGACACTACATTGATAATAAAGTGTCCTGTAACAAATGGGAACTGCAATTCAATCATTGTAGTACATATATGGAGGGAGCCCCTTTCTCCATTTATTAACTACAAGGAATTTATGAAAAATACAGACTTTTATGTAAACATCTAAATGGACTTTAATGTAACGTATAACAAAAATGGTTTAGGAAAAGCTTGTTGGTTTGATGGGTGTGTCATGGGTGTGTCAAAAAAAAACCTAATCATTTTATTAATTGAATTTTAATCAGGCATCATGATATAGAAAGCACTTGTAAACAATCAGCCATCTACTGCCACTCGGACCAATGGATCAGCCTCACGACTGATTTGCGACCTCCCTGGCATGTTACATTTCCGATAGTAATTCAGCCGTCACTGACATAATGCATGTTCAGCATGCACTGAGATATAATGCATTGCAGCCACAGCCCTCCATTTCATGTGTCTCTGTGTGTGTGTGTGTGTGTGTGTGTGTGTGTGTGTGTGTGTGTGTGTTTATGTGTGTGTGTGTGTGTGTTTGTAGGTGTGTGTGCAAGGGATGTGGTCAGACAGGGTTGAATGGTTTCCTCAGACGATCAGTCATGTAGGTCAGCAGAACGTCTGTTTGGTGTGTGTGTGTGTGTGTGCATGTGTGTGTGTGTCTGTGTGTGTGTGTGTGTGTGTGTGTGTGTGTGCGTGCATTTATGGCGGAAAAAATGCAGTTCGGCTTTTATCAGAAGGCTTGCAGATCAGCACCAATCACCTCCCATTGCTGAGCTTCCAGTGTGTTAATTGCCCTTTTGAGGCAGGGTGACGGGTTATGTCCCTGTGTGTGTGTGTGTGTGTGAGTGTGTGTGTGTGTGTGTGTGTGTGTGTGTGTCTGTGTGTGTGTGTGTGTGTGCGCGCGTGTTTACCTGTTACATTTAATCCATATTCTTTTCCTATGTTTGGCCATGGACGGTGGAAGGCACCAAGGTCCATGGGCCCATCCCGTGCCTTTGAGTGGAGGCGTTCGATAAACCCGATATATCCGCAAGATCCCTCCGAAAGAGGGGGAGTAGAAATTGGAACTGAGTGAAAAGTGAATACATACGAGGCGGTGGTGGGGAGAGAGAGAGAGAGAGAGAGGGGGAGAGAGAGGTGCTCTGTGAAAGAGGACGCACGGGAGTGGACTTGGCAGGAGGACGGTGTGTACGGGAAGAGCTGTAGAGGACAAGGTCAATCAAGGTTTCCTGTCACGCATGACGGGCTATAGGGTTGTAATAGAGTCCTTATGTGTGTGTGTGTGTGTGTGTGTGTCTGTCTCTGTATTTATAGTGTGTAAGAGTCTTGATTCGTCATGGTATTGGCGTCTTTGCCCGCTTGCAGAACTGGGTGGTATGTCTGAGAGCTTATTTTACAAGTCGTTTCATTGGTAGGACAAAAGGTTACACTTACTTTTACTGTCCCCTAGCTACTGTGAACCCGGTTAATGTATGCTAAAATGTAATATGTTATTGGGTGATTACCACTGGTTAAAATTAAGGAATTACAGAGAAACTAAAGCTGAAATACTAAGGAAAACCTCCACTATTACCCATCAACTCAACAAAGTAACATGAAATTGTTACCATTTTTGGTTGGTAATAACTCTGATATTACTGCATACTTCCTAGGAATCAATTCTTCGAAACATGTCCTCTAGTACCCACCATTTCAAGTAGCTATTTAATTTATCCAGGGATTATGTTGGTAACAGCCCAAGTTTATCTATAAATTACTTAACAATACATCTGTTTATGTAGGGTTATTTAGTTCAACTTATAAACTATGGAATTGTTATTATCTTATTTCTAAAGGACATCAAAACTTACCTTGTTTTAAACCCCCATAGGAAAAAAAGTCCTCTAGGGTTCCTTCTTAAATACTGTGTACGTTCTTGCAGATCATTAACTCCTGCATTTTATTCATTCACTTTAGATCATTAACTAAACACAAAATTCCTCAGTAAACGTTACAATTCACTCAGTAAGTAAGCTGAAACTGAAATTGAAAAGGAAGCAGTGTTTATTTCCATGGTTTAACTAGCTAGGCTCTTACCACATGCCTTGAAACTATTCATTTCCTTTTCCATGCATTGAACACGACCTTCAACCATGTGTGTTCTGCAACGAATCTAAGTTATACTGCTCTGATCTGAACAAGGAAGCCTTTTACAGTACAGTTGGTCTGTTTAACTATACCTTTAAAAAAGCTGTGTTATGCGTTATAGTGCATAGTTCACAGAACTTCTAATGGCCCATAAGCCTTGATAAGCCCTGGGTAATACGCAAGGAAATGGTTTTAAGGACAAAGTTTTGTCTCTGGGAAAGCCTGTGAGTATCTTTGCCTGTGGTCTTATATCTTTGAGTCAAGGTAATGAATATTGTCCTCTGTGTGGAGAAACTGGAGAACTGCTAGTTTGACACAGTCTTCCAGGTCCATTAGAACAAGCCACAATGGTTCAGTTTCTGGCACTTTGGAACCGACCATGAAAGGTAGCAGATGCAACAAAGGCCAGTTCTCCTGAGTTGGATGAGGCAGCATGTGGGCGGTCAGCTCTGTCTGTCCACTTGTAAGGGACCTCTGTGATCAGCTTGTTCAGTTCAAATAGAGTAACATATCCGTTTCTTATCATAACATTAATGCACTAAGCCTTAAGGCTCGTCTGGTGTGTCTGTGATAACATGGCAATACCTTCATTTATTTGTCAATGCACACTAACTTTTCCCACGTAGCAGTGTTTAAGAGTTGAACTTCCCAAAACATTTGTAACATGCTGAACATGTTCCTGTTTTGTTCTTGTTGCATAACCTCACCTTCTCACCTATTTTTCCTTGAACTCAGAGAGCTGTCCTAAAGTAAATCTGCAGACATGAGTTCAAGAAAGAATGTCTATGAAGCCAACAATTGAAGGGGCTCTCAAGTTGTCACCTCCTCAACTGATACTGTACCATTGATGTTCGTTCCAAATAAATGGACGAAAGGCCCTTCCTCTTGTAGTTCAATAGAGTTGAAAAAGCAGTCCGAAATAATGTATGAGCTTGTATGTATTACTGCCCACTCCAATTGAAATGCAGAGCTTGCGTTAAGAAGGACAAGTGACGCAATGGGCCGACAACTTGATCCGTGATTTACAATATAAAAACGTATTTGAATTTTGGCTACAATAAAACTCATTCAAATATTACAGTGGTTCAGTTCAACTGAAGACATGCAGACTCTTACCATATGCCTCGTAATAGTATTTTCCCTTATCCAAATGAAGTATATTTTCCACAACATTACAAGGTAAAACTGGACAATTTACAATGTTGCAGAACATATATGGTTAAAGTTTGTGTTTAGTGCATTGAAAAATAATTACCAGTTACTAGGGACATGGTCAGAGCCTGGCAATATAATGGAAGTATTGATGTAATGTTTCAACTTAAATAAAAACATTTGTATAGTTAGGAAAATGTAATAAACCCTTTAGAAATGGATGGAGCCATGACCAATAACTATTGAGGTACTTTAATAGAAAGTTCTCACTTCATTGATATTACTTAATTAAACTTGGGCTGTTGCTAACATAAACCTGGGATAACTCCAATTGTCCCTTGAATTGATTGCCTACATTCATTGGAAGTATGCAAGTAAACATGAGTTATTACTAACCAAAAACATTCACAATACACAAACTTAATTAGTTGATGTGTAACAGTGGAGCATTTTGTTAGTATTTCAGCAGTAGTTTCTCTGTATTTACCTCTTATTTGGCAGTGGTATATTATAAATAACCATATATTTATCAGGTTCATACTTAGTTATTAGGGGATTGTAAAAGGAGTGGTTACTGAAAGACGTGCGTATGTGTCTGTGTGCAAAGCCATGTGCTCATGTGACCGTTGCTACGTGTTTGATCCTAGGCTGTCACCTCAACTGCAACTGCACATCCTGTCTGCATCTCTGGATGTCTGCAAGCGTTTTGACTATTGTAACCACAGGCACACACACACACACACATAGATATACATATAGATACTACACATTTATTTTCAGATTCCTTATTTATATCGACCAGTATTAGGCACTGTTCAGAGGCTAGCCTGTTTCAGTCAGAATGCTGCTTATCACAGGAGTCTTGTGGTTTTATTGAGTGTCTACGACCTGCTACGACCAACACTTTCAATGAGTGAAGTAGTGAATCATACACAAAAATCACAGACAGACTACCGGCATGTCGCCATATTGCCTCACAACAAGTCCCTGGGTAGTCGATAAAAATAGCTACCTCGCGTCTGCCACCTCCCTCATTTATGCACCGAAAAATCACTCTCTCCCCTCTTCTTCTCCTTTGCTTGTGAAATATCAGGTGTCTGGTGTGTATGTGTATGAGAAGTAGATTGCGCGCATATGTGGCAAACACAATCTGGCTTTATTGCCAGTGCAACCCAGGCCCTAGCAATCAGTTGCTAGTGTGGATGTTGTCGGTCGCAAGTGTACAGCAAGAGAGGCGATGAACAAGGTTCAGGCCAATCAGGTTTCCCTGCTCAATTTCTGCTGCTGGTAGAGCTGGCTAACGAGCTACTTAGTGGTGCCGTGCCTAGCCTACCAGACCTTCGTACTTCATTTCATTTGCACAGAGTCTGGAGCTACTCTATTGACAAACGTTAACTCACTTGAAGGCGGGTGTCTGTTGAGGTTTACAACTATTGGATCTGCCCAGTGCCACCCTGTATCTGCCATAACCAATTGCTAACGTTTGGCCGGCAGGCCTGCATTAACCTGCCATTGGGCCCTGGGGCTGAGAGGTTTCGTAGACCCCCTGTGAGGGGATCTTACAAGGACGATGTGTAGATTATTTTCCGACATCTTGCCTTTGTCGATGGTGGGGGGGGGGGTTATTTTTCTTGGCTCAGGATAGGCCTCTGATCTTTGTAAGCCCCAAACAAAAAATCACATTGTCTTGGACCTACACCGATCGGGGGGCCTATCATGAGCCAGTATAAAAAAAATAAAAACATTTCCTGCAGCTCATGATAGGCCCCCTGATCGTCGTAGGCCCTGGGGCTTCAGCCCAGGTAAGCCCGTGCATTAAGGCAGCCTTGTTGGCCGGCATGCACGTTGCACGCAGGCTGTAAACAAACCAAACACAGTGCGTGAAGATGTCCGTCAACGAGAGCTGACTTTAACGTCATCGTTGTCAGCCACTACCTGTTTGCTGATTTGACGCAGAAAATTTGAACAGAGAAAACCCACTAACATACCGCAGACCCAGACATAGTACTGAAGGGAAATTCAAATTGAGCAGAAGTACTTGGGCGGGCGGAGCCAGGCTAGTCCGTGCCCTGATCTCCACTTAATTCACTTTGACTGTGGTGGGACACGAGGCCTAGATTGTAGTGGTGGATTGTGGACGCGTCAGCGTTCAGCGCTGTAGACGGTGGTTGTAATGAAAGTGTTTCGGAGGGGTGGTTTTCTCAGAAATTATAGACGATACAAAAAGTCCCAGCCTCAGCTCAAGTGGAGTCTAAGGTTAGGGTAACTGTAGAGTAGGGTATAATAGTAATGCTCTGAAGGGTTATACCTTCATTTGTGGCCAATTAGGCTTTCTTTGTATATTGGTGTGAATTAGATGACCCACGTCCATGTAGTTAATGTAGTGGTGCTGGGACAGGGCTGCTGGCCGCCCTTGTTTCCTGTCCAAAAGCCTCTTGGCTCTTTTCCTATCAGATGGCGCTACACATGGGCCATAACCCGGCGGGGATTTTGCATGTCAATTGTAACACATAGATGTGAATTATGCGTATTTTAGTAAAGTATAGTAAACCAATCCTGGTCGAATACAACTCTGGATTGCTTCATGAACCACATGAAGAATACAGAAGAAAAAAAACTCACGCTAATGCTGAGGGCTACTTTATATTTTGATAACATTTTAATCTTTAGCTTGAAATTCTGAGAATTGGCTCCCCAAAAGTGGCAACATCTTTAGACCACATCTGATCTGTTTGCTCCATATGATTGCTTCCGCATGGTCATGCTGTGAGTTGTAAACCAACAACTTCATTCTTCTACTTCATTGCTGGCTCCAGGCCTTTCGGAAACAGAGAGCCTACATTCTTAATAGACATTGTTGGTCTTTGACCCATTTTTCTTTTGACAGCAATACCTTTGTAAACCAGGTGATAGAGGCAGACAGATAGACAAGTTGGAACTGAAGCAGGTGGGCATGCAAGCAATATAGCAGGGAATAAGCATCACATTTTAAGAATTGTTATGTTTACGATTGGGTGCCCCTACTGTTTCCATGTGCAATTCACTTTTACAGCAATGTTGTAAAACTGTCATGGACAGCTTTACACATGCACCTCTTGATAAGCTCAAGGATTTGCGACTGCCCATTTCTTCCTAAGCCCCTTCATCTACCCCATGATGTCTGTACTGGTGTACTTTTAGCAATATTTTTTGCCAGCATACGCATATCGAAAATCTGTTTCATATTTTTAAAACAGCCGTTGTATTCACATCGGAGCTCCACTGGCAACACACCTTTTATTGTTGTAGAGCAAGTGGTATATACTTCTAAGCAGCGTATCCGTTTGAAGTAATTTAAGTAAGGCTATTGTTTTGGCAAGGGTTCTTAATTCGCCTATGGCTATAGAGAGTAGACGGCTTCTCTTGGAAGCCAAGTGTCTTCGAATGGTATGCACCCCTGCACAGACTTTCACCTGGGATCAAGCCTTTAGTTCCTCCTTCCTTCCTTTTGATGTTAGGATGTTCCTGGCGGGGGGTCATTATTGTAAATTTCGTACACGCAGGAACTTATACACTGGCCAGCCGCTAACAGTTGGCAAACAAACTTATTTTAGTCTCAACAACAATATTCAACCGAAAATATATAGTTTTTTATTATACTTACTTTTTTTTTTTCATTTAATAAAGATACATATCAACATATTATATAATGTATTTATAAGATGCTGGACCAGTACTCATCTACTCAAATACACTTTCACACCCCTAGTCCATACTGAGAATAATGAGCTATCTTATAATGAGCTGCCCCAATATTTTGTATCTGGCTGATTTCACATTTCATGAACAAAGCTCTTTTATTTCAGTAGAAATGCTTTACATGTGAATTAAATGGTATATAACCTAATCAATCATATCAATAACTTTGTTATAATAAGTTATCACTGATTCTCTCCAGGTTTTAGTTTCACACTGATGAAGGGGCTTGCCAAAATGTATATCATGAAAACAAAATATACAGCTAAACAAACTCCAGTTTGACCTCTCTCTCTTTATGCTTTCGTACCCATATATCTCTGTCCCTTCCTCACTTTCTTTCTCTCTCGCTTGTTCGATAGATTACAATCCTCTGGGTAAGCAGCTTTTGTAGAGAAGCCTTTTTTATTTTAAGTGTAGCGAGGAAACCCCTTGCTCATGAAGTAGCAAAGACAGGAAATCAATGGAGACCGCTGCCAGCTGCAAAGCGGAATTCAACCACGGGATAGACCTCATGCCTTATTTCCTTCCATGCTTATCTTGCTTTAACATATGGATGACTCTCCTTTGTTCTCTACGAGAGAGAGAGAGAGCGAGGGAGAGAGGGAGAGAGAGGGAGGAGGAATTGGCCATCATACCATCATCGCTATGATAGCACGCACTTTGACTTGTAGTTCTAACTGCACACATGCATAAACACAGTTTGAATGAGATAAGAGGCTTTTTTGCTGTGTTATATGAAAATATGAAAGGTAAATTACACTTTTTAGACAATTTGGAAATCATCTTGTGACCCCTCAAAATCATCTTTAAGCCCCCTCTTTGAGGATGACAGAATAGGATGAACACACTATCTACTCGCTATTATAAGGTATGCAAGAAGCACGTTAGAGGGCATGACAAAATAAAGGATTAACGTTCCCTCCTCTTTGCGTGCTTGTTTTCCACAGTCAACGAGTATGTGTTCATGGTCCAGGCACGGGGAATCCAGATCAGGGAAAACGTCAAGAACATCGGAGCCCAGGTTCTGGAGCAGGTCGTGAGAGGAGCGTACAGCAACAACGGCACTGGTGAGGACACACTAACACACACACACACACACACACACACACACACACACACACACACACACACACACACACACACATACACACACATACCCACACAGACACATATGCTCGCACACACATACACACACACATATTCAAACACACATGCAACCACACACATACACAGAAATATCCATGCCAACACAAGTGCACATACGCACTCACACACACACATCTACGC
Source organism: Pollachius pollachius (assembly GCF_949987615.1). Classification (NCBI taxonomy): domain Eukaryota; kingdom Metazoa; phylum Chordata; class Actinopteri; order Gadiformes; family Gadidae; genus Pollachius; species Pollachius pollachius. The sequence goes on from NC_136941.1 coordinate 13,766,338, forward strand.
ACGCTCACACACACACATGCAACCACACACATACACACAGGTACACACACAGACAAAAACGCTTCAAGTCAATTGACTATTTATAGCCCTAAATCTAAGTTTAAAAATCAAAGTGTCACCCCTGCAACCCTAAAGCCCTCTCAAGCAGGAGGCTAAAGCGAAAGGGAGGACACATTGAGTGGGAAAACAGAAGTGGGATGCATCCCTCTTCTGTTTTGCTGTTTAGGAGTGGATACATGAGCAGAATAATATTGCAGCAAACTCTTCGAAACCTTCTAAAGTATGCACCACGCACATCCAGTCACAATGAGCAAAAAACAGCCAGCCGAAAGAGAGAGCTGCAGGATGGGTTACAAAGTTTTCAGGCAGACATGAATCTTCTATTTGATGCATCTGGAGATGGCATAGCTGAGTTGAGTCTTGCTCTGGGAACGGTATGTACTGGCCGGTATGTAATGGCCGGTATGTAAGCTAAACTACATTGCAGTTGCGCTGCCGTGAAACACGCTGCTTTTAAACATTGATGTGAGCATGTGTGTGTGTGTGTCTGTGTGTGGGATCCTCAGACTATGCCTATGACTTCAACTCGAGCGAGAGTGAGGCCCCGCCCACCACATATCTGCCAGAAGACTTCAACTACCTGCCGTCCCAGGTGTGCCCGGAGAGGCTACCCACCATGAGTAAGACTGCACTCTTCTAACTTCACGAATCAGAGGTTTAATCGAGGTGAACAGGGCGGTTTGTTTATTTTTACTTCATGTCAGGAAAGAGGCGTAACCCCGCCCCTTCAGTGTTTGGTTTCAGTTCCTGGCTCTGTGCCGTCTCCTGCCCAGAAGTTCTACTGTCCCATAGTAGGACTGCTGGAGCCCATTATTACTTCCGAAATTACTTAACCTACTACAGCAGATGCTTTCCTCTAAATCAACCATGGAGTGGGGCTGACAACAAACTTTTGCGTAACGACAAAAAATAAGAGAGCACAACAAAAAAAACGACCTCACACACACTGCAGATGTATTTTGGGAGTAGAAAAGTCGGCCATGCTGCAGTGTTTTTTGTTGAATCTGTGAAGGGTATTTTAACGGATAATGTTTTTAATGATCCATCTTGTCCTTTTGATCTCATATTATCAATTATCTTTTTTTTAATGGCTATTAATACAAGCAAAGGATTTAAAGGCCCATTAAAAAACAGTGAACCCTTGTTATTCCCACTAGTCCTCCTCTGTACTGCTCACTTTGCCCAGGCCTTTCCTTATCGTTTGCTTTTCCTTGTCACTATTTGTTTATTACCTTCTCCCATTTCTCTCTTCAAATGTCTATT
>NC_136941.1:13772660-13820160 GCF_949987615.1 Pollachius pollachius
CTACACCAACATATCAGTCAGCCTCACCAGGAACCTGGCCCCCATCGCCGACTACTGAGCCACCAGCCGCCAGATGACAAAACCCATGCGATAACCACCGTCTGCTGGGATTTCAAACCTACGTTCCCAGACGCAGCCCTGCTTAAGAACCTTCATTTATTTTTTCTTTTCTTTTCTTTTGTTAATTGAATATTTTTCTGTTCTTTTTTTTGTTTTCGGCCTTTGTGTGTTTTCGTCCGAGGGGGTTACGCAGTGTCACACGGGGAGAGTAAAGAAGGGTCAATGCGGCACTTTGTGCCACATTCCATCACTCCCCTCATCCGTGGACCTGGGCTCCACCATGCCTTTCGCACCATTTTGGCCTTCAACCTTCCCCCTCATACCCTGACTGGTTAATTTAGCGCTTAATCCGGGAATCAGGAGCTGGCTGCTTCACTTATCTGGTCCACACACTAAGACTCAACTGTGTGGATGTGGTTTCTGAGGCTTTCAATTGAGTTTATCTTAGCATATATATATATATATATATATATGTATGTATATATATGTATAATCATGTGGCATTTACACCCGTAAGTCATTCACATGCAAACCAATAGTGGATTCTTGCAGCTGGTTCTGCAAAATGTATGCCAAATCTTTAAGTGAAGAGGGACATATATAAAGACAGAGATATATAAAAGTGATTTAATGAAAGTGAGAGTTTTTACAGTTCCTAAAAGTTCCTTAGTTAGGAAGTTCACTGTATAATAATAGTGTACAGACACATACTGAACATCAACCGCTTCTTTGGAGGAACTCCAGATCACATCACCATTTTCAGAAAAGGCTTCAACGTTTGTCAAAAAATTGGCGCCTCTGTTGTTTTTTGGGCTGCTTGGGGAATGGCTTTTTATATGTGTGCGTGCAAAAGACTCATTGTATTAGCAATAAGCTGCCAGAGCGCACAGCAGAACTTAGAAACTGACTCAATATAAAGATGCTTTAGCGCAGCCGCTCACACACACCGGAGAACAGGAGTAGTACGGAGAGCCTTCTCTGTATGCAAACCTCTCCCACGGACACACCTCCGCCTAAACAAACAATCCACCCGGCCAACTCTGGGTGGCACAGCGGGGGTCCGGGCCTCTGTGTGTTTAAGTTATTGAAAGTTATGCAAATAGCCACGTAGAGAGATCCTGTTCGCCGGATCTGTAGATGGACGTCGGCGGCGAAGGTCAGCCTTTGAAGGACGAAAATAAGTTGTTTTTTTAATGTCGTTGTTAACGCCTCACACACACACACAAACACAGAGAGTTGAAGAGAATCAGACGTAGAAGCGCGCACGCTGGCTTTCACTCTCATTTATGTTTACAGTGTGATTTCATTTTCTTGTCATGATTGGCGGAACGTCCTCCCCCCCCCCCCCCCCCCCCCCCCCCGCCCTGGAATCGTATGCTGTATGAGTGTCTCACGTTTTGATCAGAGGCTGCCTTTATGTTTATATGACACTTGCATGTATGTACACGTCTCCATCAAGGTCCCAAAGCGAACCACTGTTGATGTCGTTGGAGACGAGTCTGAGGTGAGCATAATCGATGACTAGTGAAGACTGTAGGAGGTCATTCAGAGGTAAAGGAAGTGTGCTTTGGCCCTACAACAAGTATGACGATTTAGAGAACACCACAAAGAGACAAAAGCACCCTGTTGTGTGTTGTTCTCCCCAGTTTGTGTTTGAATATGAGTGTGTGCTCGTGTGTGTGCGTACGTTTGTGTGTGTGTTCTGGACAGTGTTGATGGATACTTAAGGTTCTTCCCTTCTCTTGACATTGTCTGTTTTATAATTACACAGCTACTTCATTTCACATAAATCGCCTTTTTGAGAATACTGTGGGTTGTAGATTAACTGATGTGTTACCCTGGTAATATATAAAAAAAAACTGAATTTGAGGCTGGACCTCAAAGTATTTATTTGATCTTGTACGGATTGTGTTCTGTGATTGCTATGATTTTTGATGTGTGTCGGTAGACGATACACATGCACTGAAGCGCATTGTGTTTATTTGTTTGGGATTTGTGAGGTTCCCGTTTGAGTGACACATGTGCTGTTCCATGTTGTTCAATTACACATATGAATGAAATGTGATTGACAATTGTCTTGAGATGATTGGAGATGGAAGTTGTGGTTAAAGGGTTCTCATTTAAATTGGAATGGGATCCCCAATGCTGATGTATTGTGTATTATTCTGCTGAACAGTCAATCGCCGGAGGAAACCATTTTGTTTGAAAGCCACAGGAAGAGAGTTATCAGGAAGTGGCCGTCGTTACCTGCCTCCACTAAGCACCTTCAATATTGTAACTTAAAATCAATTCCACCTTGCGGATGGAAAATAAACCACTAGCTGACCTAAAGAGTGTGTGTGTGTGTGTGTGTGTGTGTGTGTGTGTGTGTGTGTGTGTGTGTGTGTGTGTGTGTGTGTGTGTGTGTGTGTGTGTGTGTGTGCGCGTGCGTGCATGTTTGTGTGTGTGTGGTGGTTCTGGGTGTATGGTTGCATGCAGTGGGTGCTCAGTTCTGCTTGGAGCACATCAGTCTCATTGATTTTCATCAGTCAGGAGCACTAGTTTGCCTCCCAGAGAAGCATGCTGAGGGTGCTTAGTGAGAGACATGAACCATGGCAGCCGGGTGGTTTTCCTATCCACGTGTGTTTGAGTGAGATGGTGGATCCCATTGACCTACAAGACCTAACCAGTCACATTCCAGCATTTTCTTTTTCTGTTTCCGCACTGATTTTCATTTTTGATTTTTGACGTTAGATCACTGACCTGTCAGAAAAAGAAACACTAAAAACACGGAGGTCCCTGATTTAGAAATAACATATTTTTTTGAAGTGGACGTATATTATGCATTATTTCATATTTTTTACCATTCAATGAACATGTGAGGATAATTGAATATGAGAGACGGACTATCGTATGTGTGATGACACCCCCCTGACTGGCCTATTTATATTTTACAGCGTATGGACTATAATTGTTTCCGGTGTTCAAACACTGCAAGTGAAACACAGAGCCTGTGTCAACTGCATCTACAGACAGGGAAAAGCAGTCAACCATTGCCATTGCTGTGATCCAACATGTCAAATGGCCTTTAATTTGTGTTTTTGTTGTTTTGTTTTTTGGAGTCATGAAAAAGAGTTTAAAAGGTGCACTGTTGTGTGAAGCGCCACATTCCAGGCTCAGGCAATGCCTGCTCTTACAGAGACATGCTCAATGGCCACATACTCTCACCCCCTGACCTGCTCCACCCTGCGCCTGTCTGAATGACGGTTCCCCCGCGAGGAACCTGACGAGACGGGCAGCCTTAATGCTTTGTTAATTTATTTAAGTGTTTTTATCTCTAGTTTTTTATTTTTTATAAGCAAAAAATCTATTTAAACTGAAAAAAATGTTATTCATATCGAGACAATGACCGTTGTAAATAGTGTTGTGTGTGTAGCAAATTAGAAGTTCTAGAGGAATTAAAAATCACCACAGATGCTAGCTTAACGATCAAGGCTTTGGAGTGGTTTGGCCGGCTGTATATCTGGTGCCATTCAAGTGCTAGTGAAGCTTGCATCGCTACATCAATGCTTTTATATCATGGCTTAGCCCGCATAGCCTTTTTAATGAGCGTACTACTTCACAAGTCTGAACATTCTGGAAGCCTTCCTCCTTCCTCCAACCCTTACTTAAAAAATGCTGTAACCGTGGAGGGCTTATGAGTGGGACGTGAGTTATCGATCGACAGATGAGATAGCCTAATTCATGCTTATTAAGTCTCTTTGACAAGGACAGCTGTTGGGTCAAAGGTAAGGCACTGTAGGATGTTAACAATTCTATGTCAGCCAAAATCACCATATGCTTACGAAGCTTAGAATGCAACACTGGCACACTAACTAGCAACACAACCCACTCCAAAATCTACACCAACAAATAGATTTCAATTTTTTTGTTTTTCATTAAAGCTTACAAAAGAAAAATGTAGAAGTTGAAGTTGAAATATATCTTCTCTGATTGTAAGGAGCCACCTTCTCCTTGAATTGAAGCCATTCGAAGCCACTTGTTAAAAAAAACTTGATGTCAGCCTTATGTGTATCTGTGTATTGACATATTATCTTTTGATTATTGAAATTTGTATGATGGAGATTTTCTTTTATAACATCATTGTTATTGTCAAAGTACACCAATAAAACAAAACTTGAAATTATATTTTTCTATCTGCTTCTGTTGTGCTAACTTCATTCCATTGGCTACATGCCATTCATACATTTAAATAAAACAAAATATGAAACATTTAAATAAAATGTTAGCTTTAGAATTTATATTACCGGCAAACCCATTTGGTTATCTTAAAAATGATGACAATGATAAGATATGATAATATTTATTTGTAGTGTTCCTGTATTGAACTCAAATCAGGGCAAAAGTGATAGTGAAGTTTGGAATACAGTCCAAACATATGGAGCAAACATGTAGGCTACCCAAGGGTCTGGGTTAAAATAGTTGACTCTGTTTAAACTGAAAACTTAAGTCTCATAAAATACTGGACCAAAAGTAAAAATAACAATGTAATCATATTTGCAGCTATATTTTATTTGGAGTGATTATAATTGTAAAAAAAAAGCACATAACATGTATTAGACTATATTCTGATACGTCTAACTGTGTGACTGTTGTCTTGAACCTCTGTGCTGAATTGGCAGGGTTCTGTGCAGGCATATTCTGGCAGCACTGTTGGAAATATGTAGCGTGGAAACATGAATACAGAACAGTGACCAAGGTGGAGGCTCATCCAGACTGTGTGTGATAAAAAACAGACACACATATCTGATCCTTTCACTTCTAGTAAGAGATCCAATAAAAAAATAAAAAAATACAATAAAAGAAAAGACAGGACTAAACACCATTGGGATTATTTAATCATTTAATCATTTCAAATACAAACAAAGCAGATGTAACTGAATAAAGGCTTTTGAGGAAATGTTTTTACATTTGCTTGAAAACGGATATCAAAAACGTAGAACATATCTTGTTAATAGGGGAAGAAAAGAGAGAAGCTGAAGAGTGTGTAAAGGAACCAAGCATAGGGACCTCTGGGTTAATGGTATAATACCTTTTAAGTAGAGATGGTGAAAAAGCATTAAAGCCATTCTATGGGTATCGCATCATTCGCACCAGTGCACAGGCAGTTCAGAGGGCCAAATATAGATTAGTACTTGACCTTCCAGTGCATTAAAAGTCATTAGCACAATGCAGAAATCAATTTAACAATTGGTGACCATTAACAGAACGCCACGATATAAGTGTTTTTCGCTGATGTGATTTTTCTTTTCACTTCTTGTCAAAGCTTCAGTCATAGATTTACTTTCTATCTAGACAATGAAATAGGAGTTACATTAATAAATAGTTTGATTGGAATATGGAATAATACTGCAATTATATTGTAGACAGTGTCGATTGCCTTACTGGAGATAAACAAACAAAAAAGTCATACAAATAAATGCATCAAAAACGAAGGATTCAAGACAGCGAGTTCATTATGTGTTGTGCCGTCTATTTCTAGCTCATGTTTTAGGAGATAGTTGAACTGCACCCGCATGTGTTTTAGCTCGGACTGCTTCCACATTGTACCTTCGTATTAGCTCCATCTGCCCAGATAAGAGGTAGACAGATAGCTCTGTGTCCCCTTTTAAACACTTAACCCGAACAGAGCCCTCCTTGTCCAGCCCTCTCTGGCGAGCTGAATGATAGCCGGCTGGGGAACATCCACTCAGCTATTCATAGACGCCAAGTCACAACTTCTGCAGAATGTTCTTTCTGTCGAAAGTTCTTCAGAAAATCGAATTCAGACACACAGACTGCTCATTTGACAGCTGGGTAGTGTGAGTATATCGTTGTGTGTGTGTGTGTGTGTGTGTGTGTGTGTGTGTGTGTGTGTGTGTGTGTGTGTGTGTGTGTGTGTGTAGGTGTGTGTGTGTGTGTGTGTGTGTGTGTGTGTGTGTGTGTGTGTGTGTGTTTGCGTGTGTGTGTGTGTGTGTGTGTGTGTGTGTGTGTGTGTGTGTGTGTGTGTGTGTGTGTGTGTGTGACTGGGACAAAGATGCAGCTTGTTGGGATGTTCCTCCATTCCTCCATGGAAATAGCAGCTTGAGTGTGAGCACAGGAAGAGGTACTGACCCCGGTCTCCTCCCGTGCCCTTTGGCATTTGGCACGATTACTCATCACAGCTGGTTAACAGAACCCTCTGCAGACACATTTAATTCAAAGCTAATATCAGACGAAAATTTAGGATGAACTGCATATTCCATATGTTGCTCTCTAAATCGTCCCTGCAGATACTTCCACTTCTCTTGCCTATGAAGCACTGGCTAGGCCATGTGTGCATAATGTGTTTTTTTGTGCGTGTGTGTAAGTGTGCTCAAGTGTTCAGGAAAGGGGGAAGGAAGTGCAGAAAGGCAGAGGGAGAGAAAGCGGCGGAAAGAGAGAGATTCTTGGCAGAGGCACAGAGCAGAATCCCAGTTGGAGTCGCCGCTCCTTAATGGAGCCAGTGAAACACAAGGCTTTGGTATGCTAACACTACTGTCGCTTAGCCGCCAGACGCGCGCACACAAACACACACACACAAACACACACACTCACACAGTTCTCGTGTCCACCCTTTTATTAATTCATCGACATCCCCAACCCTGAGTGCTCTGAGGCTTTGATGCTCCCACCAGCACCGCAGTGCTGTGTGTGCACACGTGTATCAGCACGCACGCTCTCCCACGCCCTCATATAAAACCTCAATCCTACACTAAGTTGTTTGTCCATTTTTGTTCTTATCCATCAAGTTTACTCAAGCGTGTGTGCGTGTGATGTTTGAAGCATTTGTTCAGTGGTCCCCGACTTTGGGGATCCACTGAACATTTTTCATTACAAAAACAAAAACCGTTACGATTCTGAATAGCTAACAAAAAACAACGCTAATTTTAAACTGGGCTTTGACAACAAACAACAAATTGTGGTTTACAATTGATTTAGCCCACAATTTCAAGAAGGCCTCATCTTTTTTTTCTGCTGCCTGATTTGCCCAGTCTCCCTGCGGCCAAGATAAGCATCATAACCAACTAATGCTTGAAAAATATAACAACATTGGTTTTGCCTTTCAGTGAGTTTGCATCCATGACTATATGAAAATGAGTGCTGAGCAGTCCGCACCGTACTGTGGGTTGAAGGAAGGAAGGAAACCATCCCAAAAGCTTTCATACATAATGTCTCTTCAGCCTCCTGTTTATTTGTGAAAATATCTCTATGTTGTAATACAATTGTCTTACTCAACTCTGCCAATTAATACACGTGTATAAAAACAGTGGATAACTGGTTCCTTTACCCATGCCTATAGCATATTGGACTATTACTGAGCCTTTGAATGTGCTGAAGGTAGGATGTAAAATCTATAATCTGTGGGTTATTTGTTATCTGCACCTGCCACTGTATGAGACAATTTCCCGGCTCCTCTCTGACTCAATGACATGTTTACACATGGTATTACATACAAATCACTCCTCTACCAGTGCATGGGTTAGCCTAGCGATTGTAATACTTGCACTTAGTTCTATGAACGTCTTTACTGTACCGACAGCGATATATTGTTTCACTTCTTATGACAAATGTACTTATTGTAACAAATGCACTTATTGTAAGTCGCTTTGGATAAAAGCGTCTGCTAAATGCCCTAAATGTAAATGTAAATGTAAATGCATGAATGCAACACTTCTCAATGGTGCAGTCATTTCGGTGGGAGGGAGTTAACAGGAAGGGAGCAGGGAGGAAGGGAGAAGGGAGGGAGGAAGGGGTTGTTTCTTTGGGGGTGTTTATCTTCAAAATATTCCCCTCTTTGCGACTCTCAAATCTTACCTGCAGCAGCTTTGAAATCCCTGGTCTGGTAAATCCAAACAGGGAAATGTATTTATAAATTTAAAGTTGATTATTTGTATCAAAGCTTTATCAAAGATTGATTAAAAGGAACTCAGTTTACTTTGATAAAAATGTTGTTTAACCATGGCTCTATTTGGTCATCAGATATTTTCCCCGTCTTGACTGGGCGTGGCAGCAGGACTATATGATATGTGTGGTTTAATAGACATCAACTGGTTGTAACTGCTGGGCAAGCCTGTGTCATCCCAGATAATATTAAAAATATATAATTGAATTGCGCCCTCAAAGCAGGCCACCTTATGACACCTAATAAACAAAGCTGTCTGAATGAGTTGGAACATTCCAGAAGGAGACGCAACAATTTGCACATATTTCCACGCTGCCAGGTGTTGCTCATAACACTAATTATGACATGTAGAATCAGAGGATAGTTATTTATTATGAGTAACACCGGTTCATCCTACAACAAACACAGGTGTCACTCAATGGTTATATCTATCTATAACCAAATCTATATCTATATCTATATATATATTATATCTTAACATGGTATGGGGTTGATACATGTAAAAGGCAAAACACATGACCAATTGTTCAGCTGGAAGGAGTGAAATGGTGCTGTGGCAAAAACATGTAGACCTTTTGGACATCGGTGCACAGGTGTACCTCGTTTGCCTGATGACGCCCACAACAGCAAAGACACGCTGGCCGGCGGGGCCGGACAGCGTTGTGTTTCATATGTTTCTACCGTGGCCAAGAACTTCACGAACTTCAAGAACTTGGCTGCATGCCCTGCAAGCCATCAAGCGCATACAACCCCATCACCACGCACGCACGCACGCACGCACACACACACACACACACACACACACACACACACACACACACACACACACACACCCCTCAACCAAATCCGGCCCACATCTCTGCCTCAGCCCACTTTCAGCCCTGCCCCCACCACCCTTTGTCTCTGCTCATCTTTTTTTCTCTTTGATGACTTCTCTTCCTGATCCACTTCTTGTTTGTCGTTTCAGCAGTTCTGCTGTTATCTTCCCCTCACCCCGCATACTGACGGATAGTTTGTCCCATTCTGCCCCTCAATCTCCAACACCGCCCCCCCCACCTGCCGTGCTGTATTAACATCCTTCTCCCCATTTTCCCCAAGCTGACCATTCAACAATAATGAGCTGCACTACAGTCTGTTGTTGTTTTGAGTTGAAAAGAGTAGGGTAATATATATTCTATTTATTTTCGTAAATTGCCATTTAGCTTGCTTATATTAGAGCATATGTCGGTATACGATTCTAGAGTTGTAAAGAGATAGATGAGAAATGTTTCATTTGCATATCTGTGACTGACAGGCATGATGGATTCTCTGAACCAATCGGGGTAGAGATGCCCTGATTGGTCAGAAATTGATATGAAATCAGGTAGGCACAGAGAACTCGAAACAGTCACAGCACATTTCACTTACTAATAGCCTGTGTGGTTGAATATGTACTATTTCTAGTTAAACAACACTGTTGAAATATTGTAAAGGTAAAAAGTGTAAAACTATTAGCATCAAAATATAATAAAGTACCAACACTAAAAGTATTCATTAAGCAGAATTTCAGAACAGGCCCATTTCAGAACAATATATATTATATTATTGGATTATGAACTATTACTATTTATGCCTTAATGTGTTCATCACTTTAATGCTGCAAGTTTCACAGGTGGAGCTAATTAATCGTTGCTTCGTGGTCCCATTGAGCCAGACTTTATTTGTATGTAGTCTTATAAACTTGATTATTTTACCTGAAGGAGGTATGCTTCCCCTAGCTGCCACTCAGCTGTTAACACACCTATAACTAATAGCATCTTAAACAGGGCTCTTATATATACACCCTTAATGATTCACCCCCCATCAAAGATTTCCTTCGCATAATCATTAGCTTATTGATAACTTCCTTGTCAGTGAGTTAGAATGGCTTTCAGATCTGACCTTTCCGCTTTTTTCCGCTCAGCACTTACTCCATGTGATCATTAACTCTCCCAACCGGTTTACTGTACTCTCTGTAGGGTTTCGACAATCCCGGGCTCTATGATTAACTGTTAGACACTTCGAATCAAACAGGGATGCTCCCACTGCAAACTATATGCTGATGCTCTGGGAATTCTGCAGCGTCTGCTTCCCGATTATGACAGCATTGGCCATCAGTCGTAAATCACATTTACGCCTTTTCAGATCGACCATGGATGAGTCTAAACCAAGATACTTATGTGCAGTGAATACAAACAAGCATTAGTTAGCATCTTTTAAATAGTACGTGCATCATTATTCAACCACAGTCCTTATGAAATGTTGGATTTATTCGTCATGCCGACAATGGATATCAGAACTCAAAGTCTTTGTTTTGACCATTTAGTGACGTTAAAATGTCTACTTCCATGTCTATTGTCATGTCTGCACGGGTGTAACATCATACATTCAAGTCAAAAATAATGCACAGCACTCCAGCTTGTTGGATTACAATACAATTGCCTCCTACCATGCAAATGTGTTTCCACTGTCCCCTGTTGGTGAGTTTGGAAACTAACAAATAAAAAATATGCCTTTGCATGAATGACACAATATGTCAACAGAGAAATAATTTTCAATTTTATACAAGTGGTAAACAAAGATTTATAAAAATGCATAGCACCAAGTTGACATACAGTATGTTTAAAGGATTGAGTGTGCTTGCCAGTACAAACCCATAGCAGCTTATTAGTTCCATAGCATTCGTGCTGTTGTGTTATTTCAAACGTCTTTAATAGAAACATTTTAACATTTTAACATAGCATTTGCTTCACATAAGTTAAAATAAAAGTTGAAAACAAATAACGAATGAAAACAAAACATAGACGATCAAAGGAAAACATGACAAATGCCCTATTGAATAAAAACTCCAGTAAAAGCTATGCACCCAGCTATACAACCATAGGGTGTCTCTCCCCAATCTGTTTGTGTCTGCCTTCCATTGTCTTCCCCCCTCCTATCAATTCACTGAACTGAAACCCAAGACAGCTGGGCAATCTAGGCCAGGGGGCTTATAGGCATTGGCTTTCACTGGCCCGGCTGATTTGTATCTATGCATACAGGGTGGAAGAGAGTGGAAGAAAGGCTGTTGAATTCTCTCAAGCAGAAAGAGAAGAAACATGTTTTTTTTGTCCCGCAACAAAGATGCTACTTGTCTCCGTTCTGATTGGACGCCACATTAGCCGCACAGTCTTTGATCTCGCCCTTCAGCTCGGCGAGCTGTTCCGAGTGGTCGGACAGAGTGCCGCTCACCTGGGCCAGGTAGGAGTCCGAGTGTCTCTCCAGCTCTGCCCGGATCTTCTCCAGGTGCTCAGCCAGCTCTCCCAGGCTGGAACACTGGCCCTCCACCTGGCTCACCCGGCTGTCTACGTCCTTCACCTCTTTCTGAACACCCAGCGTTGTGCTTCTGCACCCCTGCAGCTCTCCGGACAGCCTCCTCCTCAAGGCCACAAGCTCCCCCTTCAGCTGGGCGAGTCGCCTCTCCCCCGCCCCGAAGACGGTGGCCTGGTGGCCGACCAGCCGGGCGATGCCGTGCATTTGGTTGGACAGCTGGTTCTCCCTCTGCTCCCAGGTCGTGTTGGCGTGACCCACTTCCTTAGCGATGTAGCTCACCGAGTCTCTCAGCCCCTTGAGGGTGCGGTTCACAGAGTTGATGTTGACCTTGAGCAGGGTGATCTCCCCCTGGACCGAGCCCTCCGTCTCCTCCTGTGCGATGCGGAGCAGCAGGTTCTGCAGGGTGCCGTTCAGGCGGTCCAGCTGGTCAGAGTGCGTGTCCAGGCGGCCGCTCACCTTCTTCTCCAGCTCCCCGCACTCCTCCTCCACCTGGGCTACGCTCACGCCCGCCGCCAGCGGGCTGGAGGGCGAGCAGGAGGAGGTGCAGAGGAGTTCCAGGTCTACCAGCTGCTTCTGGATGCCGTCCAGGTCTCCCTCCACCCTGCGCCTCACCGACTCGATCTCCGTCTCCAGCGCCGGCACCACGTGGCCCTCCAGCAGGGCGGGCGCGGTGGCGTTGCTGAGCTCCTCCACGGCCACAAACACCCTGTCCTCCAGGGTCTTCAGCTTCTCATCCAGCAGGGTCTTGAAGCCGTCCAGACCCCCGGGGACCGCGGCCAGGCCGTCCAGCCCGCCGTCGGTGGCGTTCAGGCGGCCCTCCATGTTCACCAGGCGCGCCTCGATGAGGGTCTCCACGTGGACGCTGTGGTCGCTGAGGGCCGTCTGCAGCTGCCTCTGGGACTCGCTCAGGCCCTTGACTGACTCCTCCAGGAGGAGCACGCGACGGGACAGGCTGTTCACCTGCAGGGATCGTTCAGGTCCATATCAATCGGCTTTATCACGACAGCATTCCTTGATGGCTCATTTAAATATAGCCATTAGCGACGCTCGATTACTGCATTTATAATCACTAGTTAGGTTCAGAGGTTGAATCTCATGACCTTTATCTCCCTACATTAAAAAAAACGAATCTCACATGGGTGTCCTGTCATTTGACACAAATGTTTCCATTGCAGCTTTCCCGAATAATCCAAAACAAATGGCAATTTCAAGAATGGTGTCTACCCGTGTATGTCACCGGTGGACCTGAGCGTCGTAGCTACCTGTCCGCAGCAGCTCTCGGTGAGGGTGAGACCCTGGATCTGAGCCTGCAGGGTGCCCAGCTCCTCCCTAATGCCCGTCTCCGTGCCGTCCAGGGACTGCTGCATCTGCTCCTGGCCATCCACGTGCTCCCTCTGGCACTGCCTCTGCACCGCCACGATCCTCTCGTCGCAGTGGCTCTCCAGCCCCGTGAGGCGCCTCTCGAAGCCGTCCAGGATGTCGGCGCGTACGCCCGCCAACTTGGCGTCCAGGATTTCCTCCAGGAGAACGGAGGCCCTGGACCCCGGGATGGGCCTCCCGCTCGCCGCTTCCATCAGACTCTTGAGCTGGCCGTCGTGTCCGAGAACCATTCCCTGTGGAGGCACGGGGGGGGGGCATCAAACACGGCTCAGTCACCCATCTCCTAGCTTTAACAATGAGTTTGTTGGTTCCCGTCCGTGTTCTCAACGTTTACAAAGTTCATCACCTTTTTCCAGCTTAAATTTAAAGACTTCTCAAGGTGCATTTCTTAACTTGTAGATCCCAGTAATGAAATAAATAAATTGACTGAATAATATAAAGGTTAAATAAATGTACAATGTTCATGGTAAATGTATTGAAAAGGATTCTATAATTTTCAAAAAGGAAAAAAAGGCTATTAGTTTTATTGTTTACAATATCAACTGTCTCTATCAGAGTTTATTCATAGCCTAATAAATCAACACACTATCCATTCATGACTCCACAAGCCCGCAGACCTTTTGAACTAGGTTAAATGAAAAGGATTGATTGATAGAGCCAAAACATAGACATCATTGTACGATCATTACACGATAGCATTACCCCAGTACACAGGCAGCATGTCGCCATACCTGGATCTCCTCCAGGACGTGCGCCTTGGCCCGCAGCTCGTTCTTCACCTCCGTGACCCGGCCCTCCAGGTCTCCAAGGCCAGCGAAGCCCTCCACCCCGTCCAGCCGGCCCCCCGTCCCCTCTGGGAACACCCCTAAGCCCACGGAGGAGTCTACCACCCGGGGGGAGTTGGCGAGGAGGGTGCTGAGGATCTTGGTTGTGTCCTCCCTGAGGGAGGTCCGCATGCGGTCCTCCAGGCTCACCACTACCCCGTTCAGGGTGTCCAGACCCTGGGTCAGGCGCCGCAGGTTGTCCTCCATGCGGTCCAGCCTCTCGCCGCTCACCCCGGACCCCCCAAACCTGCTGCCTGCACAGAGGACACATACAGAAACAGTGGTCAAAGACAGAGACAGAGGTCAAAGACAGAGACAGAGGTCAGAGATTGAGACAGAGTTCAAAGACAGAGACAGTGGTCAACGACAGAGACAGAGGTCAAAGACAGAGACAGAGGTCAAAGACAGAGACAGAGGTCAAAGAAAGAGACAGAGGTCAACGACAGAGACAGAGGTCAAAGACAGAGACAGTGGTCAAATACTGAGACAGAGGTCAAATACAGAAACAGAGGCCAGAGACAGAGACAATGGTCAAAGAAAGAAACTGAGGTCATGACGGAAACAGAGAACAAAAGGTGAGATGGTGGGCGTTTATTTGGAGCATAGTGACGAGGGTCTCAAATCCCAGCCAAAAGTTGTTGGGTTCAATCACCATTGTCAGAAGCCTACTTGTAGGCATCCCTGGGCAGGATGCATCTTTAAAAAAGGCTTTGCTAAATTGTAAAACTGTAGGAACTTATTACACTGCTATTCCATCAAAATACATTAATGCCCTCCTCCCAGCCAATCAGAATCAAGCATTCTTAAACAAAATAGAATAAATACATTTATTATATTACTACAAAGTAGTTTGTAAGTAATTGGACTGTTTTGAAAGCATCCCTATGTCCTTACCTTGGTTTGGTTTCCCATTGCCATGTATGCTGGGGATGGGCCTGCCTGGCTCTATCTGGCCCTCTCCAGGTTTGTGGTCCTCGGTTGGTCTTGGACCATGGGGGTAGCCCCTGAGGCCTGGTCGGTGAGGGGAAACAGCTCCCTTGGATGGGGGCAATGTGCCATCGGGCAGGGGTGTGGAGCCATCGTGACAGTTTTCACCGGAGAATCCCGGACAACACCTCCACTCTAGCTCAGTAATGGTCTTGTGGCCGACCTTGTATGTTGGCTTGTAAAAGGTCCGGTACCTGCAGAGCACATGGAGAAGGAAACCAGTTAGCCTAAACACACTTTAACTTTGTATTCATAGTCGTAGCTCTGAAGATTTGTGCATTTATATGGATTCAATAAGAGCTCAGATCCAGGGAGAATAAGAAAATATGTAATGGGTTGAATTGGTTCTCAATTGGATTGGAGGGAGATAAAGACACCAAATTCAAACTAGATTTTCTATTCAATTAGATAGAAAATATTCAATTAGATAGAAAGTATTTTGGCTTTTGGTTGCGTATCTATCTTGCTTTAGTTATTTTAAACAACAATCAGGTCACAATTCAAGCATGACTATTTCAATACTTGTCCATTTATTCCTAGAAAGAAAAAAATAACGATGATGAAAATGATATAAGTTGTTTTTGTAGGCCCATAGCTTTTACAGGGATAGCAGCAATGCATTAACACTGTACTCTCCCAGGTTTCACTCTGTAGATAATCACCATCACCACCGATAATCACAGATGTTTCCGCAGGGCAAAGTCTTTTCCAAGGTAAACACCGAGGACACTAGAGGGCAGCAAATATGCATTGCTTCTTTTTAAAACGCGTAATGAGCTGGGGTTGAAAGGCGCGTACAGCATGGTAAGGTAAATCATTGACTCAGAAATGTGTTTTTTGAGAATGATATCTTAAATGAAATCTGCACAGTGAATTCATTCTCAAATTAATATACATTTGTATTCAGACATTAGGGTTTTTCTTCACACTTACATGACCACCGGACACTTCTGACCCCAGATGCACTTGGTGGTGTACTCGGCCTTCACGTAGGTGGCGACTCCGTCCTGCATGGTGCACGTGATGTTCCTCTGGACCACGTAGGCACAGTGGTTTCTGGAGGGAACACGATAAGCAAAGACACTAGTTAGGTCTTTTTTTTCTGTGGGACGTATTAGCTAAAAGAAAACAATGAAAGGTAATTAAATATATCCACTAAACCCTATACGGCGTAAAACTGCCCGGACAAAATATCTCAAACTCAATTGGAAACTCAATGGGCAAACACTTGTGTTCACTCTTCCACCTGCGTTTAAGATAAAGTACTTGCCCCCCACCACAAAAAAAAAGTAAATATATTTATGAAGGCAGTATAATAAAGGTCAATACGTTCAAACTTGACATGGTTGGATGGAAAGGCCAAAAACAACCATGCTGGGCATTCGTCCAGTGAATAATCAGTGTGAAGCTAATCAGGCTTGATTAGCTGCAGGTGGAGCATCATGACCTCTGGCACCACTGTGGTGTCCGGGTTAAAACGTGACTCATTTTGCGGCCTTGATGTTTGTGCCTTTGATTCTCTTGCTTGCCTCTCTCCTCCCTTCGTTATTTTCAACGTTTGCACTTCTAATGTTGTGTTTGTCGACTTAGTAAAAGTACCATCCTTGTGGTTGAATCATTCTGCTTACAGGCCGCTGTAATCGCGCCGTAAGGAACCCAATAAAGGATATGAGGCCGATCCAACAGCGGTTTGCAATCTGGAAGCGTGAGCTTGTGTGAGCTTGTGCAAAGCCACATAAAGCGTCCCCATTATAACTATTACAGCTCTGTTGTTGCGTCATACTGGATGGGCGTGTGACGGTGTGTGTGAGTGTGTGTGTGTGTGTGTGTGTGTGTGTGTGTGTTTTTGTGCGTGTACGTATTTTTGTGTGTGTTTCTGTATCTAAGTGTGTACTTGTGTGTGTGCATGTTTGCATGTTTGTGTGTGTGTGTGTGTGCGTGTGTATGCATGTGTGTGTGTGTATGTGTTTGTTCTTGGTGGATTTGGGTGTGCGGTGTATGCGCATGCCCCTGTGTCTCTTTCAAACATGTTCTCCCTGCTTTTGCCAGTGCAGTCATAGCAACTGGTAAATGTTCCGTGGCCCTGTGTGCAGCCCAGGGAACGCACTGCGCTTTGCTCTTTAGACTTACATGTGAAGCATTTCTCCCTTTCGGAGGGGAGAGTCCCCTAACACATTCAGCACTGAGCGCTACTCCACAGCTGTTTCAGCACAAACAGGAGTGTTTGAATAGAGGAGTGTGGGGTAGGGGCGGTCAATATGCCAACTCAACAGGTTCTAAGGGCTAGCAGATAGGGCAGTCTGTCAGTGTGTGTGTGTGTGTGTGTGTATGTGTGTGTGTGTGTGTGTGTGTGTGTGTGTGTGTGTGTGTGTGTGTGTGTGTAGGCAGGCATGTGAGCTTATTTGTGTGTGTGTTTGTGTGTGTGTATGTGTGTGTGTGTGTGTGTGTGTAGGAAGGCATATGATCTTATTTGTGTGTGTCTGCTCGTGCATGCTTGTGTGCATGTGTGCACACAGGTTGTTGACACATGTTAATACGGGCTGGAAGCAGCGGCAGCGGTCGGTTTGACTCAACTCTTTCATACCAGACTGACAACCTGTTGCCAAATCATGTGCTTGTAAGTGGTAAGCCAGAATGTGGTGACTTGATGTGGTATTATTGGATGTTTTTAAAGTACTCAAGCATGACACAGGTCATGTTTTGGGGAAGTGAACTTCACTTGAAAAATAAACACCACACAGAAGGGGCTGGGGGGTGGTGCTTAAGGTGGCAAAGGGCAAAGGTTAACTCAATGTTATTCAGGGAATATCTTCATTCCTGTGAAGAATTGGTAGATGAGCGTCTAGTGAATCTAGATTTAATAGCTTCTTTCCAAAGCATAAAACACAGGTAGTGGCTCAATGCGTTTGCACCGTGCGACTACCAGACCAGACACATTCAGGCACCTGTCTGACAGCTGATGGAGAGCAGACTGTGTGTGTGTCTGACACTGACTTGACCAGTAGAGTCAAAACTGATCACTTTTGTTTGACAGGTGCACATCTGGGAAGAGCTTGTGACCTTCAGACCAACAGAATGGCACGCATGCATGCATGTACATACACACACACGCACTTGCACGCACACACACACACACACACATAGACACACACATACCAGAAGCAGACAGCATGGTGTGCAGGAATCCAGATGTACCAAAAAAAATTGCTCCTCTCCCACTCTTAATATTTCTACATTTCTTCCTTTAACTCCCTTTTGTACCTAGACTCTTAATGCTCCACTCCATCATGCTATTTTATCACGCTTTTATCACTCAAACCTGGGGGAACAGGTTTGTTTCACTTTTCTTTTGCCTCATATTTGCTTACACCAATCGTGTTGCTGGAGGAGGGGATCTATAAGGGAGTAATTGACAATCACAAACTCTGTCAGCAGCAGTTAACTGTCTGTAAAGGTATCAAATCAACACTGACAGTATCGACCGGTCACTGTAAAAAATAAAATGCCGTGGCATTATTAAAGTCCCCTTAAGAAAGCTTCATCCACTTGCGCAAATGAGTTTTCATCAGTAGAAAGGAAACAAGAAACAAAGTGTAATTCCGCCCATTGCAGTTTCTGGGTTCGGGTCCAGGCTCTGTGCCGGCTCCAACCACAAGTTCTGCTATAACGTATTAGCAGTGCTGGAGCTGAGATTAAGCACACAGAGACCTTGCTGCTTTAGCAGTGAGAGTGTTTTGATGAACCCTCTCTCTCTGTATGCTACAGACTGGGGTCTGGAGCTGCCAGGGGTCAGGTGCTGTACACTGGCAGAACAGGAGCCTATGAGAATTGAATGAGACACAGACATACTTGGATGGTTGTGATGAGCTGTAGGCAAGGCGCAACCTATGGTTGAATTGTGTGGCATTTTAGATGCATTCACATGTGTATTCAGTATGCATGCACAGGCAAGCATGCATAACTGAGTACACATACTCACAGACTCACACAAACAAACACACACAAACAAGCATGTTTACATGCACAAACACACATGCATTCTGACACACACTGCTTTCACATTCAAAACAGATTGTTTCGAATGTTTTGAAATATGATTTTTATTGTGACAAGCATTTCCTTAAACATGCGAGTGTGAACACTCCAGCAGCACAGCTGTACACTATGAGGGTTGTGGAAACCAACACCAAAGTACAGCTTCTAGCTTGACTTAGCGCAATGATTGAGGACACACACAGAAAATATTTCCAGTAGCACGTGGGCCTCACTGACAGAGATCCCACCACATCAGAGGTCAGCTTCACAGCATGGCAAGGGCAGACATCTGAAACCATCTGTAAGGGCATGAAGCGGTCACATGCAACCAAGAGAAAGGAACAGAGATATTAATAACAGTTGCTTAGGTGTTCTTTCTCTCCCTGTCTCTCTCTGCCTCACTTGTGCTATGTGTGTGTGTGTGTTTGTGTGTGTGCAAATGTGTGCGTATCTAAACATTTACATTATTGTAAACAATAACGTATGCATGTGAGGGCACATGTTAAGGTCTGGGCGTGCACGTCACCGGGTTACTCATTGTTCTGTCTGTTATTGGGTTGTACTGTATGTCCACATTGGGGGCTCATGGTGAGGCCACCTGTGGCTAGCCTGGCGCTCCCTAGCTAGCCTGCGATGGAAGGTGCTCATGGTAACCCCTAAAGGAATATAGATGATCGATGGTCACGTTCCTGCACTGACACCCGTGTTCACCGGTGATATTCCATTCCATTCGGGTGATATTCCACACACCGGCGGGAAATGAAAAAATAAAAGGCAGGGAAATAGTAGTTTTTATGTGTTAGTCACACCTCATCTGTCAAGATGCAACTGGTTTAGGTTAGGTCTGTTGGGGTAGGGTGTTGCTCATGTCGCAGCTTGGGTCTGTAGCTGGGGCTGTGATGAAGCCATAGAGAACAATCCAATTCCAGTACCATCAAGATAGATAAAGGTACATGCAATCAATCAATACATCAACATATATATTATGTATGTGTCCTAGCCTGTGTAATCAATCATTTATTATCTGCTTTTCATAATCTGGTGCTCTGAGATTGGAATAAAACTCGTTTTTGGGAATCAGAAAGCCACTAAACAAACTTTAGTAGTCTTTCAACAACCGTTAATATTTTTTTTACGATGCACTTTAAAAAAAAACCTGGCTGAGCAACACATGAGCCCACCCTAGCCCCCCGGCAACGCCCATCTTTGTCACCCATCAAGGTAAATAAACTCAGTCCTTGTTCAGAGTGAGTAATGCCCCCCCCCCCCCCCTTCATAACACTAGGGCTCTCCATGCCAGAAGCCTGTCTCCAGACCGTGTCATTTTTTAACTCCAGGTCTGGTCCCTCTGTAAATATTTCCAGTATAAAGTTTCACTTCTGAAATCCCATCACAGGCTTCCCTCCTGGGAACAGCCGCATTCCCATCTCAAGATGCTCACATGGAGCGCTTTAGCACATAATATTGTTGCTTCTGGACCCGCCCTGTGCTGGTAGTGTCCAAACCAAATGCCCCACTCTCTCATAGCGTTGGACCATCCTGTTGTATTTTTCCTATGTTAGTTGTTTGGATCCTTCTATCATTCCATGACCTTTCTTACACGTGTTCATGACGTTTCTGTCGTCACGATTCGCTCCCTGATAGTACTGCTTTGTCATGCGTTGCGATTGGTGCTTTTGATGCTCCGGACCATGAAGCCCCGCCCCCCTTCACTCCTGACCAGCTGGTCACCTGCGAATTCCAGGCTGTTTGATCCCAGACCTGATACCGCCGGCCCGGACAGATTTATGACCGGGGGTCGTCCCTTAAGGTGGACCGTGGAATCCATAACAGGTCATTTGACATAGCAATGTCATTTCTGTGGGCTAATAAATCTCCCAGGGGGCTCGCCGTTTCCTTCTATGGGTTTTTAATGAAACTCTATTTCTCTCCAACTGGTAGGTCTCACGAGTCCCGGGGTGCGAGGTTGATTGACACTGTTGTTACTGCTAATTAACCGGGCAGTGATACTCCCAGCACTAGGACCCAGGACCCAGAGGGATCGTTCTGACAGGTGGAGGCACGAGGTCAACTTAGAGCCAGCCACGGCTATAGCTATAGGCTTTAAGGTTGAACACCATTTTTTGGGATTGAAACACCTAATGATGAAATTGGATCACTTGGATAGGAAACCCTGCCCTGTTGTGAGAGGAATAAAGTAGAGCAGACGTTGTATCTGTCGTTCAGCCAATATAGTCATGTCCATTCTCTGTCGTCATGTTTTCTTGGGTAGTATGCTAAGAAGCTAAACCGCCAGTAGTAAAACCATTCCAATAACTTTGTTATAATCCTCTGGCATTTCCTGAGGTAAGAAATCTGCTCCGGTTAAGAAGTTCTGAAGGATTTTTTAAGAAACTGTAATACCAGTATTGAGTCAAGGAAATGCCAGGCTACTTATAATCGGGATCTAGCCGTCCTACTTGATTACTCTTAAGTCTGATTTGGAGACTAGGCTAATAACTGACTTTCAAAAAAATTCGACCGTCAGTTCCATTTAGCTGTTTTCACCAACTAAATGAGTGAGGTTTAAAACTCGTGAAACCAAACTCAGAGTCAAAGGCCGGTTACTTTGAAGTAGGATCCAAAAGAGAAGTAAGGGCTAAGAGAGGGGAGCAAGAGCCTTAGATCTGGAACAGAAGAGCAGCCGTCGTCGGCGTCAGCCTGTCACGACCCTGAGCAGGAGATCGGCTGCTTGCTCTCATTCCACCACACGACCGACACAAACGTACAGCACCGACCCATGACCCCCGACCCCTGATCTCCGCCAACCCCGTCACCTTTACCCCCCTTGACCTGTGTCCAATTCATCAAGCCATGGTAGCCGTTCAGAAAATGTTTTGTTTTGGCTGAGAGCATCAATATATTGGGTCGCAGGAAAACAAACTGCAAAAGTAACTTAGACATGGCATGTGGCTTTTTAGATGGTTTTTAACTGCAGATTGGGTAGAAGTTGTAAGTTCATTGGCATTTTGTACATGATGAGAGGTCACGGTTGCTGAATGCAACATTGAACTTGACTTGACTGTGACTACAATATGCTATATGCCATCGCTGAATATCAGACAAAACAATAATGACAAATGTTGAGAGTAACACAACACAACAGCTGTGGAATTGTAAATAGACAGGGTGGATAAAGAGTGGGTGGCTTGTTATTTCCACTGACACTGTGTGAACGGTATGTCATCGTTAGGTTTCACACGCTTGTAAATGAGTACAAACTCACACACACACACACACACACACACACCCACACACACACACACACACACACACACACACACACACACACACACACACAAACACACAGACCATCAAGAAACACAACTGGGAGTGCATAAAGGAAAAGTAGCGAGTCATGAACACCCCTCAACACACACGCACACCCAGAAAGAGAACTGAAAAACCCAGAGCAAGCGAGTGCACATGCAAGCAGAGTACAAAAACAAACACACTCTCCTCCACACGTTTTGGCACACGTGCGATCATGCACTTTCTATTTCCACTGAGCAGGCACACCACAACAACTGAGCTCATGTTTCGTGCACTGCTGTGTGTGAACAGACCCCCCCCCCCCCCCCCCCCCCAGGGTCTAGCTATGTCCAGCACGGGTCAAGTCACCTCACACAAACACTACTGTGGGGGTGACCTCAAACATGATGTCTCATGGAAGAATGTTATGACTACCCCCCCCCCCCCCCCCCCCCCCCACACACACACACACACACACACACTGTCCACAAACTCCTATTCCCTCGCTCTCCTCTCCCCTCTCTAAATATGAAGAAATATGTTTTACTATGAATGGTTGAAGCCTGCTGGTTGCTGACATGGAATAGAGAGTAACCCTAGAAGATGGACTGCATGGGGGCTGCTTTGATCTTGGGGGGTCGTCTGAGCGGTATCCATTAAGGCACATGGGTGTATTGGGGTGTGTGTGTGTGTGTGTTTGTGTATGTGTGTGTGTGTGTGTGTGTGTGTGTGTGGGTGTGCATTTCTGTGTGTATATGTGTAAATCTTTTTGTGTGTGTCTGTTTGTGTATGTATTTGTGTGTGTGTGTGTGCGTATGTGTGTGTCTCTGTGTGTATATGTGTATGTATTTGTGTGTGTTTGTGTGTGTGTGGGTGTACGTGTGTATTTCTGTGTGTATATGTGTCCATTTTTTTTGTGTGTGTGTCTGTATGTGTATGTATTTTTGTGTGTGTGTGCGTGTGTGTGTGTCTCTATGTGTGTGTGTGTGTGTCTCTATGTGTGTATATGTGTATGTATTTGCATGTGCTTGTGTGTGTGTGTGTGTGTGTGGTGTTCTGGTATTAATAGATGTGTTGGCGCCAATGTCGCCAAGGTAAACAGTCTCGTGCCAGACTGTCACATGCAGCCCACATACATTCATCTTCATGCGACGCGTAGCATCCACATTAACACCTCCAAGGGAGGAATATACGTCTATATATATATAGCGCTTAAGACGCAGAGTGATAAACGGTGATGACTGAGTATGCAAAAGTGAATGAGGGGGGATCAGAGAAGAATAGTTATAATGTTAGTTCAGGTCATAGATATATAGGAAATGTTTCCATGAAGTACTTCGCTTTAAATCAAAGAGTGTTGTGGTATAGAGGATGTTAACAATTACAACAATAGCAAAATGTGATTGAGACATTGGTAAAGGAATTGGCTTTGGGCAATCTGGCTGACAAAACTATTATTCAAACATTCAGTTGACATTTTTATCATTTTTCAGGAATGAGTCGGTAGGAGTTAGGCATCTTGCTGATTGATGGACCTAAAACATTAGGGATTTAACACAGAACCATTGGGTAGAAGTAGATGTCTCTCTAACATCACAGGTCTGGGGTCCTACAGCTACAGGTCTGGGGTCCTACCGCTACGGGTCTGGGGTCCTACAGCTACTGGTCTGGGGTCCTACTGCTACGGGTCTGGGGTCCTACCGCTACGGGTCTGGGGTCCTACAGCTACAGGTCTAGGTCTGAGCATTACAGATCTGAGGTCCTACATGCAAGGCAGAGCTGGGTCGTGGAGAGTCTGCGACCCAGCAGACCAAAGCCCTTCTCTGGTGAGGGAGGGCGAGCAAAGAGAGTCATGGGATGGGAAAGTGACATGAAGCCGGCGGCTCTGATGGGCAAAATATCAATCACCACCCTCAGGGCAAAAATAATTCAGAGTCTCAGTTTCATCACGTAGCTTCACGACTTAATAATACATGGCATTGTGATTCCTCCTCTGCTTGCGCCATAGCGATAGTCACGTCATAGCGATAGTGTTTTCGTTGGGCTGAGTTCACTGATTAAAATGGAAAAATATGTATATTTGAAGCCATTGTTGCTATTGGCTGAAAAAACTGAATTGATCAATCTTTGCCCAGGACCCTGACGTCTGCCAATGGACTGTTGCTTTAACGTAGCTGGTGAGTTCCACCGCTCCCTTCTGGGCCAGAGGTGCCCGCTTGCTCTGTAAGTCTGCTGAACGTCGGTCTTTAACTCAGTCCCACACACACACACACACACACACACTCTCACACACACATCACATCTCAGATCAATATTCCTGTCGCCAGATCAGCACCCCCTTCACCCCTTCCCTCCCCTGTAGCATGAAGCCCACAAGGACGGCTTTGTTTTCAACCATGCCCTGTGGCATTGTCGCAGCGCTACAGGCTAATGTTTACCCTGGACCGCAGATGGTTCCAAGTGTGAAACGCACCGCGGGGCCGCTGGTGTTGAGGGCCAGAGGAAAAACAGAGAGCGGCACTTCACGACGCGCTGAGTGAACCCCGGCTAGAACGGCTAACCAAAGCCATACTCTCGTAATCGGCCGGTGACATGTGCTGCCCGTGGGAGGGATACAGTGCAGAGGCGGGGGGTCCCCGATCGCAATACTCCAGCACTCAGAGGACTCACTTGGCAGCCCGGGGTAAAAAAAAACACAAAACACATTTATTTCTATTGGCGGAGAATTGAATCCCCCCCCCCCCCCCCCCCCCCCGTGACAGCCTCAGACCCCAGACGACAAGGCTCTCGAACACTTACTTGTGACGTGTCATGGGCTTGTTGGGTATGAGCTGGGGGTTGACGCCAGCCTTGAACAGGTTGAATCGGTTTCCATAGAAGGGGTTGACATGGCCTCCGTAATATGTCCCTTTGCCGTCCACCACGGCCAGCCACGCCGCGAGGAGCACCGCGGGTAAGAGCGCCACCAGACGTCCCATCTCGGGTGCCTGGTTTGGTTTAGTTTCACTTTGTGGCCGACGAACAGCAGCTTTGGTTTTTAAGGTCCTCAAGCTAGGAAATCAACAAGGAGTGTGTGGGCGCCGCGGCTGGCTGGGTGCAGGGACGTGTTGGAGGGGTCCCGCTGTGTGTGCAGAGTGGTCCTGTTGTTCAGCAGGCCCGGGGGGACGCGTGGAGCCCAAACAGCTGGAGGATCTGCAGCATCTCGCCCCGAACGTCTTCAGCTCTCGCTCTCCGGCAGCACACTCAAGTGCACAGTGAGGAAGAGAGGGGAGAACTATCCAAGGAAGGGAAAAAAAGGGTGGGGGGAAAAAAAAGGCATGAGGGGCAAGGAACACACAACACAAAGGTGTGCTGGAGGAGGAGGAGTAGGTCGGGGGTGGGTGGGGGGGGGGGGGAGAGAGAGAGAGGAGAGAGAGGACCAGATGAGGGGGGGGAAAAAAAGGAAATACAGGGCTGGCGTGCGTGTGTTTACGTGTGAGTGTGTGTGTGTGTGTGTGTGAGTGAGTGAGTGAGAGTGTGAGTTTTAGAACCAAAGACACTTTCAGTAACGTGTGTGTGTGTGTGTTTGTGTGTGTGTGTGTGTGTGTGCGTGTGTGTGTGCGTATGTGTGTGTGGGAGTGTGTGCGAACGTGTGAATGTGTGTGTGTGTGGGTGTTTGTGTGTATGTATATCTAAGAACTGGTGACTAGGCTAAGCCCTCAAAGTTCTGTGCACTGTGTATGTGAGTGTCTCAGTGTTTCGGTGTGTGTGTGTGTGTGTGTGTGTGTGTGTTTGCCTGTGTGTAAGTGAGAGAGAGAGAGAGAGAGAGAGAGAGCGAGAGAGGGAGAGGGAGAGAAAGTAGCCTGCTACCCCACACTGCCTCTGAAGGGGCCGGCAGACAGACAGCCCCCATTTACATATCCCACCCCAACTCAGCTCAGACTGCACTGCATACAGGGGGACAGCCCATAATGTGTCTTTCACTCAAGACCTCTCTCTCTCTCTCTCTGTCTCTCTCTCTCTCTGAAACACACACAGAATTTCATACACATGAAAAGGTTACCAAACAGATCGCAGCCCATCAAAATCCCTGTCTCAAATCACTCTCTTATCTCTCTCTTTCCCTCCGTCTCTCGCTCTCCCATTCCCTCGCTCCCGCTCGCTCTCTCCATTCATGTGTTGCCTACCTTCAATCAGTCGGCTCGCCGCAGGCCTCTCAGATATGTTTTTGACTATTTTCAGTTTGTAAGGGGAGCAGCTGTACATCAAAACGGGGGGTGCAGGCGGTTTCCAGTGTGCAGTGCCGTGTGCAGGGCTCTGGCGTGCCCAGCTCAGACGACACCGCTCCAGAGACAATGGACCACCTCCTCGCCACAGTCCCTCATTAGAATTCCAGACCAAGGCTTCAGTTTATATCTACCCCCCCCACCCCCGCCCTCCTGTCCCTGTCCCCCAACTACTAACTGCCAAACTATTCCAAATATTCAGAAAATTGTCAAGAGGAGAAAATGAATACAGTAATGGAATAGATTTGTTTGAACTCTTACTTCGTCCATGAGGAGAGTAGTTCACCCAAATTTGTGTATAAACAAAAAGCCTATTCATTTTTAAAACATTTTCTACTTTAAAAACAGCACTAAAATGTCGTTTGCAACTGCAGGCATTAAAACTGCTCATACTTGAATATTCAGTGTGTTTGTGGGTTTGTGTGTGTGTGTGTGTGTGTGTGTGTGTGTGTGTGTGTGTGTGTGTGTGTGTGTGTGTGTGTGTCTGTGTCTGTGTGTGTGTCTGTGTGTGTGTGTGTGTGTGTGTGTGTGTGTGTGTGTGTGTGTGTGCTTGTGTTTGTCTTCAGGGGACTGTGGGGCCCAGACAGTGGTTTGCAGAGACACAGGTGTCTCAAGGACCCTCTTTGTTTGGTCGGTTGCCCTAAGATCTCTCTGCTCACCTGGGTGTGGACTGACCCCTGTTTGCCCCCACTGTTGACTCTTCATTTACCGGTCATTGTGAAAGGAAAACACACAGTGGGCCCCTGAGTACACAGCACACACGCAAACAACTAAAGCAGGGAAGATGCCTGAAATGTCCCAGACTGCATCAACGGAGCGACAGCAAAGGTTCAAATGCACAGGTCTGGGGAGGGTCCCACTAAACACCATCATACACACTCGGTTGAACTGCTTTTCTCTGTAACCTGTTAACTTATACACAACACAGTCTTTCAATGGCTGCTGGAGTTTCAGAAGAAGTATTGTTTTATTCAGTGATGGATACCATACAAAAGCACAGGAACAGACTAAACTGAGGCATTTCCGAGATGATTTTGTTTCTTTCAGAGAAGACAATCATTATTTTAGAAAAATACAGTTATCTAATCATGTTTACACCCATGCTGACAAGGCTAGAGGCTAACAAGTTCCAAAAGGAGGATATTGAGGAGGAAACTGGAAGAGCTATAAATGTTAGTGATGATCTTATAGGTTTCTGTCTCCTAACACTAATTTTGCCATGCCAAGTCTCTTTATCTTTATGGTATTAGTACAACATCTGTGAAGAATTACATATTAAAAAAGTTATTATCTCAGGTAGATCACTATCATATATTCAACAGAAATATATTCAACCGAAAATAAACACTTTTCTGCGCTGAATATATCTGGCCCTTGAGATTGTCCTCCTGACACAAGTCAGTGTCATGTATCCCAAACCGTAAAACCTCTCCAAAGCTTTTTCATTTCCCCCCTTTCACTTTATGCCAGGATTATATGTTCTGTTTCTCCTTGTGAATTATAATCTTAACCCTATATATGTCTAGAGAAAAAAATCCTCAAAATGTTTTTTTTAACAGACCCCTCAACTTTTTTTTATCATCCTGAACCTCTCTGTGACTCCATCTAGCTCTTTGGTGAGGTTTTAAACTGACATGGTTCCCTTTGATTGAGTTATAGGTTACAGTAGAAAAAAGCACCTCTATTCTGTGGCGTCAAAGCGCCGAAGTGCCCTTAAATTCACAACAAAGCAGATAAAAGCTGGGTACTCCCCCTATTGTTCCCTATTCCCCATGTACTGCTAGACCGAACCACAGAACAGGCCCACATATGCACACAATCATGCGTACCACCAATAGCATAGTTGATGAGAAGCATTTGCCGAAGAACATGATCAATCTGGCGGCACTGTAACAGAAACATCCAAGGGTGTAATTTATGATAAAAGGCCCTCCCATAACAGCTCGATAATGACAACAATAATGTAATATAATTTTATGTAATAGAGAAATAGGGAGTAATACTCCCTGGGGTCCTCCAGTGAAGCCTGCCCATGGATCTCCCTCCTCCCAGTCCCTCCACCCCCCCCAAGGATTGCATTTCTCTCTCATGCATTCCAGCCCCCGCTAATATCCAATCTGAAATAACACCCTTGGAAGCAAGCTCTGCGTAGCCTAAATATTCCAGAAACTCCTCAATATTCCTACCATCATTGTTGATAATATCATTTGATTGTTTCTTTGCGGAAACCATCTCCCCCCCAAAAAAGCGAAATCCAAACAGAGATTTATGACAAGTTAAATTAACTTGCCATTAAGTGCCAGCCAATAAACTTCTTGGTGGCATGTCCCTTCCTCCATAAAAGAGGCCTCTTAACATCGGACACCCGCAGTAAAGGCAGCCCCCCTTAAAGGCAGATACCAGGGCTGGTGGTGGGCCGGCATAAATTAGCACCGCTCTCCACCCCACTTTGCTGGTAATAAGGAGCCACTGATGGGGTTACCACCCCAGAGGCACAGGGGGAGGAGGAGGTGGTACTGCAAGACCATGAGGGGTCGGTGTTCCCCACTATGAGGAAGGATATGGCATTGACCGGCCAGAGCTCTGTGTGAGAAAGGTTTGAAAGAAAAGACAAAGTCAAAAAACGCAAAACATCTTCTATTTTTGAGTCTGTTTATTCATGGGGTGTGTTTGAACAATAGTCAACCTATTGGTCCACCCTATTGTACATCCAGCCCTCCGCTGCAGGTCCTAAAACAGGCAAGACAAACACATAATGTTTCAATGGGGTCAAAGGGGCTTTTCCTGTGTTGGAAACAGCTCTTTTTCCACAATAGGTTCCGGAGGATATGAACTCATAAAGCGGTAGGTGGGGAATGGAATGGCATTTTCAATGAGAAACCACCATACCATGAAAACAGAAAGCATCTCATTCACTTTTTCCCTTTCCTCTCCCATATCTCTCTCTCTCTCTCTCTCTCTCTCTCTCTCTCTCTCTCTCTCTCTCTGCTCCACTCATCCATGCAGACCCAACAGTGTCCCTGGTGTCTCCATAGCATGGACACCGAATGTGTCATCCTATATGTTTGCACTTTAGAGGTCTTTGGAGTACAGGAAAGAGTAGTAAAAGAGCTTTGGGGGAAGGGGGTGTTAACTAGGGGGCTTTAAGGAAGTAAGTGAATGAGACAGGGAGCAGTAGATCTATGGAGACCGTGGCACTAATCACAGAGCGAGAAAGAGAGAGAGAGCACATTATCCTCCCTGAACCCAGGCCTGTGAACGTGCTGTGAGGAGACCTTTCCAAACCTCAGGGGATGGGGAGAGATGGCAGAGGTTGTTGGCGCTGATGCTGCTGTGGTCGTCCCCACTCCAGGCGACCTCTCGTCTTTGCGTGAGCTGCAACATTAGCGTGAGCTCGACCCTAAAACCAACGTCGTAATACAAGTAAAGTACAAAATGCATCTGTCGGCATAGCCAGGGGATTTACAAAATAGTTGCGTTACCTAGGGTAACTTTGTTTAAGTATTCCCGGAAAAGAATGTGGAAATAATTGCAATCTTATTCAATTTTTGATTTGATGATTATTTATTTCAGAAATGCTTTAATTTGGTCAAGGATTCATTTTTTTTGCTTTTCTGTAATTTGTCCCAGAGAGCGCTCTTCATCTGTATCTGTTTAATCAACATCACAAGGTTATTTGCAGCCACCCAACACACACAAACAACACTATGAAAGAAAACACATCACGGAAATTCCCATTCAAAGAAATCCAATGTCCTTGCCGCAAGGATCAGTTTAAACAGATTTGACGTACTTTCCCTTGACCTAGTGGCATTATCGCACAACAGGGTAAATTAGGTTTTAGGAGAAATCTGATAGGAACATTTCCAGCACCGCTTTGAAATGTGATTGAGAACTTGAGTTTGTATTCAATACTTTGCTGAAGACGTTGAAACCTAAAGGATCCGAACATGAATTGATTCATACTACTAAAACATTAAACCACTAAAGAAAATAACTGGATCAAGGGGCTCCAGCTTCATTCCACTGATATCAATGTTTTCCGAACGGTGATCATTTTGACAGCTGGGTAGCTGTGTTTAATCCATATGATTTATAGATCAATCATACCAAGCATGAGGTCATACTAACTTGCACTGCCAAGTGTGGTTGGTGCAACACAAGATTACATTGGATTTGTAATCAATGTTGGCGGTCCAACATTGGCACACACATACAAACACACACACACACACACACACACACACACACACACACACACACACACACACACGCAAACTCACACACATGCCAATACACACACATGCACATGGCAATATACACACAAGACCTTCTCTCTCCAAAGGGTACGATATCCTGCATCCACTCAACATCTGGTTTACATTTAAGCGAGACCACCACCACCACCACCACCACCACCCAACCTAGATCCTCTATCGGACACATACACACACACACACACACACATATACACACACACACACACACACACTGAGCCATATATCTCAGACATTTTTCACCCCGCATTATACAGCCTTCACAAGCTGAGGCACAGAAGCCCAATGTTACGCTTTATGGACACTGAGATGACGTTCCATGAATCCCATGTAAGATACAGTAACCCGACTAGGCGCTGGGGAGATATCTCAGCATGCCTTTGACTCCAAACACGTGACAGAGAAAGTGAGAGAGAAACAGAGAAAGGGAGAGGAGAGAGAGAGAGAGAGAGAGAGAGAGAGAGAGAGCGTGAGAGGGATAGACAGAGACAGAGACAGATACAGTTGCATGCAAGAGCGCGTATGCAAATACTTAGTGCTATAATTGCTGTGTTTCTGTTTTACACCAAAAACACACGTGAAGACAGGTGGGGGGGGGTCAGTGCCTTGCTGAAAAACACGAGGTGTGTTGAGATGAACACACACTCACAATGAGCTCCTTGTTTCTCGGGCAATGTGTTCTCAGTTGAAAAGCAATTAAAGCCTGCTTTACTGGCCAGGGACTGCAGCTTTCTCGTCTTCTGACGCAACCCTCAAGCTCCGCTCTCGCTCCCCTGGCCAGACTGAGTGATTGGGCGTGCACACATGGCACAGGCACACATGGTCATCATGTGCATTTTGTGCACGCATTGACACAAAAAAACGGATTCCCATTTATTCACAAAAAAATGAATGGGGAGTCCGAAACTTTACACTGACACAGTGCACACATACATGTCGCCGTGTGCATGCAAGCACACACCAGCACACACTTTCTTACAACCACATAAACATACACACACACACACACACACACACACACATATGTACACACACACACACACACACACACACAGGCACACTCCCAAACCCACACATACCACACAAACAACACATACACACAGACACACACACACACACACACACACACATACACACACACACACACACACACACAGACACACACAAACACACATACACACACACACACACACACAGGAACACGCAAACACACACACATACACACAACCATACACATACACACAAACATATATGTATGCATCATTTAGCACTTTCCAGGGAAGACAGAAGCAAAACACACTGTATTATTGCAGCCCGATGCTTGCCCTGAATGAGCTCTTTAACTTCCCAGGTCCCGGAGATCATAACTCAACCTAGTTTTTCAGACGGTGATGCAAGAGTCCTCGTGTATTTTCTTTCATATGTTGTTAAGGCATTCAAAGTCGTAGTTATGATTTTTATTAAAAGCGCTCTCAAAAAGGGCTTCAGGATGCCAGGTCGTATTGTGAGCATGTGCTTGTTTTCCCACTAAACGCTGCTGATAGTCCTGGCACCGCACCGTCATCACTGTTTACGACAGCCCTTCCGGTGAGGCTCAGGGATGAAGTGGAAAAAGTGGATGGTCATTAAGCGGGCTCGGCGTTCTGGGATAGCTCTGCCCCTCCAAGACACATGTAATCCCAGGCACAAACTCCACTTCCACGTCTATCAGGAGCAATAAGGCCCCGGGCCCGGGCTCATCATTACCATCTGCTGGTCCGTGGCCTTAGGGAACACCGACAGGACGGGAACATGCGACTGAAATTGAGTTAATGTGTATAAATACATACATGAACGTGTATACTCGCTTGCCACCCTGAGTTAATTCAGTCAGTGGGCACAGCGTTTTATCAGCACACAGTCAGTTCAGTTCCCCTTGAGGAGATCGTCCGCCATCTGTTAACAGACAGATCGACACGTAGACATGTAGGATGAAATACATATTTTCCATGGCTGCTAATTGAATCCTTGTCGGTTTTGTGCAACACTTTGGACCACATGCAAACATGACCGAAAAGTGCCCTCTGAAATCTCCACGTTCACAAATTAGATTTATACGTGAGAAAATATTTTAAAAATAAATTCTCCACCACAAAAAAGACACTTTAATCTGCCAGTTTTGTGTGAAGGGAGTTGTTTGGCTAAATCCTGACAGTCCATTCATTTGAAGCCGAGTTTTATTACAAATAAAATAACAAATGCAAAAGCAGTGTTTATAACAGTTCATAAACACCCTTGAAAAAGAAAGGCTCAATATTATTCCAAGTCAAAGAAAATTCCAACCAGTAGAAGAAAAAACAATTCAGAAGATATACAGTGAATAATTGGTCCTTTGTAGGTCTTAGCCTGGTATGTGCAGGTGGGCTGGTGACCCTCTTAGAATACCACCTCAAGCTGATGTGTCTTGCGATAGGACTGTGAAGTGTGCACAAGGCGGGCATAACGCACTCCATATGCGTTAGATGTGGTTTATACCTCACTCCCTTTCTTCAGATTCTCTGATTCCTCTCCAACAGAGAAGTAAATGCAGAAGAAGAAGTAGGCGAAGAAAAAAAAAGGCTTACTGCTATCTGGAGAGAATTAAAAACAAGGTTCCACAGGAATGGAGCCACTCAAGTTCAATGAGTTTAGAATTTTTTTATTTTTAAGCTGTGGTTTGAGCGGGTGATGGTGGCGGAACGAGTCATGTAAAGGATCATGCAGTCGGTCCACAAGGAAAAACGCTTAAGAAAGTAAAACCAGGATTTATTTACCCGCAAAACAAAGCGGATGCCATCCGGGTAGCACAGACCTAAATCTAAGGCATGCATGAATTATGGCTTTGTATATCCAAAGAAAAGAAAAGAGGGCTAACTAGACACAAAAACCCAGCAACATAAGGTTATTATAATCGCATAGGAAATAAATCATGAATCACATCCGTAAGGGCTGAGGTTTTTCATTGCTTATCGGCCTATTATAGAGACCGCAATGTCTGCCATTGATATTGTTCCAAGGTCCGCTATCCTGTCTTGCGGGACCAAGTCGTTGGTAAGCGTCGTCACCCCGGCTTGCTCTGTGAATCACGGTTTGAGACAAGGTGTTTGCGTGCACGCGTTGGCTCATTCACTTTCCCTTCTATACCTTTCTTTTTTTAACCCCTGTGCCAAGGTACCATGAAAGGTGAAACGCGTCCTAAAAACTTCAGTGCCTCTCCTTGTCCATATCCTGCTGCATCACTCAGTGGAGTGACATGTCTTAAAGTTGTCCGGCTTTCGGACTGCCCCCTCCACTACCACCCCCACCCCTACCACCACAACCACAATCAAGTCTCCATCATAGGAGCATTGTAGGTCTCATGTTGCGGGGCACGCAGTACAGATTCCTTGGCAGCTGGTCTCCTCTGCTCATCTGGGCTGCATTCAAACACTGGGGCTTGAGAAAGACGGCGTAGTTAATGAAGAGGGACATGGAGTCAGGGGTGGCAGGCAGCACGATGATTAATTGCCCCTTGTTAGTCTTCAGTTCAACTTGGAACTTATATATATATATATATATATATATATATATATAGTACAAATGGTGATCTGAAAGACCAAACGGTGCCTTGCAAGGACATCTTTTTCTGTTACAGGTCTGTGAGAGCATTTTTTCAGAGGTTTAATATAAATGCAGCTCTTTTTACCACCGCTTAGGAATCTGTTTTATCGACTTGGAACACCACAAGGACTGCAACAGGTTCCCATGTACCCGAACACGTGTTTAAATCATATACTATACTTTGTCATATATAGATTGTGCTCACGCACAATGTGTAACGACTTACAGGCGGGGATATGTTCCTCATCTGAAACACACACACACACACACACACACACACACACACACACACACACACACACACACACACACACACACACACAGGCACACACACAAACATACACACGTAAAAATATGAACATGCAAACCGCAACACACACCCCCTGAAAAACACACACAAACACACACCCTGTCATACACACACATACACACACACACACACACACACACACACACACACACACACAAACACACAGGCACACACACAAACATACACACGTAAAAATATGAACATGCAAACCGCAACACACACCCCCTGAAAAACACACATAAACACACATACACATACACACACAAACACACACACACAAACTTCCAACCTTAGCACACAAACACACACCCACCAAAACACACACACACACACACACACACACACACACACACACACACACACACACATCTATACCCATATACACCTGACTGGATGGTCCTCATGTGCTAAATGTATCCAGCGTGCCCTTGGGTCAGTCTGGCAGAGGCTCTGGTCCATGTTGCTCTCCCAGGGGCCAGTTCTTATAAAAGCCCCTCTATGAATAACGCCATCTATTTCCCTCATGTCCATAAATCGTAGCAGAGAGCTGGGTTTCATTCCCCCTGTGGCACCGGGCCTTATTTGTCACAAATGTGGAGAGCAATTAGGTATAGGGGCCAGCCACCGGGGCTATGGTAAACCAGCGGCCCGCAAACAGGCCTGCGCGCTGGGAGAGGAAGAGAAAATGAAAGAAATGAATCAAGGGCCGTGCGGCGGCTCCTCGGGCCCCTGGGAGGAGGAGGGTGGTGAGGTCATTGTTTTCCAGTGAGTGACAGCATAAATTACGGCCTTGGACGTCTCTGTAGTTTATACAAATCATCAGATGGTGGACATTAGATCCCCACTACCATTTCAACGCCATTGAGGTATTCACGCAAAAGCGCGTGGTCGCACACACACACACACACACACACACATGCGTGCGCACACACACACACACACACACACACACACACACACACACACACACACATACACACACACACACACACAC
The DNA here is from genome assembly GCF_949987615.1 of Pollachius pollachius. NCBI lineage: Eukaryota > Metazoa > Chordata > Actinopteri > Gadiformes > Gadidae > Pollachius > Pollachius pollachius. Next base: position 13,807,974 of record NC_136941.1, read on the forward strand.
AGACACACTAGAAGCCATAGATCCAAAGCGTGTGAAGAGATAGCCAATGCCTCATATACTCCAGCGCGAGCGTTACAAAAGTCGACACTGTTCAGCAGATGTACATTGTCTCAGGACTCCAGCATCAGGCAATGGGTATTTTGGTCCTGCCATCCTAACCAGTACCACTCTTCACAAAGCAGACCTAAAATAAGGCTTCCGCCGTCAGACCAAGTGAGGTACCGGGGTCATTTTTAAAAGGGGACCTCCCAAATGTGGTCAATTTCCAACTGGAGGCTGGATGGCTGCGATCCAACGACACTGCAACCCTAATTGAATCTCAACCCACGGCGATGTGTTTCTGTTTAGGGCCCCGCTCGTTAAGGCGTCAGCGGCCCCTGATGGGGACAGCAGGCCGCGCGGGTCCGTATCCGTAAGCCACCCCAACAGGAGTCTAACGGCTGCATCTGTTTCCTCTCACGTTTTTAAAAGCCGAATTAGGAGCGTTTTACAGCGTGGGGGTCAAACGGCAGGGGCTGGAGTTAGGACGGGAAACACAACCATGAGAAACGGAGGGAACAGAACACGACCGCAGCTATCGGAAACACGGCCGATGGACATGCTGCCTGTCATGATGTTTTCTCTTCAATAGCGCTGTCGGCATGAGATCGATGTATCAACTTTGACTGCCCAGGGCTGCACTCGTAGATTGTGTCTTCTGTGTGCGTGGGTGTGTGTTTCGCTCACACACCTGCGGTGTTTGACTTTTTTCTTTTTTTATCGCGAAAACCCTCCTATTTCTCCTGGCTTCCTGCTCTGCTGTCTTCAAAGCCTTGAGCTCTGTCTGCGTGTGCACCTGTGGCAATAAACTAAGCATGCATTACATCAACAGATGTATGGCCTTCTATGCCTACACTCCCGAGCAATGCTGTAGCTACACATGCACACGCAACATACGCTGAGAATGTGAATATATGTTCCACCTGACATTGTTTCCCATTCATATTTATTAACATGAGACACTCCTGTTCGTACGTTACATGAACTTTACCCGCTTGTTGAATTCAATTCAAGATGCTTCATCCAGAACTATCGTTTGCGTGGGAGAGGGAAACAGTCTGGCGTACTTAAAAGCAACTCGAAAGAATAACCTTTTCCAGACTACCTTTATAATTATGCCAGCTCTGTATGCGTGTGTGTGTGTGTGTGTGTGTGTGTGTGTGTGTGTGTGTGTGTGTGTGTGTGTGTGTGTGTGTGTGTGTGTGTGTGCTGGTGTCTGTGTGCCATGTGTATGGAGGGTCTAAAGGCTCACCACTATGGCTCATTGCAGACGTGTATTGATTTCCACATCTGCATTTATTGATGAATTTAACACAGATTAAACACCCGATACTGCCTAGGCCTAGTGAAGTTAATGCACAGCGGTGAACAATAGACAGATCAGCCATGGACTGATGTGGTCTGACTTTGGTTACCATTGATTGGATGAAGAAGGTTCATAATTACTGGCAGGGAAAATCAAGAGGAGCTCATTTGACTGTGATCAAAAGGCTGTTTTAAAAACCATCAATAACGGCATCTTTAACCCTGTTGCAGAGTTGAGGAAACATTATGTAAAAAATGTGCATTTTATGGTCGAAAAAAATACAACAGCATAAGAAACGACGTTACGAAAGCTTTAACGCTGGACTTTCTGTCTAATCCATACAAGTCTACAGTTGCAGCTGGCATTTGTTACGTGCGTGCGTGCACTTGTCTAGAGAGATGCACACAAGATCAAGGATGGTACAAGAGTAACATCTACAAACATCGCTCAATTTAATATTAAGTCAAAAAAGTGTTCCACGTCATTTTCAACATAATTTCTGAGATTTTTCGGCGACTGTGTTGAAGCAAGCACTGGCATCCCAACAGAGAGGAGCCTGTGAGGCCGAAGAGGGAGTGGGACTCGTAGAAAGCCCCCATATGCTCCCCCCTATTAACCTCACCCCCTTCCCCCCCTGGGACCCCCAGCATAACCCCAACACAATATGGCTTCCAAGTATGCTCCGGCTAATGGGGCTCTGACCGGGACCAGTGGGAACGCACAACGGATGAGCGGAGGGAGAATGCCGGGCCGATCGGAATGGGATCACTGATGCACGTCAAGCTATCAGTTAAAAAAAACAACACCCTCCCACCCCCGCTCCTTTCTCTGCCCTACTATCCGCGTCCGGGGGCATTCCTCTACCGCACACCCCCATTCCCTCTTCTTCTTCCTCCCTCCTTCTTTCATTTTTTGGGGGCTTTTCTCCCTCATCCCTACCCCCACTACCCCTTCCTCCCTTTATCCCTCCTCGCTCTTTCATGGAGCAAAATCAAAAAAGAGTTGCGGCGTCTCACTGAGCGCACTGGAACCCGGTGAGGAATGCCATTCAAGGCTCGGGGGTTCATGGTTCAGGGTCGCGGTAAAGTGTGTCCGCAGAGTATTCTTTCTCTGGCCGGATAAATAAAACACGGTGAAATCTACAGTACAGTAAGGCCCCGAGCCAAAGCTCCGTACAAAGGTGCTCCACTGTGCTCCAAAAGCGTCCTCTCTCTCTTGACCTCGGATGACATTGAAGTGGGTCGTGAACCGGGGGTTTGTTTATGTAGTCGGAGCACATGCGCCGCTGACAATGGAGCGTCCATGCGCGGCGATAGGCGGCCATGCGTGGCGATAGGCGGCCATGCGTGTGAGCAGATGCATCGGCGTGCGTGGTGTGTACACGTGAGGCGGTCGGGGGAAAGACGGCCCGCGTGATGGAAACCATTCGGCGAGCGAAGCGTGGCCAACGGCAGTGTCCCCCTGGGTAACCAATAAATGCAAAATTCATCTAAATTAAACAAAGCACAATGCGGCTTCTGTTGTTACAATGAGACTGCCCCCTCCACTCCCAACACACATCTGCTAAATCATTAGCAGATGTCTAAAGGCATCCATAAGCCAGCTATCACAAACACACGCTCGCTACCTTGCTGTATTATTCCATGTTTTTTCTCCTCCGGCTCCACTATGCTCGATATCGTCCTCAGCCAGCTGAAGACTAAGGCGCTCATGTGTTCTCAGGGACATACACACAATGGGGAACTAGCTGTTTACTTTTATTTCTCCATATGAAGTAGAGTAGATGCAGATGAAGAGTGTAACAGACAACAATAGTCACCATAACAACTGTAATTCCCTTAATACAGTTTCATGCTGGGTGTCTCATTCTAATTGGATTTTCTCTTTCAGGTTTTCCTCAAACCAATATGTGCCGTTTATATGAAACTCTATGGCACTTGGTTTTTGTTCTTTTAAACATAAATTGTAAACTTAATATACTCAACCCCCATCCATTCTGTGGTTTATCTTTTTTTATAAAAGCCTAGTATAAAATATAATTTATAGCATTGTCGGAGCTATATTAAATACTTTATTACACAACAAAAAAACCTAACAAATACCCCTCTTCCATTATGTTGAACAAGGCAGACGGCAGGCGAGGCATCCTTCCTCGAGCCTCCCAGCGCGGGCCGGCCTCAGCGCCGCACTCGCTAATTATCACCTCATAATTAGCTGTTGAGTTTTCCCGAGCACAACACGAACACGAAGGGTGTGCCAGAGCAACTCCTCGCCGGGCAGTTAAAAGTTAAAGGGCTTGAGGGCCGGAGGAAACCTGGGCAGATTCCACTGTGACACACACAAGGCCTCGGAGAATTTACAGTTGGTCTCGTAAAAAAAAGCCAATGAAAAAGCAGAGCTTAAAAACAGCATGCAGCCCCCCCCCCCCCCCTTCCCTCCAGCCCCCTCTCCCCCACCCCGCCACCCTCCCAGAGTGGAAACACTGAAAGCGAAAAATTGACGACGGACACAACAACAGCCATACACAGGGCTCAGCCAGTGAGATGGGTTCCCAGACAGCCAGGCCCCATCGCAGCACATGGGCACATTAAAAGGGCTGGATCCCCCTGTGTGGCTCCGGTGTCGACCAATCAAACGCTGGGAGAGTGACCTCCTCACGCACTCTCTGCACCGGCTGAACTTCCTCCGCGACCGCAGCAAGAGGAGAAGTGATCCCAATGCGGGAATTCACATAAAATATGAATAATACAAGCGTGAGCGCGGATTACATAGAAGGAACACCTGGGTGGTATCGCATTGATTCATCCGTACCGACAGATGAAACCGAATCACTCAAGTCCACGAACACGCATCAAGGTGCTTACCCCTGGTATGGTGTAATCAACCCGTACACATCCCAATGGCACGAGCCTCTTCTCCTCTTCCTTAGCTACCCCTGCTACTTAGCCGTGGCATGGGCGGCGGCGCAGGCGGCTTTAATTAAATGGAGGATACCATTCCCAGTGAGGTGATATTATCTATAAGAGCTTACAGGATTAGTTTCAGTTACAGGGGGGGACACTGGAATGTCGGAGGAGCTGTGGAAGTGGATGTTCAAGTGTGGTGTGTGTGTGTGTGTGTGTGTGTGTGTGTGTGTGTGTGTGAGTGTGCGTGTGTGTGTGTGTGTGCGTGTGTGTGTGTGTGTGTGTGCGAGTGTGTATGAGTGATTTAGGGGAAATGCAGGCATTTAGTCATGTCAGAGCTCAGAACATGCAGCATTGTATGTTGTGTGTCTCTTGTGTTGCAGCAGTGATGGGTTTGAACAGAGTGACTCGGACTACACTAAAGCTCCTGGACTCCAGCCACAGATACCTTAGAATTCAGATATATCAGGCTGGCAGAGCAGCAGCGTGTGTGTGTGTGTGTGTGTGTGTGTGTGTGTGTGTGTGTGTGTGTGTGTGTGTGTGTGTGTGTGTGTGTGTGTGTGTGTGTGTATGTGTGTGTGTGTAGGCCTGAGTGCGTGTGTGTGTGTGTGTTTATGTGTGTTTGTGTGAGTTTGTCTGAGTGTGTGTGTTTGATGGCTGGTGGTGCCCTTCAAGTATGGGAGAGTCATAAAACCTTAACAACCATTTCGCCTGCTTGTGCAGAATTCACAGAACCACATACTGCTGGGACTGTGTGTGTGTGTGTGTGTGTGTGTGTGTGTGTGCGTGAGTGTATGCGTGTGAGTCTGCGTTTTTGCATGTGTGTGCACATATATATTACTTTTTTCACCTTTGTGTTTAATTGTGTGTGACCGCGTAAGCTCATGCATCTGTATGTGCATCTGTGTGTGTGTGTGTGTGTGTGTGTGTGTGTGTGTGTGTGTGTGTGTATGTGTGTGTGTGTGTTACTGTGTTTTCCACGTTTGAAAAGGGAGGGACGGAGAGGATATGGACATGGGTACTTTTCCAAATAGCTCCCCGAGCTCGGAGAAATAAATGAAGGAGAAGCAGGGAAAAAAAATGGAGAGGAGAGAAAATGTGCGTTATTGGAGCCAGAGCGCGCTGCACACAGCAGAGGAGCGCGCTGCACACAGCAGAGGTTCCATCACACAGCCCAGTGAAGGCTTCATGTTCAGAGGCAACCACTGACCTTCCTCTAGAGGTCCTTAGGATGAAACGCAGAGAGAGAGAGAGAGAGAGAGAGAGAGAGAGAGATGGAGAGAGAGAGAGAGAGAGAGAGAGAGAGAGATGGAGCGCGCAATAGAGACAGAGAAAGAGATAGAGAGGAACAGAGAGAGAGACAGTGAGAGACGGTCTCATTACAGAGGCACAGTTTAACCCCTCTTTATTTGACTCATTGTTTATTTGGCCTGGGACTGTTGTGTACCGTTAGCGTACAGGGTCAACATTCAGAGGCCCACCGTAAGACCCCGGCGTCTCAGTGCAGTGCAACAAAGCCAGGAGTCTGCTAGTCTGCGCAACAGAGGCCCTGGCCATGGCAAAGGGGGGGGGGGGGGGGGGGGGGGGGGGGGGGGGCCCTGTAACCTCATCAATGGCCCCTGCCATCGTTTGAGCGGTGGGGACCAGGGTCGCCACGGAGACGCACCGGTCAACTAACCTAATGAGAGCAGATTGATGTCTGATTGGATGGCTGTGGCATGGAGTCTCAACCCACCCTTTGTTGGTTGACGGAAAGGTGATTAGAAGGACAATAAGACTACGATAGCCAGCAGACATCGTGGGAAGGTATGTGTTGTCTCCGTGCTGCTCTTCACCCTGGGTTTTATGATGAAGGATTTGATCAAAACGCTATCAGTTTGTCACTGTAGGGGGCCCTTGTTATACACATCTCTCCATGCCCTCGTGTATGTGGAGAAGGAGGAGGAGGAGAGGAAGAAGAAGAAGGAGATGGAGAAGGAGAAGAAGAAGAAGAAGAAGAAGAAGAAGAAGAAGAAGAAGAAGAAGAAGAAGAAGAAGAAGAAGAAGAAGAAGAAGAAGAGAACTTGGAGATGTCAGCAGAAGATTACATTTTTTCACGCCACATGTTTCTCAAATTAAGATCTGGACTTGCACCCCATCGCTGAAAGCTGTTTCCTGTTGTTGAGTCTTAGATGCAAAGATGTGCGCTGAACACCCTGCGCATCGCAGGGCCCTCATTATCCACAGAGAATACACTGCCCCCCAGAACATAAAACCCTCCTTTAGCCTAAACATATCAAATATCACACATCGTAAAAATCGACATTTCTCACACTTCTCAGCAGTGGGGCTTCAAAGAAATCGTCAAATAAGTGAAAACTCAAGTAACTCGGCCATTGTGGAAGTGTGAAAGGAACGGCTGAAATTGTTGGGGGTTAGCAGGGTTAGCAAAATAGTTCCCTCCTCATGTCCCCACCCCCCTTCCCCTTTTCTTTCCATGGAGAGATCTGGAAGGCGGTGAATACACAGATTTGTTTGGTCACAGATTTGAGAACTGACTTTGGGGAAGCTTATTTTTTTGCATCAGAGCATGAAAGAGGAAAAAGAAGAGATGGCAGGGAGTGCTGGGGGAGACAGTGAGGAAGGGAGGGAGGGAGGGAGTGCTGGGTGAGACAATGAGGAAGGGAGAGAGGGACGGAGGGAGGGAGGGAGGGAGTGCTGGGGGAGACAGTGAGGAAGGGAGGGAGGGAGGGAGGGAGGGAGGGATGGGGGAGAGAGGGAGGAAGGGAGGGAGGGATGGGGGAGAGAGGGAGCCACGATGGCTGAAGGGTTTGAAGATGAGCTTTGGAAAACTTTGATGGGCCGCTGATGATGGCGATGGTGAGTGTGTTGGTGTGTGTGTGATCCGGGTGGTCGAGGTGCCAGCTGTCCTGACTTTCATCAGCCATGGACTGGACAAGACCCTGGGAGCCCCTGGGACCATGGGGAGAGAGAGGGAGAGAGAGAGAGGGAGAGAGAGAGAGAGAGAGAGAGAGAGAGAGAGAGAGAGAGAGAGAGAGAGAGAGAGAGAGGGAGAGCGAGAGGGAGAGAGAGAGAGAGAGAGAGAGAGAGAGAGAGAGAGAGAGAGAGAGAGAGGGAGAGCGAGAGGGAGAGAGAGAGAGAGAGAGAGAGAGAGAGAGAAGCATGAGAGAGAGGGAGAGAGAGATAGAGAGAGAGAGACATGAGAGAGAACAAGGTTGGATGTCACGGTAGAATGCGTAGAAGAAGAATCACCGTCTTGGAGAGTCATGGCATTGGTGACAACTTTAATATCTGGTAAGACTCTGGCTGACTTCTGCTCCTAATGGTGGAACGGAAACTGAAAGGGGGGGGGGGGGTTGATAAGGATAGAAAGACATTAAGGTCATGGGGATTGCAGAGAGAGCTGGCCCCAGAGTCCTCTACAATACTTTGCAATTCTGTGCTTTCTCTAAACCAAGGTAGTGCGTCACTCTCTCAGTCAGACTCACCCCAATTACGGCCCAAAGTCTCTTCTGGCGCCTCCAATAGCTTGCAATGCAGTATCTGCCGTCTGCCATTGTGTGCTGTGGTGTATGTATGTACGCCGCAGGGGGAAAGGGCCGGGCCAGGATGGTCTCTGTGTGCATGTGTGTGTGTGCGTGTGCTGTGCACATGGTGCTACTGCGTGTAACATTTTGCTGCGTTTACATTGCATCTCTGTTCTTGCGGTACGTTTGAGTGTGCGGCTTAGCGCAATGATTCGACCGCCATGTCCCATCCCTATGTACGATCCCGTTTTCCAAGGATGATAAAAAACATTTTCCAAAAGCTCCTCTTTACTCCGGCCCATTTTATATGACCTTTATAAACTTTAATTGCCATAAGGATGATATTAGGGAATGTTTTCGTTCCCTGCGCGCTCTGTGATGCTGACACGGGGATATGGCTCGTATCAATACGAACGCCGTCCCACCCCCACTGTTCCGTGGTCAAAAGCCACCTTCAAACCCAGCCGTAGAAGATCTACTTGTAGATGAGATTGCTCTTGAAACCGCCCGCATTCTCTCATCTGTGAGGCAGACGTCAATAGACACGCGCTCGCATACACAACATACTAAAGTCAGGAAGATTGACGGACCCATCTACATTTCCTGATTCAATTAAATGCAGGGAGAGCAAATGTCAAACCACAGTAGATATAAGCATGTGTCCTTTGTGGTGTGCTGTGTTTGATTAGGACTATTTTCATCAACACATCCAAACCAAAGCTAAACTGAAGTCAAACAAGACAGTCACAGCATAGTGGCTGTGACCATTCGCGGGTCGCTTTGCATTGTTGTTTATGATCCCATCGTCTGTTTTGTGACAGTAAAACTTGATGATTATTAAACAGACCACAAACATAGGGGACACCCAGACACACACACACACACACACGCACACACACACACACACACACACACACACACACACACACACACACACACTTAATTTGTTTCCCTCTCTAAGTTTGACCTTCCCTCTACTGCACCGCTTCTCATACACACACACACACACACACACACGCACACACACACACAAACACACACACACACACACACACATAAACACGCACACACACAAACACACACATACCTAAACACCGATGTGATTCAAAACATAAATGGACACCGTTTCGCTGAATTCTTCTGAAAGGTTCAATTTGTAGGACTACAGCCAGTGTTAGTCAATACAACCATGACCTGTCATCTGTAATCAGTGGACTGTCTGGAGTATTTGGATCTTCACTCTATCGAAACCTGTGTGTTTGTGTACAGTAGATACGTTGCTTATTGAGTGTGCATGTGTGTGTGTGTGTGTGCTTGCTTGTGCACAGTACTGGAAATCTTGGAAAGCAAGGCAATCTCTTCCATTGTTTGTGTGATTGTGTGTGTGTGTGTGTGTGTGTGTGTGTGTGTGTGTGTGTGCGTACGTGTACGTGTGGGTGTGTGCGCGTGCTCGCGTGTGTGTATCATGCGTGAGCACAAGTGTGTGTGAGTGTGTGTGTGTGTGTGTGTGTGTGTGTGTGTGTGTGTGTGTTTGTTTGTGTGTGTTTTCAGCTCAGACTGCAAGGGACCTGTGGTCCAGCTTTAAGGAGTGGGAGGGGGATGTATGTGAATGAAAGGAGACGTTAATTATATGGTTCCGACGTGAGGGAGAGCAGTGGTGGTCTGTGGCATATAGTAAACATTTGACCTTTCCTCCTCCAAACCCAACTTCCACTGGAGACCCCAATGCACAGCAGAGATCTGAGATTTCCCTCCAAAACACACACCAACACAAACACACCAACACAAACACACACGCAATATTGCAGCGATGATGGAAAGCGCTTGTGTTTCCTAGTGTTTGGGCGGGTTGAGTCATAGGACCACGCGTGCAGAGTTCGTGTTACAAGGCTGCATCCTCGCTGATAAGATCGAGCTTGACTCCTTGACAACACAGCGACACACATCGGTGGGCCCAGAGTGTTGGGCCCACCGATGTCTCTGATGCTCCACACGCCTGTCCGTCTTTCTGTGTGTCAGTCTGTCATTCTATCTATCTGTCTATCGGTCAGTCAGCCAGTCATACAGTCAGTCAGTCAGTGTTAAGGGGCCTTAAGTGGGCCATGGTGAGGATTAGAATGCACATGTTGACTCCAAATCCCGCTGAGGAAACAGAGGATTAGTCTCTGTGTGCCAGTTGGATTTGTCTCAACCAGGGGTCTTAACTGAGGTCAGCCGCTAACCTCTGTCTTCCTTTTTTTCTCCTTTCTTTTCCATATAGTTCCTTATCGCTCTGCTGCTAAACTGTCATTATTCACATGTTGCAACATCACTCACAGTATCAACTTGCGAGTCCCCCACTGCCCCAAGACCATCTAAACACGGGGGGCCGCATGCGGGCCCCGGCCGCCCTGCGGACCGGACTGCTCGCCACCGCTCCGGTGCGCTGTTTGTTTTCCAGCGGATCACTCATGTCAGCTGTGAGGACTTTCAAAGCCGTCTCCAATCCGTTTGATTGGTCGAACCCGGGCACCCGCTCGGGGAAAACAATGAGCTCTTTCACGCAGGCAGCCTCTCCTGACGGCTACATGTGATCCCCAGAGTCTTTACATCACAAAGCATTCTTCTGCTCTCCCCGCTCTCTGCCCTTGTGTTTTAGGGGGTCGTTTTGTTTTGGCTTTCCCCCGTTTTCTTCAACGTGGAACTAATGTGGTCAATAAATTATCTCTTCGTGTCTCCTGCTCTGGGTCCATGGAAGTGTTTGAAACAGTTAAGGTCGTAGGGATTCTTGTTTCCGTGGAAAAATAAAGACAGACTGTTCTGTTAGTAGTGATAGAAATGTTATAGTGTGAGTTTTACGAGAGTAAACCCACACTAAACTACTGCTATAAACTGGAGAGTTAATAAACCCACAAAGTGAGACATAGCGGGCAGCAATTAATTAACCTTGTTTTTAAGGGAATGGGGAATACTCTAGTCCAAGATTTTAAGGTAGAGATCAGATCAAGATGATTGAAGCAGAGCACAAACCTTGAGTGCTGCAAGGCTTGGATTGTTATCCGTCACTAAACCTTTAAGTGGATATAATCATCTGTCATTCTCAAGCAATTTACATTGGTTGCCAGATCCCGAAAAAAATTGATGCAGTGTGTCTATGCAGCTTAATCGTCGGCATTATACTCAAAAGGCATTATTTCATTTACTTCAGGAATGATAATAAGGAACATAACTAATTGGTTAGTCTTTATCGTGATCCAAGGCTTTTATTTATTAAGTGTTTGAACTGGTCATTGGCAAGAAAGTCACAGCTGATGGGATTGTCCCCTGCTTTCACGTTACCATATGTCATTCCTCATTCCAGAATCTGGCAGTACGTGGACTGTGAGCGGTAAACAGAGATGCTCACTACATAAACTTTCTCAGCACAACGTTCAATGATATGCATCTAGGAGCCGAGCGAATCGTCCTAATTGCTAATGTTTGAGAGAGCATTGCCATAAACAAATCAGTTTCAGACAGTGGACCGAGACGGCACAACAGCATTCAACAGTCGCTCCTTGTGTTCACGGGTTCTGAATGCCTTTCAATCGTCGCCATCTCTGGTTCTGATATCGAGTGCAGAAAATCTCCACGGGCCATCTGGTTTGATGGAGCCTCATACATGGATACGAATAATGGTTACACAAGCTATCCTCCACACTTCCATGGGGGATGACTGAACTGTTTAATATTAATGTGGACAAATAGCTGTGTAGCTCGTACCTTCTATTAGCATCTCGTAATGTGGCTGGCCGGCGATATGTGGCTCGCATCCACAGTTTATAAGAAGAGTGAAGCATGGCCGTGTAAGTCTTTTTAAACAATAATTAATGAATCTTTGATTATTCGTGTCTTCCTCCACCCTTTCATTGCCTGGACATGAAGTATGTAAACATGTGGATTTTAAACTGGGCAATGTATCAGGAGTGATTTAAGAGCTAGTCAGTGCTCTGCCTCGGTCAGGGTATTTACTTTGCTGAAGCTTATGCATGGTAAACATTTGGTTCTTTGAAAAGCCACATCCAGGTAAGACCTCTGGTACATGGACAGGAGCCACATGTTGGGAAGAGAAGTGGGTGTATTTAGGTGTTTGCTTATGGGGCCTTAAGAAAACCCATAGATTCCAGCTGAAGTCCTGCGTATTACTCTAAAGTCAAGGTACCCATTGGACTGTTGTCTTAACATAGTGCTCACCACACACACACACACACACACACACACACACACACACACACACACACACACACACACACACTTCAATCAACACCCACAGAAATACAAACACACATCCACAAACACACACGCACACACACACACACACAAATCAACACATGCACACAAACATAACGACACGCACACACAAACATCCTCAAACACAAACACACACACAAACG
>NC_136941.1:13822660-13895160 GCF_949987615.1 Pollachius pollachius
TTGTTGAAACATATTTAATGTATCCCATGGGTGCAATACAAGAGCTAATACACACTAATTACCTTCCCGCACTGTGGTTCTCATAAATTAGGTTGTAAAATAGGATTATGATTATGGAAATTGTCAGGAATCTCGTACTATAACTCATGCCCTGATTACTGTGTGTGTTTAATGAACAACGCTAAGTTCCTCAGCAGCGGTATGAATCCAAACACATCTAGTGAATGGATTTTGCTTTGCGTGCTTCAATTTTTTGCTAAAGCTAATATATTATAAGCGAAAAGAAGACTCAAGCCAAACAATGATCCGAACCACCGCGGCTATTCCTTTAGACTGGGGAACGCCTTAAAGACACCCAGACAAATAATTAAACATTGGGGATCCAGCAGGTCAAGAAGTGACCCCCGTCCCCCTCTTCATTAGTCCTCAGTGGCCCTGGCCTCCGCCCATACCTCCCCAGCGGGGTGGACCTCTGTGGACAGGTTCATCCAGGTGTGGTCTGAGCCCCGTCCTGGGGAGTCTGGGGCTGGCCCTGGAGCTTAATGCGAGGGGACAGATGTGTTGAGCGGGGTGGAGAGGACCGGTGAGACTAACAGGGCCAGACACCCAGGGCTCCCAGCTGCCAGGGGGACATCTGGACAGGTCCTTGGCCTCTAATCGCTTTACGCTTGGCCACTGCTTTTTCTTCTTTAAATGAGGAGACAGAATGAGTCAAAGAAACACAACAGTGTTGACAAGCAATCGGGATGGTCTTCCGCTGCACGGCTGGACAATTTGTGAAAAAACTTGTATCTTGTGTGAGGGCCTGTGAAGCCCTTGGAGACTGTAGCTGTGATTAAGGGCTATACCATTAAAACTGACTTGACTCGTGGCTTTACACACGGGTGAGGCACGAAATGTATAGGGAAAAACTGACAGGAAAGTGGGTTGAAAGAAAGACAAAGGGAAGATGGGAATGACTTGTAGCTTGGGGCCAGGGCCAACGAGGAGCAGAGGCGGGCCCCGGGTCTGGGGGGGGGTCTTGGGGCCGCCAAGAACCCAAGATCTTCCTGGCCCCCTGGTAGGACGTATTACACGCATGGCAAAAATAATTCCAGCATATTACTGTTTGATACGATACGACGAATCCAAGTTAGTAAATCAATTGAGGCTGCGCGTTGGTTAGGTTCTACTCACAATGTAGGGCCTGCGATATATAAATATTTAAATATGGCACGCAGCAGGCATGAGAAGGAAGAGGCCGTGGGCCCGAGGCCCTCAGTGAGGCTGGGGCCCCTTGATTTTATTTAATATTATTATTAATCTTTACGGGCCCCTTGTCATGCCGGGGGCATTTGCCCGGGGGCCTGGCTTCTGACTGAGTTGTTAGCATACTAACAGGTTGTGCAACCGAGACGCCCCCTTGAATGTGTCTTCTGAGAGCTGGGAAACCAGCCAGGCCCGAAGACTTCAACCAGATGATCAAATAGACAACGAGAACAAGAAGCATGCCGTCTGTCGCGCAAAGCGCCACTGAACTTGCCTTCAGAGTTATCTTACGCTTTTTTTGGAAACGTGCATGTACAGTGTGTTATGGGATGCTTTTGACATGCCAAATGTGCGAGCCAACATCGACTTTCAATGTTTCCCCGCCTCGGGAGAACCAATAATTAGCATTTCGTCCAGCAAACGGGATACACCCTGGGAACCAGACTCCAACAGAGATCTGTGGCGTGCTCGCTCATCTACAGTACACGCAGAAATAGGAGCTCGAACCTCATGAAAATGATGTGCTATGTGTGCCGGTTGGTGTAATTTCAAACATTACACTGCGGCACCCAGAAAATTTACCGAAAAAAGAGCCCTCCCTAAATATGGAGCACACATTTTATTTGATCTAGTCCACTCTTTGCCATGCACGGGTTATTTACACATTTGCACAACATTTGACTCTGAATTTTGCTGTAAGACCAGACCTTTTCAAATCCATTCCTCTTTGCGAATGTGTCTGATGTCTGGCCAACATACCGATCATTTGATTCGTAACCATACTGCGAGCACATGCAGGGAAAAATACGGACCCTCTGGTTGCCAGCGAGGCTACGTGGCACCTGTCAACCTCCTGGGTTACCTCTGAGGTTACCCTTCCATGGCAACAGTGTATTGGGAATAATTGTTTTATTTCCCCCTCAACAAGTGAAAGGTGTATTGTATTTTGACAGCGTTTTTTCTGCGGTCCAGTGTTACTGTTTCTTGTTAGGCTGTCAGTCCCCTGGAGGGAGCTGAGGGCATATGGATGACTAGAACATTAGAACAATGGGCTGTTACTCTAGGAGCTGGACAAACAGTCGTTGTTCCTTGTTTTTTTGTGGCAATGCCCCCCCCCCCCCCCCCCCCCCTCTCCCCACCAGCCCCCACTGTGTTTCCCGGTAGCTTTCTCGCAATGTTCTGTTGCAACCATGCTGTTTTCTGTTGTTTGTGCATGAGTGTGTGTGTGGTCTGTGCTGGCCTGTAGCTGCCTTTTTTGATGTATGTTAATACAAAGGAATGGTTGTCGTATGTCAAGGGGTGCATGCACCTTGTTCTGAACACATGTAGTGATGTGTGCGGTTTTGTGCTCTTGCACCCGCTTGTACACAAACCATGCACGTGTGAATTTGCAAGGTGTTCATGATCTAATGGACGCACACGGAGGAGCATGTGCTTCCATTGTCTGCTCGGTCGTCAATCACAAGACAATCCGATGTGATGTTAGAAGGGAGAAAAGCTAAACAACCGTTGTAATTCGTCAGGAGAAGAAAAGCAGGAAATAGTAAAAGAGAAGGGAAAGAAAGATTGGGTGAGAGAGAAAATAAAGGCAACCCCGGGACACAGTTCAGAAAGTCCCGTGGTAAGCCTCCGCTGGGGACTAACTGACACATGAAAGCAAAGAATGGGAACCAGGAGTCCAGAGAGTGGGAACATCTAAGGGGTTTGGGGGTCTCTGGGAACAACCCCCCCACCCCTAGCCGGCCGTGCGGAGGCCAGTCCTCCCAGGAAGCATGGCTTTGCGCTCTGCTGTCACTTCCACATGACCTGATCTCTACTCCCAGGTCCCCGGCCGCGGCGGGATGTCTGGCTCCTTGGAATGCTGGAATTCCATGGTGGTTGTTTTTTGTATTCTTTCTTTCTGGTCACAGCGAGGGATAGAGTGAAACCCAGTGCTACCGCTGCTGATCTCCTACAATACTTACATTCTAGTCACACTCACTCATGCTCTCTTTCTCTCGCTTGCTGTCCCTCACACACACATCCTCCCCTCTGTCGGTCTCTCCCCCCCCTCTCTCTCTCTCGCTCTCTCATTCTCTCTCTCTCTCTCTCACACACACACACACACATCCTCCCCTCTGTCGCTCTCTCTCCCCCCCCTCTCTCTCGCTCTCTCTCTCTCTCTCTCTCTCTCTCTCTCTCTCTATCTCTCTCACATACACATCCTCACCTATGTCGCTCTCTCTCACTCTGTCTCCCATTCTCTTTCGTGTCTGGTATGTTCTGCAGTGGGACTCTTACTTTGCACAATGGTACTCAATCAACTTTTTACTAATGCAGCCAAATCATTTTCCCATATCTGGTCAGCTGCTTATCATCACAATTTATTCATGCATGCACTGATAAGTTACAAACTCCCATGAAAATATCTCCCATTCCCACCCGTTCACCCTTTTCAACCTTTGTTATTAAAGTTATTATAATTCAGTCATCCCCTCCTGGGTCGGTAGCGTCTCTGAACGATTACTAAAGCATCACACTTTGACATAATTCTAACAAGTCACACACATGATATTTCCATTTCCATCTCCTGTCGGTTTCCATATCCTTAGTCCCTGTATTATTCCTAATGCTATTCTTCTATGCGTCTTTTTTCAATAGTCTGCCTCTGTCTCTTTCTCTCTCTCTGTCTGTCATCCTGTCTCTATTTCCATATGTTTGGTAAAAAAAAAAAAGACCTGCTGGGAGACAATCAAACACTGTGCCTGGAATGGGGCTGCGCACAATCTGCATCTCACGCCCACGTTTAGGCACTCCATCAGAACAGGGAGGGAGAGGGAGGGGAATAAATGATCTGGCAGTCAGTCTAGTCAACGCATGGCTGACTATTGCCTCATGTGGCTTTACACCAAGAAAAACATCCAGTCATTCAAGCAGCAGGTATTCTCCAGGGCCAACAACTTGTGTATCTGTGTGTGTGTGTGTGTGTGCGTGCATGTGTGTGTGTGTGTGTGTGTGTGTGTGTGTGTGTGTGTGTGTGAGACATGCTATATGTGAATCGTCACTGAATGATGGTATTCCGATGGATTTGGGGGATGACCGTGATAAAAGCGTTTAGGAGCAGAGCGAAGAGGTGATTAGTTGTGGCTCCAACGGACCTGCCAGATTAACATTTAGCAGTCAATATATTTTACGAATTCTCAGAAACACGTATACTCTCATAAAATTCACTGGCAGCAGGCTGTGTGTGTGTTGTTATGGATGTGTGTACTCGTGTGTATGATTGTCTTAATGTGTATGCATCAATTTCAAGAATGCAAGTGCATTTAGCCTGATCGCTAACATAAGCACATCAACATGTTGATGTACAAGCAAGAATAACAATGGAAATGCAGCTGACTCTACTGCTTCAACCATATGCCAGTATCATTCACGTTTTTTCGATTGCAATATTACCTGTGTAGCAAAATGAAAAATGAAAGGATTAGTTTGTAAACCAACTTCATTAAGTGTTACGAGAGCCACAATCTAGAAGCACATCTGTTTCAACTTTATGTTAAGCGTATAATCTCTGCGTTTTCCATTATATATAAAGTGGAGACAACGCTGGCCCTGTTTGACGTAGAAAATATATATTGGCATAATAATCCTTTGAGACGAGTGATAGCAACATCACACACTCAGTGAGAGTCTCAGTGAGACTCAGTCCATTGAGACAGAGATCCAGGCCAGCAACACTACTTCTCATCCACAGAGAGATACACACTTGTGCATGATCCTAAAGACTAAATGAACTACCATTCAGAACCTAGGTGTGTGGGCTCACCTTCTTCTCTTACAGCCACCATAGCCTTTTCCCTGTCCTTCATATTTGTTTTGACCAATCATGTTGCTGGAGACAGGGATCTATAAACTCGTAATTGAACACAATCTTTGCCAACAGTAGTAAACTGTAAAAAGCAGTCTGTAAAGGTTTCAAATCAACACTGTGTATCTGGCAACTGTAGAAAATACACTTATTATTATCCCCTTCTGAAAGCCTCATCCACTCGTGCAAATGAGTTTCTCTCTGGTAGAAAAACAAGGTGTAACTCTGCCCTTTCAGTGTTTGGTCTCTGGCCCTGCAGGCTCCGTGACGTCTCCCCCTGCGAGCTCTGCCTTAACATAGTAGGACTGCTGGATCTGAGTTTACCCAGTCACTAACCAACCTTCCCTCAACACCTCCACCATGTCATGCTGGGGAGAGAAACCTGGGCTCTCATTGGGACAATGGGACACTTGTCTCACAGTTGTTGTTGCTGCTGCTGCTGCTGCTGCTGCTGTCACAGCAGTCCTGGGCCAGGCGTTTGCATAAGCTCTGGAGTCACAACAAAGACTAGGACTGGCTAGGGAATAAACAATCATAGATCTTCTCAGGGTCAGATCCAAGAGAGCAAGCAGACCTTCCTCACCAGCGCCTCCCAGGGCCGGTGCGTCAA
This sequence comes from Pollachius pollachius, assembly GCF_949987615.1. NCBI lineage: Eukaryota > Metazoa > Chordata > Actinopteri > Gadiformes > Gadidae > Pollachius > Pollachius pollachius. The sequence continues at coordinate 13,828,366 of NC_136941.1, forward strand.
GAAGCAGACCCTTGTTATTCTGGTTTTGGGTTCTCCTCTGTAGAACGGGCAGAATGGGCCGAAGGGGATGGATTATAATAACATTATTACATTGTCCCCATGTTGTTCCATTGCATTCCAAAGCATCATAATGACTCATCACCCATTTGAACCTCTAATTCAAACAAAGAACGCAGTGATATTATAAAGCATGCATTGTCTTGGTCCTTTCAGAGACTTACTGCCTCATAACCCAAAATATTAAATTGCTCCCAAATGCACGTGAAATACTCTGCAGGCTATGTTGATGTCACTCACCCGCATATTTTTCTCTTCTTCTTCCTCTCCCACACACACATCCACGCACACACGCACATACCCTCACAAACACACACACACACATGCATGCACACACACACACACACACACACACGCACACACACACACACACACACGCACACACACACACAGACACACAGTCGTGTGGTGTGTTAGTATGGTTTTGATCATGTCACGTGACCGACTACTAACAGCCATCGCTTCTGGAGAACACCAAAGAATTCCAAACACGTTCCATACAGTAAGTCAGATAACTGCACTCTGTGGACTCCGGCACTCTGCATCACCGGGCTCCAGCCTTTGAGTAACATATATGAAGACTAATAAAGCAACCCATTTGTGCTTCATAGACAGTTAAAGTTATAGATTACTGTAGTACTAAGTGAACAGACTTTTGAATAGACTACTTGGAGGACAAAGTGAATCAGTCGTAGATCAACCTTATTTCAGAGTACGGAAAATGCTTTATCCAACCCTTCATTGATGTGTAGATGCTTAAATTGTTGCTTTCTTCACAGTGGAGAAACATAAGGGAAAGCAAGATAATTATGCCCAAAGTACACACAGCCACACAATCACCCACATAGGTACACATTTGTGTGCACGCACAAACACACACACACACACACACACACACACCTCCTCACATACACAAAACACTAAATGCCACTTCAAATCCCCAGCCATGGATTGAGAAATTCACCAGATGTAGGGATGCCCATTTAACATTAAAATAAAAGGAGTACAGTTGAGGGCAGAAATCACTTTTGGAGCCAAGCTGTGTAACCACAAACAGATGGGCTCTACTGCCGAACTGCAATTGATGAAGGAATGGAAATAATTTTGCTCCAACCAATCAGAGGTAATGGCGGCTAGCCCTCCCCTGACACCCCCGTTCTGACAAACTGGTGGTGGCTGCAGCCAGCACAACTCCTGTGTTGGATCAGTCCACTGGGGCAAAGGGGGGGGACCACAGCACTCTCTTTGCATTGGGCCATGTATCGGATGTGTGATTGGGGTGTAAAGTGCATAGTCTGATTATACATTAAGTTACATAGTTCCCGATGGACCAGCACTCACGGTAAATGCATTACTGTGTATGTGTATTGTAATCTGTCTCACTGTACAATTGTGGTGACTTCGATGTTTGTTGGAGTTGAAGGGTAAAAGTCCAACTCCCTCAGTCTCTTGGTTTCTCTCTGTGTCTCTCTTTTTTTCTCTTCCATATACCAATGCAAGAAGTGAAATGGCCCTTGTGTATGAGGCCAGGAGCTTAGTCAAATGAAGGCCTTGGAAGGGTTTGGTGTGACAGAATGTGGACAGTATGGGGAACTCTGCAGACACCCCCTGGTCCTGAAAGAGCGTCAACGCAACAGAGTTCTGGGCAGGACTCCTGCTGATGGCGGATTACATGGAGAGAGAGAGAGAGAGAGAGAGAGAGAGAGAGAGAGAGAGAGAGAGAGAGAGAGAGAGAGAGAGAGAGAGAGAGAGAGAGAGAGAGAGAGAAGGGAGAGAGAGAGAGTGAGAGAGATAGCATGAGAGAGAGAGAGAGAAGGAGAGAGAGAGAGAGAGAGAGCGAGAGAGAGTGTGAGAGAGATGGCGTGAGAGCGATAGCGTGAGAGAGAGAGAGAAAAAGAGACAGAGACAGAGACAGAGACAGAGACGGAGAGAGAGACGAATAGACAGAGAGGGAGAAAGACGAGAAAGAAGAGAAAAAAATAAGAAATGGAGAGATAAACACAAACACAGCTCTAAGCCCTCAGAATGTACTGTTGCACACCAGGGACAGAAAGACACACTGGAACGCATGGAACAACAACACGTCTATAGCTAAACATTAGAGTTGAATCAAGAATCAAGAGCATTCCGTTCAGCCATTCTGCTTCCAAAAGGAGTAGGGGGGGACGGGGGTACGGGAGGGAGACGGAGGCGTCGTCCGGCTAGATGCTGTTCAGAGGAGAGAGTGTAACAAATTCCATACACACCAGCGGCATGTTTGTGGAGCCCCGCAGGCCGCTCGTTTGGGCTGGCGATGCCTGGGACCGCTCTGCAACAGTAAACAGTGGGGGGAGCTGCAACCAATCAGCAACTTAGCGGAGTAAACAGCCCGAGCGGCCCGCTGCAGGCAGAGCGAACGGCTGGATGTGTGCATGCTGGTCTTTGATCTGACCACATTGTTTTTGCTTCGGTTTACTGCACCTTGCAAAGAACGCTACGATACAAATGGCTCGTCATTTTGACGGGGGGAGAAAAATGATGGGATGTGACAAGTCCGGTTTATCTGTGTATCATGAAAGCAAATGAAAGTTCAGCATTGTATATAACTGAGTTAGCGCACCGAAGAGAGAAATGCGCCCTGGCATGGTACATAATAACAGTGGTCGTTCAATGGAGGCCCAGAGAGTCTTAAGAAATTTTGACAGGTTCCACAAAAGAATAAATACAACAGATTATTTTCCTTCATTTGCAATTCATAGAGGATCCTATGAGAGCACAGAACAATTCTGATCAAATGTCAATAACAAAATAACACAATAACACAATAACATAAGGCCCTGCTTGTGTCTCCTTACCAAAGGACCAAGTATCACAATATCATCCACTAAGCATCTGTGGCAGAACCTGCTATTCATAACATGATATGGATGATGGTCTGGGACATAATAACCTAAACCCTTTAATTATGGCCAAGCAAAAATGAATTCTACCCTCCCCCCATACCTCCCGAAAGAAAGGGTAGAAAAACAATGAAGTACATTGTTCCCCTGGTAACGCAAGAGTGTGCAGCATCATCATTATTATAGGGAGCAATGGATCTCATCGCTGGGCGGCGTGGAGGATTACAGGCCGGAGCGGCAGCAAGGGGGGGGGGGGGGGAATTTAAAATAAAGAAGAAGAAGCAGACGGCAGGGAGGCTGAAATTAAATGTCACATCAGGGGAGGGCAAAGGCCGGCGATAATCTCAGCAGAAGGCCTTTATCTCAGGATTAAGTACGTCGTTCTAATGCTGTACGTTTACTGCCGTGCTATTGTCCCTGAAATATAATACCTCTTTCATTTCGGTTGTACTGTGTGTTTGTGTGTGTGTGTGTGTGTGTGTGTGCGTGTGTGCGTGTGTGTGTACAGGGGTTGGTTGCGGGGGGGGGAGCATGAGGGGTCAGGACAGCGAGAGAGAATGAGGGGCCTTTTCATTAAAACATCAAAGAGCGTGCACCCATTCCTCCTTGGACCTCAGCGCTTTGCTGAGCCACTTAGCCCACTGTACGCTTCAAGCTTATCCATCTGCAGCCAATCGTGCGTGGTCCTTATCACGCTAATTACTTCATCAGAGGACGAGGAGGAGGTGGAGGAGGAGGAGGAGGAGCAGGAAGAGGATGCCCTGGCCTCTCCGCTGTCTCTCCTCAGGAAGTTGGAGGTTACAGTTAACCACACTCTTGCATGGATCAATGCTGATCGTTACCCCCCCCCCCATCCATCCTCATCACCAGACAGCCCTCACCACCTCCACCCCCTGAGCTCCCAGCAATGTGGCCCATATACCGACTGACCGCCTCCCCGGACCCTGGGAGAGATGAGTCTCCAATAATGGGAACATGAGGCTGTCATTGGGGATTTGAGCTAAAGCCGGCCTGTACATCCGCCCCCTGCCAGGGCTCTGTGTATGTTCCCCTGTCAGGTGCAGGATCAGAGACCAGCTATGCACGGAATGTCAGCTCCTTCTCAGGGCCGTAAGCACGCCATGCCACGCACTAACTCGCGCTCACACACACATACAAACACATACAGATACACTCACATATACATAAACACACACGCACACACATACTTGCACACACACACACACATATATGTGCATACAAACACACGCACATACCCTCACATATGCATACACAAACATATACACACATATACATAAACACACACATAAACATACACACACACGCACATGCAAGTACCTATACACATATACATACACACACACACACGCACACACAGACACACACAAACACGCATACACACACACACACACACACACACACACACACACAAGCATGCACACGTGGCTGAAGGTCGCTCTATGGGGAGACGGCGTTGCAGGTCAAAGGTCGAGGATTAGCCTTCACGCAAGGCGGACGATGTTCAATCTGGGATCATTTATGGAAGCAAAACCCAACCCAAGCTGCAGAAGACAGATTGCAACACTCCATCAGGCATGCTTCTGGTGATCATACGCAATGACCCATGGACGTTGTAGTCCAACACTGAGAAGGCCCCCAGCTCCGGCTCACCTCCCATCCATCGCCTGTCTTTGTCCCTGAGACGTCTCATCTGTCCCATGGCAAGGACACACCAGGGTAGAAACGGTTTTCTTTCCTTTTTATCTTCACACATAGTAATCTCATTTCACGGGCTCCGCACAACCAAGGTCAGCCTGGAGGAAGGGCTGGGAGAGCAGGGTCCCTGGAGGTGGGTGGAGGTCCTCTCACATGCTGCCCTGTACATCATCTCACATGCTGGGTGTGTTTCAGCTAGGGGCCCCATTCTTCTGTTATGGAGTGTCAGGGTATCTGGTTGAACTAAAACTGAAAATATGAAGTTTAGCTTCACCGACAGGCTACTCATGACTTAAATTGGTGGGAGTATATCCATTTGAGTTTGAGGGGGTGAGAGAGATAGAGAGAAACATAGAGAGAGAGAGAGAGAGAGAGAGAGAGAGAGAGAGAGAGAGAGAGAGAGAGAGAGAGAGAGAGAGAGAAATAGGGAGAGGGAGAGAGGCCAGAGACAGTGCCCTTGGGGGAAATGTCAAGCCTTGATCAAATGTATTTTATCACCTCACCCTGCCTTATCTCGCTCTCTTTCTCAACTCTCACTCTCTTGGGGGCACGGTTAGCAGGCAGGTCAATGAAGCGGACCACAACCTCCACGCCCCAAGCCCCCAAACGCGGGGGTCTAACGTGACATTCAGAGCCCCTTCACCCACCACACCCACCTCACACCCCCCACCGCGAACCCCACGGAGTGTGATAACGACGTGGTGTGGGTAACATACCAGCGCATCGCATAGATAACATACCAAATCCAGAGCAGCTGCTGCCACTGACTCCCCTCAACACATTCCCCACTCGCTGATGAGCACGAGCACTTCCAACACACACACACACAAATGCACGTGTACACACGCGCATGCGAGTGTACATACGCATGCACATGTACACAGGCAGTTGCATATGTGCACACAAGCACGTGCACACATACACACGTGCACGTACACGTACACTCGCACATGCAGCTTTCGGCGGAGCCTCTGAGTCCCGCTGGTCTTTGTAAATGGCCGTGGAGAATGTGTGGGTAATGTGGTATGGCGGGTAATAATGCCGGGATGGTGGATAACCGTCAATTAATCATCCATGTGCAGAACAGGCAGCGGAGCCCGTCTGTACGTTGGATGAGAGGGGAGGGAGACGCGAGCAGAGCGGTGTAAGCCTTAATAAGGTCTGGTGCCAGCCAAGGTATAAGCACACATTAATAAAGAGTCTCTGGGGCCGGCACAGGCAAAGCAGGGGTTTAGGCGTGAACCTGGTGGGAAAGTGAGGCCCACAAATAGCGTGTGTTAATGAACGTTCAGACATTCACACACACACATGCGCACACACTCACACACAAACACACACGTGTGTGTGTGTGTGTGCGTGTGTGTGTGTGTGTGTGTACACAAAAGTTACACACACAAATCATAAATCGTTTTAAAATAAATCCCTGCTAGGCATTTCCAAACATCAACGTGGAGGCACATTAATACAGTTTGAATCTTGCATAGCCAGTAAAAACCAAGAGATCCAAGATATGAACCGTCTTTATTGTACTGAATGGTGCAAAGCCAACACCACTTTACACAAACAAAGAATCTCAGGTATCGAGGGAATATATAATTAATACAAAAACATAGTTTCCTTATTTCTCTAACCCCATCTCTCTCTCTCTTTCTCTCTCTCTCTCTATCCCCCACCCCCCTCACAGCTGTTTGTAATGGCTTCCTGGAAAGGCGTGTTGACCCACAGAGAGGCTGTGCTCTGCCCATGAAGGGGCTTCGGTGAGCCTGGCCCAGCGATGTTTTCTTTTAATAAAGCACAAAAAAGAAAAGTCATCAGCGCCCCCTCCCCCAGTCACAGTATGGATTTAACCCCTTCAGCCATTCTCAGAGAGGCGCATCAAATCTCTCTCATGCATAGGGCAGGATATGAAAGATGCCTTTCAGATCCTCACACAACATATGCCAGGCCCCCACATGATGTGTTTGTGAGGGATGTGTGTGTGTGTGTGTGTGGAGGGGGGGGGGGGGGGGGGGGGGGGGGGGGGGGGGGGGGGGGGGGGGGTGCGTGCATGAGTGTGTTCACACATGAGAGAGAAGGTGTGTGTGTGTGTGTGGCTGTGTGTGTGTGTCAGAGTGTGTGTGTGTGTGTGTGTGTGTGTATGCGTAAGTATGTGTACAAGTGTGTCCCCCACAGCAGATCTGCAGACTGTCCCTTGTCTTCTCAGACCATCGGATATTAAAGTTGCGATTTGCGTGATGGCAAAACATATCTCAGCATATCCCCAGGCACACTGCATCCACTTAACAGGCCCTGGCCCTGCTACCGAGGCTCAGTCACAGCACAAGAATGAAGCGATTCCCGGACGTGTGGAGAATTCCCTAGGTCTGCCAGAGAGAAGGCCTCTGAAGCATTCGGATGTCGGTTTGAGTTCTGCATGCGTCGGACTGATACGTTCCCTCTTTCCTCCTGATATCCCACATTTTTCAGGCAGACCACGAGCTAGGGTACCCTGAACCTAACACACAAACAAACAAGTATGCAATGCGCTCACGTGTCCAGAGTGCAGACAGAGGTCTCTTCCCCGGGCGTGTGAAACAACTGTGTACAAAACAATAAAAAAAAGAGTTGGACTCCAAATTGGGTGGGCGTGACCACCAATGATTTGCCAATCATTCCACTGCTTTTATGAGACTGACACTGTTGCCAAGAGACGAGAGAGAAATCCTTTGAGATATAAATCAGGAGAGGATCCCGAATGGAGGGATAAAAAGATAGGAGTGAGACAGCCAAGTGGAGAGAAAAAACAACTGAAAGAATTGTAGAAAGTATTTAAGAGAAAATGAGGAAACAAAAAGCCCCAGCTATGATGACAGACACTTGCTTAACGGCTGATCAGAATGGCTTTCAATGCTAAACCACACAACACTATTGTGTTGATTGAGGTATTTGATTTGTTAATAGCTTATGTTTAGAATGGTACGTCATTTAAAGGAGTAATGTTGTACTCGCTTTGAGACAAAGAAAAAGCATTCCGGCATGGAGAGTTCTGCTGCTGATTTAATTCATATTGATCCCAATAGTGGTCATCTTACTTATACATCCCTTGTGTAATCATGATTGACAGCAGGAGACCTCCAACGCTGCATCTCCGTCTGATAAGAGCCAATAAACCATATGTATTGCTACCAAGGGAGTCCAAAGGAAAACGTTCAGGCATGTCAAATGATTCCCCAGCAGCACATAATACAGTTCAAGAAAAAAAAACATTTTTCCCTTCAGAACACTGTTGGATCATCTGAATACCGTTTAAAGTCACTCATTTTGTGGACTAGTATCAAAAGTGATATGTATTTCTTCCTTCTCTTATCCATCATCTCATACGAATAATACATATACTGAAAATCTCCCAAACTGTATCCATTCACCCCAAACGACAACTAGAACCTCTGAAATACTGCGTTTAATCAATTCAAGGAATACCAAATCAGAAGACGGGGGTTAACGGGGGGAGGGGGGGTGAAAGTCGAGCCCCCGAATGTGAGGGCGCAGTGGGAGGATGGGGGCATGACAGCCCGCCTCGGTTCGGCCTGAATCAAAACATCCCTTCCCTGTTCCGCCGCACTCATGAATGGGAGCGGAGCGCCACACGAGCTTCCACCCAGGGCCTGCTCTTTGTTTGTCCACCCATGGATCCTGGCAGCCCTGGTGCACAGGGAACAGGAAGGGATTCAGACGGGAAGCCGGGAGAGAGAGTGGAATATCATTAGATAAAGAGAGACAGAGTCCTTCCACTCTATAAGCCCTTCACAGAGCAGGGACCATATGGAACAGGGCTGGCGGCCTGCGACACCCCACCGGCGAGGGCCTTCTGATCAGATGTTTGGCTCGAATGGGAATGCTGTCCTTCCCTGGAATATGTGAGACAGGTCTTAATCTCCTCAGAGTCGGTTCGATCTCGACGCGTCTTCAGGACCCCGCTGGCATAAGAAAACCAACTTCCATGGTGGAAATGCGCCTCGGAGCCGGCAGCTGCATGCGTACCGACCGAGGCACTCAGGAACAGCAACAATGATCTGTACTTGAAAACCATACAAACGTTTGCCTTTAAAGCGCCTCTTTACTTCCAGAGACCCGGTTCAAAACATTTCCAACAAACAAAAGAAATCAAGGGGGATTCATGTCCAGATGCGAGCCGTTCATTGTTAATAGTTGTGGTATGTTACCACGATGTGTTGGCACGAACACAGTAATCGTAATGTCTTACTTGGGCACAGACCATAGTATCTGTTCTGCAAGGAATCTGTGGGCAGTTGGGGCTGACTTCCATTAGCCAGCTGTGCTTCAGGGGAAGCAGGGACATGGAAATGGAACAGATGGGATCCGTGGAGCCGGTCCAGCCGAGGAAATTAGTCAATATCTGTTTACTGACCAGGTACCATGGGTCAGCAGTAAACATTAGAAGCATCAGGCCTGGCCAGGAAGCAGTGAGGGAGAAGAACAAGAGCAGGCAGGAGGGAGAGAGCGAAAGATATCGGCCTGTCTGTCTGTCTGTCTGTCTGTTGCTCCCTCTCCTTCTCTCTCTCTCTCTCTCTCTCTCTCCCTCTCTCTCTCTCTCTCTCTCTCTCTCTCTCTCTCTCTCTCTCTCTCTCTCTCACACTGTTTGCTGTCTGCCCTGGTGGCATATAGAGACAGACCCATAGAGAGACACTGAGAGCCAGACATGGAGCGGATACAAAAAAATGAGAATCCAGATAAAGACATATATGGATCTACTTTAATTGAATCATGTCAGGTAGAAGACATAAGTCAGCGATAGCTCTCGAGATGAGCCGCTTTGACACAATCTTTGCAATCCAATTGAGATTCCATTCTCCCCCATTCACTCAAAGTGCTGTGGTAGATAAGCTCATTCGGTACATTCTGTAACTTGTGTCGAGTACATCAACACATCTATGCATTGTTTGCATTGCTAGACGTTATTTTCCAGCCAATTTCCTTCAGTTCGAAGTCTAAAGATTAAGATCTAAACTGCCTCCCCTATGTTGTCTTAAACAGCACAACCGTTTGGAGTGAAGCCTTGGGTTATTCAGGTTATCCCAGTTCCTGGGGGCTACATAAAGCATGCATCCTTTTGACAACTTATCACCCATTAAAAATAATGACTATCGTTCTGTTTCCAAGCATATCAGCGTGGGTCTTGGAGCAATTACGGACCACCTTTTTATCTAATCAGTGGTCCCTGCTCCCTGCTGATGTCAGGACTGCAGAGTTGCTCACCAGCTTCCGCAAGAGACTCAAGGCTCACTTGTTCAGAGTTCCCCTGGACACTGCATAGCCTCCCTCCTCCCTCCGACAGAAGCCGGTCCAAACAGACATCTTTACTCGCACCGGTGACAGTGGCAACGTGGGACACCCTGGATAGGGCTCTTAGGAGGAACGGTCAGCTGTGAAGAGGCAGGAGCTACACGCCAGTCTGCGAGTTTGGGGAGGGCAGAAGTGGGCGGAGATGCGGAGAGGAGAAGGGAAAATGTTTGAACCAAACGAGTAATTAGTGGTTATTTACTAAATACCTCAAACACACACACACACACACACACGCACACAAATACACTGATGACCTCCAACACACACTCATGAGAATGTATGCTTGCGTGATTATGTGTGCGTGTATGTGTGTGTGTGTGTGTGTGTGTGTGCGTGTGTGTGTGTGTGTGTGTGTCTGCATTTGTGTCTGTGTTTGTGTGCGTGTGAGTGTGTGCGTCTGCTAGTGATTTAAAGTTTGGTTTGCCTGAAACAGAGCCAGCATATCATGATAAATGCTGAGGGAAAGAAGAGGGAAAAGAGAGAAAGATGGCAAAAGAAAATAGAAATCAACTCATTGGGGGAGTATTGAAATACAAAAGTAAACTGTCAGACCGTTCAGTTCAACCAGCCCCCAGGCCCAAGCGTTACTCCTGGAGAGGAGAAGACAATAAACGATAAGCGAGGGACAGAAGAAGCATTCGGCAGAGGTAGGAAAGGTGAGAATGATAAGGGAATAAGGGAAGAGAGAGATTTATGGACGCACTAAAAAGAGAAGGGAGGCTGAGGAGGAGGAAGAGAGGGATTTTCGCTTGGATTTTCAAAAGGCCTCGTTTCTCACACAGTAAAGCCTTTTGGACTCAGAGAGAAGACTGTGGCATGATTAACGAGTGAGGAGTTTTATTCACCTGTAGCGCTCGGTGGAGGGAAGCTCGGCTGTAAACCTAACGGATAAGAAAAATAGAAAAGTAAAGCAAACACGTCATGTATAAAAATAAGAAGAAATATGAAGAACTGTCAATGTACAAAGGTATGTTGCTAGGGATAAAAGCAGAGCCCACATTTGTGATCGTAACAGATATAAAGGTATATGTTAGATGACTAGTTTGACTGTAACCTTGGGGCTAAAACATATAAAGTCAAAGGTATTTTTATTAATAGTTTAACCATTTTTGGCTCCGCTTTGATCAAAAATACCCACTGACATAACTTTCCATTCCAAGAGTAGGTAGAGGAAGAAAGAGAGAGAGGAAGTGAGACAGAGGTTGAAAGTGAGTGAGGAAGCAAGCGAGGGAGAGCGAGACCAAATATATATTTTGTATTTTACTACCACACATACCGCCCGAAATAAAAAAACCTGGTTACAAATCATGTATAAATGTTGGAGGAAATGGGCAGTGGAAGTATAAGTGGCCAAAGAAACAAAAAAAAAAAAAAGAAAAGGATTAAGTGAGAGATGGAATGAGTGAGTGAGTGAGTGAGTGAGTGAGTGAGAGAAAGAGAGAGAGAGAGAGAGAGAGAGAGAGAGAAGGAGAGAGAGAGCGAGAGAGAGACATGAAGGGATAATAATGGTCAAGAACTGAAGAGCGAGTGTTAAACTTTCAGATGATAAACGTTTAGCACAAAGGCCTGCTGTGAAAGACCAATTCACCACCTGGACCCCCCACGCGCCCCCACCCTCCTCCCCTGTCATGCAACGGTTTACAGGGGGTCCGCCCCTAGGCCCCCTTCTACTAGAGGCTCCATTTTCATCCCTAAGCCCTCGCACGACACACACACACAAACACAAACTTGAGCTCTCAACTCAATGCACGTGTGTGTGTGTGTGTGTCACAGGGAAGGGATATCCAACTCCTTACTGCTGTGACAATGTCTGCCAGAGTTCAGCTTTGTATTGCACAGCCAAGGACAACATACAAACACACACACACATGTTCACACACCACAAGGATCTTTCAACTGATTGACAGGTGGGAGGGAGAGAGGGAGAGACAGAGAGAATGCTGTTATGCTAAATGATGTACGAGTTAAATTACACATCTGACTGGTCAAGGTCTGAAGCATACAGGCAATTAAGGCAAGACACATTTCCAGATCCTTGATTCTGCAATAACACTAATGGAATATGTTGTGCTGTATTCGTCTGCATCTTATATGCAAGTGCCGTGATCTCTTAAATATAAAGAAAATAAATAACATCTGAGAACTGCACTGCTCTCACCTGATAGCGATCAGTTCTGATAGCCAGAGGGGCCAAAATCGCTACAAGTGTGGTGAGTCAGGCAGATGTATGGGCCACCTGTGCGGTCCTTATGTACTACACAACCACTTAAACGCAGGCATTACAAACGCCTGTTGACCAGACCTCAAAGGTCTTACGCGGTGCTTTAAGCCCCAGCTCTTTATGACTTGACCTGATCACTCTAACAGAACAAAGTGCTCACGTGCTCCCATGCCTCACTTATACCTGCCCCAGTCTCTCTACCTCTTTTTTTCACTTACGCAAGCACGCACGCGCACGCGTGCACACACACACACACACACACACACACACACACACACACACACACACACACACACACACACACACACACACACACACACACACACACACACACACAGTGGGAAAGTGGTCCACGTGCCTCCCTCAGGTTGGGGTCACGCGAGCCAGACATGTGAAGCCCTGCTGCTTATGGGTGACAGGGGAATACAGAGGAATCACAGGCCGCTAATCAACATGCTGGAGCGGGAGGAGAGGGGAGGAGGGGAAGGGGAAGTAAAACCCTGAAGACCTTTCTTATAGGAAGGCCTTTAGTGTTTTCTAGTTAGTTTGTAGCTAAGTGTTTTAGCAATCTTTTATGTTCTTTTTTAAGTGTGAACGGCACTTTGGGTTTCCCTGAATGAAACTAAACTATTGTGAATGGTGTGAATAGCAGTAGTAGAAGTAGTTTACAGGCCTACTCACTTTTAACTGCATTAGCCATTCATCACTATTTGTGTTATTTGAATTGACATTTTTAATAAAAAGCTAGGTTATGACAACTGTTTACCGTTGTGCTACGGACACCTTCCAGCTCAACCTTTACACAAACATTAACACAGAACACCCACACACAACAGTGTGTGAGGAGATGGCTGATGTTTGGCTCATGGATCCTCACATCCCGTAAGCCCTGTGAGCCGTGGAGAAGAGAAGGCAAGTGAACGGCACAGTGGTTCACAAGGCTGTGGGGATATGTTTCCCATATGTAATCACAGAGACGTGGTTAATCACCAAACGCCCGCTCTCTGACAAGCCATTAATTACAATTATGCGCCTTGCATGACTTCAAAAAAAGTTCACCAATTGGAAAAGATTTCCCCCCGATGCAGAGTAGACAACAAAAGAAGACAGGATTGGCAGGCGTGAATGACTCCAGTGTCTTCAGTGCAATTTGTATAAACAACTAACTCCTCATACTCTGATCCTGTTTATATTAGACTAGCCTCCGCTTCCATACCCTCATACCCTCGCTCCATCATCGTTGTTTTCTGTTGAATGTACATCGCAGATCTTATTATATAGTAGTTATATTTCCTACTGTGTTTGGCATGGATGTTTGGAATATGTCAGTACAATTTTTGCGAGGCAAAATATGACATGAACACTGAAGGATGAACTGGTTGTAATGAAAGATTGTCATGCATTTGGCCTTGAAGAAAACATTTCAATGAGCCGTGTCTATTGCTGAAACGGACCTGATCGCTTCAACTTATCCACTTTAGGAGAAAATCAAGAAGACCTCCTATAATTGAGCTGTTTCATACATCAACGCTTAGGTTATTAAAACCAATGAGTTAAGTGGTTTAATAAATCCCTTGTATTTGTTCAAAGGAATCACTTCATACAAGTATCTCATTTTACATTTACATTTAGGGCATTTAGCAGACGCTTTTATCCAAAGCGACTTACAATAAGTGCATTTGTTACAATAAGTACATTTGTCATAAGAAGTGAAACAATATATCGCTGTCGGTACAGTAAAGACGTTCATAGAACCAAGTGCAAGTATTACAATCGCTAGGCTAACCCATTCCCCGTGTAAAGCAGCGATAGCAGCTACTGTAGATGCTACACAATTAAGTACCTTGAATAAGTGCAATGTACAAGTGCCAGGACGTACAACATTCAATGGTGGCTCATACAAGTATCTCCTAATTTAATTTGTTCTTTTTATTTATAAATGGGTGTGCTTAACCGGACACACACACATAGACACACACACACAATGTCCAGTCTTGGACAAGAGTCTAAGCCTCACGGATGGGCACCAGTGAGCCAGGGGCAATGAAAGCCCTGTGTTTACACTGGCAGGGTATAGAGTAGCTCAGGAGCTCTATGGAATTGACTGGCCCCGGTCCTCCTTACCCAGAGAGAAAGCCTCCCAATATATATAGGAGTGACAGGGCCCTGAAAGACTTCACACACACACACACAATCAATGCAGTCCTAACTCGGACCCCCCCCCCCCCCCCCCTCACCACCACTGACCACACACCTCCTGGGGGGACCACACCAACCTAAACAATTAGAGATAACAAAGGGAAATGTTTCCATACCAGAATGGTGTAGAAGGAAAGGGAATTTGGGGCGAGTTGTGTAGATAACCCAGGAAAACGAAGGAATTGTTGGCTGGCTGGTTGTTTACTGTGATCCTATAAGGGGGAGAGGAATGCCAAGGCCGTAGCAAGGACGGCATCAGCTGGGATCGTTTTTCATAAACAATGTACACCGTTGCACACAACTGAGCAAAAAGAAGAATGAAAAACATGCAAAGTAAAATAATCACTACGTTTCTGCTAGTGATTTGCAAATCATTTTCTTTATCTGGGAAATGTCATCACACAGAGAGGCCTGAAGGGCATTCACAGTGAAACGCAAAGAGTGAAAACCTGTTTGTTTTTTTATGTTATTCAAAGGCAATAATAAAAAAAAGGAGCTTTACTAGTTTATTCTCCATGAAATCCATCAGTTCCACAGTGCCAAGCTTCAAAAGGAAAGAAGACGTTGTGTATCGGGATCTGGATCGACATTAGCAGGGCCTACCCTATTGATTCGGAAAATTTGATTCAATTGATTCAGATAATTCCATTAAAGGGCTTAAGACTTTTTTTTCACAGCAGCTTTAATGTTCTGAGACGGCTTCAAAGAGGAGAGAGGCGCTGGCTTAGTGATCACAAAGAAGTCAGCCAGCTGAAGAGACAGAGGGACTGGCACACGATAAATAAATGGATTAATGAATGGATGTAAAGACTGATGGTCCAACAGGCAAGCATGTCTGTCCCCATCCATCACATCACTCACACCCACACACATTCACGGCTAATAAAGAGGCATGTAATGCAGTTTGTCTTAACTGTTGTATGTGCATCCATCAAAGTCAACCCAATTACCTTTATCGGTACCAAGACTTGGAATGGCTTTCACTCACATGACGGATCCGTCTTGACTCAGCGCTTTTGGCTGAATCTCAATCAATAAGATTACGCCAAATGGTTTCACACCAACTCTTAATTATACACCAAGTTGTTAAGAACCAAGAGAATCAAATGAACACATTTTTTCTGCTTATTGGAGACATTTTTGTTGTTTAACAAAGACTTTGATAATTAAGAGAATCAACAGAACCAAAGCTATAATCTCTATTCCCACAACATTGGAGGTTACAAGACTTCCAACATTGGGGGGGGGGGGGGGGGGGGGTGGGTACAGACACACCATCGTCTCTATTGCTTTATTGGCATTTATCCATAGTGATGATGCAGGGGTCTGGTGTCTATATTCTGACTCTGTTTAAAATACTTTAAACCATCACCTCCAATGGCTCCTCAACCTTAGGGCTATGATTGCCATCTAGTGGAAATAGTTACCATTCTGGAACCACTTCTATTGTGTGGAAGAAAATTGAATCTGCTGTGTAACAAAACAAATTATTCATGAGGCTTTAAGAAATACTTTGTTTAATACAAAGGAATGTAGGGCGTATAACAAGTGCTCAATACAATATGATAATCAATCACTCCATTCAAATCGTGAACTCTGCCTGCCAAAAATAAGCACAGTTGTGGTTTATTTTGCTTTGTGATAGTTCAGTTTCATCACCGATGTTCCAAAACTGAATGATAAATGATTGACCGCCATCTGATGCATATTACTTAAAATGGGATGCTTATTTCTCCAGATCCTGGAAATAAGGAGCACATGGGCGATGACTGAGAAATTGCTTTTCCACCAATCAAACTGGAATACTTGTTAGATGGGTTCCCGAAACTGCAATAAACCATAAAAAAGAGTCCAAAGAAAGTCCCAAAATTAGCAATGACTTACTGGGAGGTATCAGTGGAGTATTGACACATCCTGCAAAGTCAGTACTGCATTTAGTAGACAGTATTAGGGGAAGGACTGTTCAGTAAGTAGATACAATCATGGGAAGGACTTTTCAGTAAGTAGATAGTATAAGAGGACAGTTAAGTAAAAAAACAAAACAAAAAAAAACGGTGAATGAATGTACAGTATCCAACATGGGTTTTAAGTGCAGTGGGCTCAAAGTGCCACAATGACTATTTTTTCCAGAACGCATTATGCCCACTAGAGGGCAACAATGAACTATTCCATTGCTGACACACTATTCTTTTTGCACCAATGAATTCCGATAGAATGATACAGAACATCTGAATCTAAATGATCATTGCTTGAAACAGCATAGTAACAAATAGTATTTCCTTATAAGTGGAGATGGTTTTGGCACTGAAGTAACGATCTTCTCAAACAATGGTGGGACTCTGGTTGCATCTTCGGGCTGCGTGTCCCGTCTCTCTACCTGGCGTGGCCCGCAGCAGAGGGATGGAGGAAGGGGATCACTCAGGTGTCACACCTTCGGGCAGGTCCACCACGACGGGGGCGCAGTCGTCCAGATCGGCGTCAAAGTCCCAGCGGAACTTCTTTGTGAGGTGGACCTTGAACTTCTCCGCTCTCTTTCGCAGGGTGCTGTCCACGCCGGGCCCGATGGCAAACTGGAAGAAGTCCTGGAAAACAATGAGTGTAGACGGAGGGTGGATACTATTATAAACCATACAATGCACTATTAGGATGTTGGAAGAGTATGGTCAGAAATATTACGTTCTTGTATTTCTTTATTGCATAGCAATTTTGGATCTGTTATTATTCATAAAATGTACACAGTGTTCATGTACATTTCAATTGGCTGATGCTCGTGTAAGGTTGAGGACCCCATAAATACATGACTAGCTCGCTAGCTTCAGCATTTGTTCTGCCCAGCCTTGGTGAATACCCGCGCAATGTGTGCCCGAGCACTCATCCTCTCATGAGTGGGCTTAAAACAGGCCTTCAACAGCCACAGATTGTTTACTTTGTCCGAATTTTATTCATTAATGGCTTTTGGGATGTAAAGAGAAAAAATGCTTTTAAATTCTGCTTTAATATGAACAACTTAAACATTTCTTAATTGCTAAATTAAATTGTAAATAGAACATCTACTAAAAGAAAATCTGTAATATGTCATTCAGCATTTTCAGAATATGCTATCGGGGCAGGTTAAAACATACCTTCCACACGGCTTGACATGCCTGCATTATTATTTGATTAACATTTAAAGACGATTAGTCACAGTTATGAATTGGCTACCTGGAGTGTGGACGTGAGGAAGTTGTCCTGCGATACAATGTCAACAAAGAAGTCTGGTGGGATTTCTCCAAGTTGATGGTAGAGCACGGCAATGAGGCCCAGGTACAGCTCCTTGTGGCTTCGCATGGCGTCCTCCGAGCGACAGAGGAGAGCCAGTAGCCGCTTCCAGTGCTCAAAGCCATCGTACACATTCCCGATCACGAAGCATACAAAGGCAAACTGAAGCTCACCTGTGGAGAAGGATAGCATTGGTAAAGTAAATATTACCAAAAAACGTTTTCCATTTAGTCAAGTATAAAAAAAATAAGTGAACGTCTGCTTTGACCCCCAACCAACCCTGTGGACACTCACCTAGAACGTCGAGGGGCTTCAGTTTGTAGTGCTTCTCCAGCAGATTTACCAGGGCGTAGCTCAGATCCAGGCTACACTGGGTGATCTGGGCAGGTGTGGCCCCCGGAGGGTATGTCTGACTGGGGATACTGGAGAAGCGCAGCTCTGTGCCTTCCCTCTGCTTCATCTGGGGAAGCTTTTCTAAGCCCTCCTTCATACTCTGACAAGCGACGTCATTCTTGGGCAGATTTTGCTCTTCCCTGTCCTTGGTGTGTTTGAGTTGGAGCTCAGGGATGACGTCACAGAATGCACTCACTCTGCCAGACAGAGGCTGAAGCTGATTGGCCACGTCCTGGGTCAGGCGGTCGGTCAGAGACACCCACTTTCGCATCACTTCATATGGGTAGGGCCCAAGGAATGGGTCTAAGTCTTGTAGGTTGGCCCTGACACGACTCACCTCCTCCTCATTCTCAGAGGGTGAGAAGTCTAGATCTTCCTCTTTTGGATCCCAGTTAGCCAAAAGGATCTCCCGACTTTTAAGGGTGAGGAAGAGGCCGGTCTTTGGGCCAGTTTCACCTCCAATGTGAGCTGGGTTAGAAGAAGAGTAGTGCAAAAAGTGCAATCCTGGAGGAATCATCTTAACACCTCGAAAGCGGGGACCAACCTTCCAGCTCTTGTAGTCAATACCCAACTCTGTGCCCTGAGGAACTCCCAGCAAGACCAGGGTAGCTCCCTCCTCGAAGAGCCTCCGAGCAACATCAGGATCCATGTCCACACCGGCCATGGCTTGTCAATCACAGAGCCAATCACTGCTGAAGGAAACCAGGCGATCATTTTTTGAATTAGATAGAAATAACGTATGACGGTTCAGTCTCATCGTATGCATTACGGTACTTATAGTACTTATAGTTACTTTTTTTAAAACATTGACTGGATCAAAGTTAGATTTTCCCTGACCAGAAATAGTGATTGAACGTTTGATCTGCCAGTAATGCATGTATGCTTAAACCACAAGAAAATAAAACGTCATCACATGTCTAGACGATATCTTTTATGTTACGATTTGATTTAGAAATAGTAATACATACGTCAATATCGTTGGAGGATCGGCTATTCAAGGCTGTGCGTGAGGTTAGTACTCCCGTGAGAAACCCTCTATTAAAACCAAAGTTCCGCTTCCGCAGCAGAAACGGTTGGGCGGACGGCTGCAGTTCTGATTCTTGTTGAAAATGAATGGCAAACTTTACAACCTAGGCTCACCAGTGAAGTGATCTATTTTATTTTACTCAAAAGGCAAACAATCAAATAATGTACACTGTCGTGTTTCAATATTGGTTACACTCTTCCGGTTATGTGATACCACGTGATATTATAATAAGTGCTCGGCTGAGCTGTAGGATTGAGTCTTCTGCACTGTATTCTGGTAAGATAGTCTACGTAAACATACAGGCGATATATTCTGATGTAGGTTTCAAAATGCATATTGAGAACGGAAAATAGCTTACAATGTTAGCAACTTTTATTACCTCTAACTTGGAATTAGACTGAAACATTCAGTTAAAAGGTCATCGGCAGATACCCTTCACGTGGAGGTAGGAAGTTGACAGTAGGAGGCTTGTATGTGTGTATACCTTTTCAAAGACTGACAACATAACCGCCCTCCACCGAATCTGTTACTTTGTTGTTATAGCTGAAAAAGAATGTCAATAGTCACTTAGTATCTGGAATGAATGTTTTATGACTGTTTCTCTGATAGGTTACATCAAATAAACCCTTATTGATCATTATACTTTAAATGCAAAAATGATATACCACGTTTAAAGAAAAAAATTTCAAGCAGAACTTTAATTTTTTATAATTTCATTGCTGTCTTCTCTTTGTCTTTCAGCATACGAGTTGATGTCTGCATGTGTGCTCTATCGCCAGCTGGCCAGGCGAGGCCATGTCCCCAAATACTATAAGGATGTGCTCCTGGCCAGGCAACTCCACAGGGCTCTTGGCGACCCAGAGGCTGAGGCTGATGAGCAACAGAAGGAGACGGAGGCAGCTGTCCACCCGGGGGTGTATCGGCTGCACTACAACCCCACCTTGTATCGCCGTCCCAAGAAGGAGTGTGACGCCGCGGCGATCAAAGCCAAAATCGATGAGGACGCACAGGGCTTCATAGTGGCCACACCCTCCTTCAGGCAGCAGAGCAACCACTACAGTGTTAGCTCCTCACGCCGCCTCTCCAGCACCAAAAACAAGCTACTGGACTTGGCTTTCAACAAAGCCTCAGAGGACAGGACCCCACCGCGGTCTTTTGAAAACAGAGAGGCCCAATCATCGGAGGACGATCCTTATAAACCCGACCCGCGCGCCTTTCAGCGATGCCGGCCGGAGTACGCCTCTACGACCCTTGACCTCAGCCAGAGGCCGCCTGCCATCCGATCCGAACGGGCGTTGCAGCTTCTCCACGAAGCGTCGGTGCTGAAGGGCAGCCTGAAGGCGGCGGACGTGGCCGAGTTCCTCCGGGAGCTGGGTCACCTGCAGCAGGAGCAGACGTCGCTTGCGAGGAGCGACACGCGCTTCATTATGCTCCTCCGCTACTCGGTGGAGAACCTGCGGCAGTTCAGCCACGCCCAGCTGCTGCAGGTGCTGGAGTCCTTTGTGTGGCTGGACCTGTCCCCGGCTCACAGTATACTCGGGCAGTTTGAGAGTGAGCTGATACAAAGGGCTCCTCAGATGAGCCTCCCCCAGCTGCTGCTGGCAGCCGACCTGTGGCGCTGCCTGAAGAAGCCGGTGCCTCAGTTCCTGCAAACACTCTATGACTCCGTGGAGCTGCAGCACATTGCTGTGGCTGAGCTTGTCCAATTGGTATACATAATGGGGGAAGGAAGGCACTGCCCAAAGTGTTTAGTCGGCCCCATTGAGACGATCTTACTGCGCCACCTGGATAAACTCGAACCAGAGGAGGTGGGCACTGTGTGCCTGGGGCTCTTTAAATCGCAGACATCCCTTTCCGAAAGAGCCGTGGCCTGCCTCGTAGACAAGGCACACTCTGTGGTGGGGGAGATGACTGACTTTGCCATGGTGAATGTCATGAAACTGTTGCGGTTCAGTCACCTTGACCACAAGGTGTGGCTGGAAGTGATGGCTAAGGAGGTGCCACGGCGAGTCCCGGGAATGGGCGTCATGGGGCTGATGCACGTGACGCTGGCCTGCTCTGCACTTCACTACCGCAGCGATGCTATTCTCGTGTCTGTGGCGGAGAGGTTGCCCTCCTTGGCGCAACAGTGCCGGAGCAAAGACTCCTGCAAGCTGCTGTGGTCCTTTGGAACCCTGGGTGTTCCCCCTTCCCAGTGTCCAGACTTGTACTCCAGCCTTGTTGCGGCCATGAGACAGAGAAAGGCCGAGTTTGAGCGCTATCCTGAGCATCTTCTCACAGGGCTCCTAGGCCTGGCCTTTGTTGAGCAGTTCCCAGAGGACCTCCTAGCGTTAGCCCTGAGCCCGGAGTTTGTCAGCCAAGCATTGAAAAAGACCCAGCTGGAGTTGAGCAAAGATCTATTCACTCTAGATGGGACGGTGGGGCTAGAGTTGCCTCACTGGACCGGCCCAAGGTTGGCGGTCAGACCAAGAGAGGAGGCTGCAAAAATGCTGTGGAGGTACGCTCAGACAGATATATGCCAGAAACCAGAGGTTCTGGAGGCAGAGCGACTGCTGCAGGATCTGCTGGGGGGCAGGCAGTTTGTATGTAAAAGAATGATTCTTCCTCACACCCGCTCTATAGACCTGTTGGTTCATCTAGACCCCACCGGGATTCCGCTACCTGTGAACGTAAGTCTTGAAACTGCTGTAATTCCAGAGAAGAGCTTGTCAACCAGTCATGCTCACAAGAAATTGTTAGCAATGGTAGGGGTGAGGCTCACTGAAGATCTCCTAACACAGATGGTCTCCTCCAAAAAGGACATGGAGCCTTCAGGTTTGTCACATCAATCTTCACCACCAGCTCTGCTCAGACTAGAGGCTAATGAAGGATTAAACCAGATGAGTGTGGAGTCGGAGCTCGCTACGACCAGGCCCCGCATGCTAACTGGCACGCCTACGAAGTTGAAAAAAACCCTGGTCAAGCTGGCCATTCAGGTGTCCAACAGGAACCACTACTGCTACCAATCGGAGCAGCTGATGGGGCTTCATGCCCTTAAGAGGAGACAGCTCCAGCTGGCAGGATACAGGGTGGTGGAGCTGAACCACTGGGAGTGGTTCCCCCTGCTGAGGAAGCGCCAGGCGGAAAAACTAGCATATTTACACTGTAAGATCTACGGCAGTATGGACTGATGACTCTTACCCGCATTATAGGAAGGTTTGTGATTAATTAAAAATTGCCATAAAAGCACAAGGAAAAATTTTGCATCTTTTAATCTTGTATCTTTTAATCTTGTTCACTTATGACATAAGATAAGATATACTTTATTCATCTCAGTGTAACCACGAAATGATCCCATCACTGATGTTGTGTATGACTCATGTTTTATATATAATAACAATGTGACAGGATTATAGAAACAGAACAATGACTGAACGTACAGTATAGAAATGCTACAACTTGTATAAGGAGGATCTACAGTACACTATAGATCTGTAACACTACCAAACATTGGAAGCTACAAAATATAAACATCTATCGTATTACAAAAGACATCTAGCTTTATTGACTGTATTTGGTCTATTTACATTTTTTCGTTCAGCAAACGCTAATCTGTTAAACGATAATCTGTTAATTTAGGAACCATTATCACGTGGGATATCATGGTTTCCTAATTTTTTGAAAGAGTTAGTGAAAGAATGCTTTGAAACTTCTGCCAACAGTTGATCAGTGCCTTGATGATGATAATGCGCTTGAGCCTTCGTCTCTTCTTCCCTTTTGTTTTTCTCGCAGGACAAACTTTATTTTGCTTTACCTGAAGATATAAAAAGTACAATTACAAGTATTATTCAACTTTTCTTTCACCTTCTGCAATATAATATGAATGATTTTTCAATGGCTGCGACCACAGAACGTGTGGTCGCAGCCACACGTCTTCAATATCATCACAGATGAAGGAGGAATTTGAATAAGTAGTAAAATACATTTAAAAAATAAGTGTGATACAAATAACCAGTATTATTAAAGAGGGATAGAGCGGGTTTGCTTATCTGCAAGACCAGTGTGTATAAAGTTATTCCTGTAAACACCAAATGCATTCCTCACCATGTTCTGACTGCAGTTGTAAGTGAGGAGCTGTTCCATGCTGTCGACTGGCTTTTCCAAGGCCGTCTTTCTACCCCTGTGGCATCTAAACTGTTGAATCATACCATGAATAGACCGTAGGATGTGGTATGCCTGTCATGAGAGAGTGACATTGCAACACATGTGACACAAAGGCAGGATAACCTGGAGCTGTCAGGTATAAGCAATGAAGTGAAGAGTTGAGCTGAGCAGTGAAACAGTTCTCTTAACCCTGTCCATGGTGCTGAAACAAGGTGGACAACTTTTATAGGTACAGCTATTTACCTTCGCTGATGGGCAGTGGTCCCTTTCTTTGTATATGTTTAATGAGCTGGTCAAATTCTGAAATAAATAACATGCGTCAGCTAGTCCAAGTTTGAAATGCGACGCAATGAAGGCAACAATATGGCAACACGGGAGGGCAAGCCCAGCCACAGATGGCGCATAATCATTTTTATCTTTCAAGTCCACGTTTTAGTAGGCTCTCCACTTTTTACTTGCTATTTTAGTTCAAACCGAAACTTATCCCCGAAAGATCACGCCACAACCTCTGCGTACCAGACTTTGAAGTTCTACCAGGATGATGTTTCGGTAGGTGTCGTAGATGTCCTTGTAGTTACACTTGCGTTCACCACAGCAAACGACCAACAGAATAACCATGGTGAAACTTCGAAGAAAAGACCCGTTGAGACCCTGTGGAATATATGAACTTGAATTAAAACAGGATCGCAAGATGATTGTAGGCTGCTGTTGAGCCACGCATAATTGTTAGTTTGTGCCGTCTTCATAGCGCGCCAACTAATACTTGCAGATACATGCGCTCTTCGTGTCCCGTCGCTCAGTGATCAGCGGTTAATGCCAACACGTATGGAGCCATTCCAAACGTGAATTTTTTAACACAACCGCGGAACATTGTAACGCATTGGATGTTATCTTTGTGTCTGTGTGCATGCGCACGAAGCCAACTCACCATTTATCATATTTTATTGCAGGACCCACAAATAAAAACCCATCGCTTTGAGAAGAAATGAGTCCATCAGATGGCTATGGCAGCAACCAGCCGACCCAGGATGCGGTGATTGTATCCGAACCAAATCAAGAGGCAGGCAGAGAGTTAAACCATTCAGGAGGTTGATATTGCACATGTTTTTTTTCTGAGTTTCCAAATCGAACGCCGGCTCCGGTTTCCTTTACCGTCATGGGTTGCTTGCTACTCGTGGGTTTAGGCATACGCTCCGAACTCAAGTCTGATCAAGTCAAGGAAAACTTCCTCAATCATAACCTTGAACCTTGCACCACTCAAACGAATCTTTTTTTTGAATGCAGTTTCCTGTTGAAATCCACGCAACCGTTAAAAGCTATACAGCTGCATTGGAGTAGGACTATACCTTACCTCTACAACAGTTAACTACAATATATTGAAAGGGACTGGGATGGAGATAATTATGTGCATTAAATCGGTCAGACAATAAAAGATTATAATTGTCTGAGTTTTAATAATATGGGGGAATCAAACCCAGCCACTAAGTTGGAAAGAGATCAAATAAACAAGATTAGAAAATTGTTATCTTAAACCTGCAGGGGTTCAGTCAAACAGAACGCATCACAAATAAAGAATCAACAACACAACTCCCTAGAATGATACGTTTATACACGCCGTTTACTAAAGCACACAAAACCAAAATATAACGAGACAAAATTAACCCATAAAAATACATGTTTCTTTCGTTGTTTTACCACAGTTCAGCCAGATGGAGCACAACCAAAGCAATACAAAAGGTGAACAGCCGAAATGAATGAGTGTGGCCACTGTATACATATCACTGTACACAGCGGGAGGGAGAAAAGAAAGAGCAAGAGTCACAGCTCATAGCCCTTCCCCCGACCCCTAATGTGTGCCGAGCGCCCGAGTCCTGCCAAGCTGCCTTGAATCCCTCGTCTGAATGAAACCGCGATCAGAAGGTGTTCTTGATCTTGGCCGCCACCTGGGCGAGGATCTCTCCGATCTTCTTCTGCCAGTTGAGGACGTGTTTGGACTCGGCACACCACAGCTCTCCGTGGCGCGGCTCGGCGTTCTCACACCGCTTGCGGACCTCCTCCTGCTGCTCCTGTGGGCAGCAAGATTAAGGGGGGGGTTGTGTCGTGGGCTGCTTTCATGGAGGTCCGTTGAGTCGTTTTCATCCAAAGTGATACAGGGTTGTTGGAGAGAAACCTCAACACTGAGCTAGTTTCTAATTAGAGAGTAGTACACATGACACGGTTTGTTTTGGACACAGATGGGATGTTGGGGGGGGGGGATTTTCTTCTACAATACTTGTGCCATCGGCTTGACTAATAGCTGAGACACTTAAATGCTCCCTCATTTAGGAGACCCGCCCCCCCGCACACACATACACGACTGAGGCATATTTACCTCTGTGCCGTGCTGCAATTCAAACTTATAGAAGAGCGCCCAGGCATCTCCGAGGTCTGGCTCGATCTTCACTGTTCTCAGGAACCATTCCCTGGCCTTGGTGATCTTACGCTCGCTCCAGAACAACCTGAGGGGGGCAACAACATAAAAAAAACAACAACAACAACATTAGATGCACTGTGGTGTGCCATGCACGCCCTTTCCTGGATGATTACAGCTACATAGGGAAATATTCTAAGGCAAAGTGGACTTTAAACATTCCCGCTCAACCCTTGTTGAGGATGAAAGTAAGACCAAAAAAGCCTGAAGAAACAAATGATTGTGAGAACGTTGTGCAACAATAGGATAGGAAGAGCCGTACTTGGCCACAGCCAGCAGGACGTGGGGGTCGTGTTCACATTTCTTCAGCGCGTCCACGCTCTTGGTCTTCCTCTGCGGCCGGGCCTCCAGGAACACTGCCTCAGCCCACAGGATGCCTTGAGGAAAGACAAGAGTAACTAGCATCGTAACCTACGGCGACACTTCCTGTTTCTGTGAGTAGTAGTCAGATTGAATCCACATCAGTTAGAAAACTATATATCTTAACACGGAACACATCAGCCCAGATCAAATAGGTTGAACATGAATTCTAGATGTCTCACCAGAGTTGGCGCACTCTTGCAGGGCTTTAGCCATCAGGGTGTGGGAGATATTCTTTAGTCCTGCCCGGAACTCTAGTCGGACTGATTCCAACCTGAAAAAGACCATCATGTACAGTGTCAAATACATTGAACTGCTAAAGCACATCATTACTCAGTATTAGTAACATGTCAAAAACTTGGCCCAGTTTGTATTTGCTTGGGCCCTTTACAACTCAGATGAAATAGGAGGATAGCGGTGTGTGGTGGTGGAAGGGTTTGGGGAGGGCGGGGCTGTCTTACCATATCTCCGGGGTCTGGGGGTTCTTGAGGCGAGCCTTCTCCAGGATGGCTCTGGCCCTGGTGAGCTGTCCCACCCTCTCCTCCAGACGAGAGAGCAGCACCCACAGGGACATGGAGTGGGGACACTTCTTCAGCTGGAAGCAACCCAACAAGAAACACGCCATTTCAGACCAGAGTCAACGGCACTCGAGTATGACTCAAACTAAAAATATCCAACACAGTGAGCCGGGCCAGGGCTTGTATCCTCATCATGGTAGAAGAGCGGCTGCGCCAAATACAGTTCCCTCCCTCGCACCGCCCCCCCCTTCCACTTCTGCTCCCTCTCCGCCTCACCCCCTGGTTGTAGGCATCTCTAGCCTTGTCATTGTTTTCGGACTGCTCCTCGATCTGGCCCCTCATCATCCACAGCTTGGGGAAGTCCTCGTAGTGCTTGAGGGCCTCGGAGCACAGCTCGTGGGCTGCCTCGATGTTCCCCAACACCCACTCCAGCTTCACCGACTTCATGAACACCTGGGAGGGACACAAACACACGTTGACTTGGATGAAATACCCTCCGTCGAGAGCTTCCGGTGACCGATCTGTAACTGACGCCGGACTCGCCACCCGCCACATTTCTTGAAGTTGGCTTGTTAAGCACCAAAAGAAATGTTGTTCATCTTGTATCATGTTTTATGAACCAATTGGTCTCTAGTGGTTTATAACTCGATATTGCAACGAAAAAAACTTCAACGATAATAGTCAGTGCTGTTTTCAGTGATTTGCGTTTACTTGATAAAAAAAAATGTTCCCAATGCCGTTACGATGCAAATCTCATAGCTAATTTACATTAGAGTTTTGCAAGTAAAAGATAACCTCAAAGAAATAAAAATTGGCATCATTTCATAAATGACTAGAAAACAAGGAAGACTTTTCCACAACGTGCTCTCAGTCCATGAACGTTGGCGCGTTTCCACCAGGGTCGGTTCGGTGCGCAAAAGTGCGGCACGGATCGCGTTTCCACCGCCAAAAGTGGACGTGACCCGGACTTAGCCGTATTGAGCCGTACTCGTCTCACAGTTCTCCTCCGTTGGGGTACGGAGACTCCTGAAAGGGTGCCGGCAAGTTCGAGCTACACACGCCGTCCGTTGATTGGTCGACAGAATCGCACTTCCGTGCGACAGGGGGATAATAACAAACAAAACACATTATCCGCGAGGTATTTCTGGACAATGGCGAAAGCTTCGTTTATTGAAGAAAATGTTGGGCAAAAGTTTGCTGTCCTTCTTGGCCGTCCTACATTGTTGATCTTTATTCATTGTGCGCGTTCTTCTTTTTCCTTGGATTTATTAGAAGGCTAAACTGTGTCGGGCTGATATGAGGTCACGATGCTAACGTAGCTGGCTATCGCTATCCGGCTTAACCCCTCCTCCCCCCACCATAAGGGTACTGTCGGCGGTGGAAACGCGAGCCGTAACTGAGCCGCACCGAACCTTCACTACTCCACCGAGCCGCACCGAACCGACCCGCACCCACCGCTGGAAATGCGCCATAAGTCTAAATGGAATACTTGCACAAAAAAATGCCTTCTTTTCTTAATCCGTCAAAAAGTTCAGGGTTTTATTAAAGCTTGAATCTGCATTATCTCATTTTACTCAGACACTTTCAACGGTCACAGCCTCAAGGAACATTGTACTAAACTGTTACTCGCCATCATTGGGCGGTATTAGAAAGATGCGTAATAAGTTGTGGCTTATACTATGGAGCGGTACTATTTAACCGGTCCTGCATCTAAAAGAAAATGTTTATAATTTTTTTCATTCGTTTCTGTAGGTGACAAATAACTTTGCACACAGAAATTTGCCCAAACTGGTCCTAAAAAGGTCTAATTTCATCGGGCTGATGTGGAGGACAGAAGCTTTCAGCAGCACTATCAGCCAGAGTTTTACCGGCTGTTCAAAGTGCATGGTTGTTTATGGTTGTGCAAGCCCAGGCCTGACAGAGATTCCCAGCATTTACGCAACAACTTGATTATAACACACTATTCAGGCTTCCTCACAACACTCAAGCGTATTGATTACTAAAAGCCTGTATTTGCCAGATGGGTAACCAAACACACATCGGGGAAACCTGGGGCGGAGTGGGCCACACATGGCCACCCTTGACAGCCAAAATAGAATGCATCCGGAATTGTTGGGCTGAATAGGGGCTCTGCATGACAATAAGGGAGGTCAAAAGTACACAACATCTTTCTGTAGACCTTCAGCAGTGAGGAAAGGCGATATTTGTATTTATGTAAGTATCACGATTATTATCATTTGTTCATTAATCATTCAATCAATCATTATGAACTATTTATTTCGACCTTGTGGACAGGAACATTAAGGGTATGAGATCCCTTCTAATGAGAAAGACACCCTGACAGGCTCACCCTGGCCGTGGGCGCGCTGCTCCGGGCCTTGGACAGCAGGCGACGGGCTCGCTCGTACTCATTGTTCTCAGACTCCAACTTCACGGCCGCCAGCCAGATCTCCTCACTGTTTGGGTTGGCCTGGAGAGGAACACACACACACACACACACACATACAGAGTTCAAGGGAAACGGCGGGAGAAAGTGCCCCATAGATATGGCGGGGATGTGCCTTGTGCGAGTGGGGCACCTGGAAGGCCAGCGCGAGGATGCTCCTGGCTGCAGGCACGTCGTTGGCCATCCACTTGGACTTGGCTCCCATCAGCCACAGCACCTCCGCCTTGGGGCAGTGAGCCACTGCCCTCTGGAGCAGAGCCTCCAAAGACTCCCTGGAAGGAAAATTAAGATTTAGCAATTTGGAAGGGCATAATCAGGGAGGGGGGGGGGGGGGGGGGGGGGGGGGATTCATAAATACACGGCTTGTCAGGGTTGCAGACTCCCCATGAGGACATTGCTGTGCCGTACCTGGTGCCATGGTTCTTCTCAAAGTAGGCAGCCCGTAGCCACACACTCTTCTTGCTGGGAAACACTTGCAAAGCGTGGGCGTAAATTGCCCTGGCGCATTCCAGAGCACCATGGGACACGCACTGCAACCCACACACAGAAAAACGAATGTGAGGCATGGTGTCAACATCTACAGACGAACATTCCTGGGGAGGGCGGCAGTGAAGATACCCACACTTTCTGAGTCCTCCATCCAGGTGTGCTTACAGTCCTCCTCCTCAATGCCGATCCCTATGACAGCCCGTATGACGGCCTGGCAGGTGGCCACGCTGCCCGCCTTGTCACACTCCTCCGCATCCTGCCGCGGGAGAAGACCACAAATCATTTAGGTGGTGGGAGAGCGTTAGGCTTGTGCCGATTTGCTGATCGTATATTGACAATTTGCTTTCCCACGCCAATTATAATGTCATTTTAACTAATGTACAATCAAAATGTACTCTATAGACAGAGCGCACGAAGAGCGCTCTACCTCTTTGAGGATATTATTTTTGTTGGTCACAATAAAGTAAATAATCCGACGCATGCTCACATTCGGCAAAGCGGGACACTGCAAGTGTCCAGGGTTTTGCAGACAAATGTGTGTTAAAAGTAATTTGCAAACAATCTTTTTACCATCTTCCGATGTTAGGTGAAGGGTGAAATCCCAGGCAAGAGGAAGAGCGCTACATTGACACTCTACGTGCACTCTGTTTATAGATTCATACAAGAATTATGTGTAATCGGATGTAATCCGATCAGTTTGGCGATCTAGAATAACCCGATTTGGACATTTACTATAAAACAGAAACAGTAGCCCATGCCTTGAATGAGCCAGAGAAACCCTGCCTATTCACATAAAAACGAAAGCATGAAATCTGGCCAACAGTGTTCGGCGAACAGCTGGCATGTTTCTATCTGGAAGCAAGGCATGTAATGTTTTTCTTGTCAGAATAATAGCCCTCCTTTGCTCCTTCACCACGTTGGCCTCAGGGATGGCCCTTACTGTTGTTATCAACTTCATAGTTGATTCAAAATAGAGCATGCCTTAGTGTAAACTGTAACATTATCTATGGTAATAACACAAATGTTTCTCTTCAGCGCTGCCAATACGATGTGAAATAGCTGCTTTCCTTTTTTACCCCCCTTTATGTAACTGCATATTTACTGGCACTTAGCACTTGACATGTCTGTTTTGAGGCCTCAATTTCTCAGTAGGAACAGAAGCAAGGTCAACAGAGAAAGTTCACGGAGGTATTCCCTATATAGTCCCAAAGAAATAAAAAAATGTAAAGTGAATTTCAGCTTCTTAATTTTGGAACAGACTTAGTCTGTTCCAAAATGACAAAGCTGAAATTCACAGTGTGGTATTCACGGTATGGCTGGCGAGTGACTTGCCACTTTTTAGCATTACTTCCGATTTCAGCATTTAGCTCATGTCCAATTAAAAAAAAGCTAACAATTGTCTTCACTATTGGCGGGTTGACCCTTTTGTGAACACACACAAACACACACACCTGTATCCACTGTTCCCTGTTGATCTCCACGCCGTTGGCGCCCAGCGAGGTGATGGCTCGGTCGATGATCTTCTCCACCATCTGCGTGTTGCCGTTGGCCTCCTCCAGCTTGGCGGCGGTGATCCAGATGTGGCGGTCCGTGGGGATGTTCTCGCGGGCTTTGTTGAGGACGCGGCGGGCGTTCTCGTACGTCTCCAGCCTGGCCAGCGCCAGCCACAGCTAGGAGGAGGCAGAGGGGAAGGTTTATCACTGTGACGGCCGGGGCCGGAGGACAGCCACTAGGATGGTTGATTTTTTTTGGTATGGGTTAGGACTCTACCGCGGTACCTCCACGCTGGTGGGACAGCACTCCACCGCTCTGCTCAGCATGATCCTGGCGTCCTCGGGTTCTTCCAGCTCCACGGCCGTCTTCCACAGACGCACCGACTTGGACACGTTCTCAAGGGCTGCAAACGAGGGGGGGGGGGCGTAGAGGCCGTTAAGAAAGACCCAGAATGCAGTGGTATGTACTGTTTGCCAAGTGTAAACTTAATGTATTAAACAATAAGCCGTACACCAGATGGACAGAGATGCAAGGGTGCAAATCACGTGGATAAGTAATACACCAGGCACAGTGTTGGTATATTATATAACCACAGAGCGCAGGGAGCAAATGGGGACATGTAGGGGAAATTCTTCTGCAGAGTAAGCCCAACATCCATCTCCCTCCCTAGGGAATGTTGAGAACTAGCTGCCGGTGAATGAAACCCCGGGCACTAACCCTTGTAGGGTCTAGTTTGTGGCTGCATGGGTGCAGAGACCAGGGCATAGGTGATTTGTGAGACAAAAGACGGATTTAGAATAGTTGTAGAAAACTCTTTGCGGGGCATATTGGTGACCTTCTCTTGGCATTAAAACAGTGTTTTCATTCATCCCACTTTCTATTCAGTCTTGCAAGTAGTATTTTTAATAGGCTTAGCGATCAGGTCATATTTCAACTAAGATGTTTACAGTCTTTCCACTGCTCCAATCAAAGAGCAATCGTAATGTTTTGGATATTACGGTTTCAGAAGTGAGAAGTCAGAACGGGAAATAACTAGAGGATGTGGGTGACCATCCCATGATCCCCAAAATTCTAACTTACCAATTTCTAACAACCAGTAAGTCAGGCAGACTCTCCTTCACTTTTTTTTTTTTGTTTCTTCATATACCCACTCAACTCACTGTGGGTCGAATGTATAGGCAAGTGACGGGTGGCCGAAATGGAATTAGGTTGCGATCTGTATATAAGTGTGCATGTAAACAAACTCATTGGTAATGGGGTTTACGAGTTCATTCATTGCGACACAGCAGGAATGGGGGTTTGGGGGGGGGGGGCTTAACAACGTTGTTAAGGCCAAAAACGTAGTTTATCTTGCTGGGATGGGATATATTTACCTGCATTGTTCTGTTCCGTTTGAACATTTTCCTTTAAAAAATAATGGCCTATCAGTCGAACCCAATGTTAAACCAATACACTCAGCCACACAAAAGATTGCATCATACAACAAAGCTTAATATTGTATCGCAATAATAAAAAAACAGTATGTACGCAAAAAAATAAAATCACTAAGATCGTCCCAGCAGATTCCTGTCCCAGACTTCAAGGTAACGCAATGGAAACATTCTATGAAAATACTCATTTATTTGTATTTATAAATTAGAGTGACTCACCCTTCCTGAGAACTCTCTTCTTGGCCCGGCCGTCGGTTTCCAGCTCCGCAGCCCTGATATAGATGCGCACCGAGCCGGGCAGATGGCGCACCGCCTGGGCCACCACCGCCTTGGCCGTGTCCCCCGGCTGCAGCCTGGCCGCCTCCAGCCACATGTCTTCACTCTGGGACACACAGGGAGGATGAACCATGTGGAAACAATCTATTTCGATCAATATTGCGATTGCGATCTAGCATGCAATTTTTCTTTTTAAAGTTCCTTATGTTCGGTATTATTCACTAAACAAGCAATAAATAATTCTATAGAATGACCAACACCGCATTGGAAGCAGTCAACATATAAATTGGTCTTTCCTTTAGGCCAGACCTATGTGTTGAGACAAATTAATGAATGATTGATATAACATCTTTATTTAACTATTGAATTGTAAAATAAAAATAAAAACGATTCTTACTGATCTCAAGTCAGTAACAGTATCAGATCCCCCCCTCCAAAAAAATATGTGTCCCACCCAAAAAAAAGTTTTTGTTTTCTTTATTGCAGCCTTTGTTATTTGTAAATTGTGTTTGTTTACATCCTGATGTTGGTTTGAATCTGATTATTGAATGAATCTAGAGGAAGTCATTTCAGACGTATTGTCAGTTGTAGAGTGATCGGCACTCGCCAATGTGCGTGCATCCGAGGACAGGCTAAGCCATTATTTGCATATCGGTCTAGATGTGCCCTTCAACCCTGCCTTTTCACATAAAATCACTCACGCAATACACATTATTAGCTCAGAGACATGGATTTAAAGAGCAGTTGGTGCAAACATCACATAAATCAATCATTAGCTGCAGCAAATTGCGTTCTACCATCAACTACAAATGCTGCACACTGTACCTAAACTTATTTAAAGAAAGATATAGTAATAAATCATCTATAAAGAAAACAACCTCAAACCAAACCAAAAACTAAATAGTTATAAATGCTAGGAGTCTGATAGAGAATAGGAAAACATCTATATGGAAGCAAATCACTGCCGTAATATTTTGAATGTTAAAAGCCATTGAATTTTGTAAATGGAAATGTAAACCCATTCATAACATTGAACTATTACAATCTAAAAACAGGGTCATCTGAATTTTTTCGTTTTTGAATTCATCTCTTTGAATTTAAAAAATGTTGTTGTCAAGTTGAACCATTTAAAGTTGGTTTTCAGTTTCCAGAAAATTCAAGCCATAAAAATGTAAATGCAGTAGCGGTGTATTCCAAGGACAGGCCTAAGTAATTGAGAATTTTAGATTTGCAATCTAACATACTGCCGGTCTATTAGAGTAAGTCAAGTGATCAAAGAAAACAGTTAGAGAATAAATCCAACCTTCGCTAACAGGTAAAAAAGGCGGGGCTCCGGTAAATGGTCCGGTTTATGTCAGTTATGTATATTCAAACTCAGGCCTCAATAAGCAGAGGGGATCCCACATCATAACAGCTATGATGACAGGAGACGATTTGATTACATTCAGTCTTGATTGCTTCGGCCTTTCCTTGGAATGCCCTGGTACATGAGTTTAAATTTTTTCTTTCGTAAGAAAGAAAAGTAAATTCTTTACTTTTTTTACCTGAATTAGTGAACGCAGATAAAAAAAAAAAGTAGAAATCATGTTTTGAAATGGTACAGACCAATTCAAGACCGATAAATTCAGATTACCTTGTTTTCAAAGTATAATGTTTCATCGTTACAAATTAAAATTTACCATTTACCATACCATACTCCATACAAACTTCAATAGATTTTATAATTCAAAACATGAAGCAGTGATTTGCTTCCATACATCTATGCCTGGCAGCATGCGCAGCTTGCGTGATGGAGGAGAATCGGAGCGAGAGCTCACCTTGGGACACATCTCGGTGCCCTTCATGATGAGGTTACGAGCCACCTGCAGCTTGCCCGTCACCTCCTCCAGCCTGGCGGAGGCGATCCAGGCTGGGGGGTGGTGGGGGTTGGTCTCCCGCACCGACTTGAGCAGAAGACGAGCCTTCTTGATGTCACTGGAGGACAGGAGGACGCGGTTACACACGAGACAGATGAATTAAAAGATGAGGCCTAGTGATCAACCCATATATCGGCCGGCCGATATTATCGGCCGATATTTGCGTTTTTTACGTGCATCGGTATCGGACGATATTTTTTTCAGTATCGGCCAAATTTTTTTAAATTGACACATTGTTCCATTTGTTATCATCATTGTGTCATTTTTATGATGTAAATTGAGGGAGGCTTAGCCTGGAAATCCAGACCCATATCTAGAAAGCTGTAGGGTCTGGCAACGAGTAATGAAAATGGCCCAACTCGAGGGGCGGCACCAAGCATGCATTTGAAAATATCACTGGATAACACTATGACCAATCAGAAGAATACTAGGGGTGTCGTATCCAGACCAGTGGAGCTAACCAATAGATAAGACTCTCGCCGTATCCGGTCGGTAAAACATCAACGCTTTTGCCCCGCCTATATTGATACATCGATGTGATTGATTAATGTTCTGGCCCAGGGGAGGCGAAGAATATAAATGAGTATATTGCTCGTTCCTAGAGTGACTCGCTGAGCAAATTCAAATTATGCTCTAGCGAGAACCCTAGCTTTCCAGGGTATTATCGGCTCCAAATATCGGCTCAAGAAAATCGGTATCGGAGTATCGGTTATCGACTAAGGCTGATGAAAAAAAAATCTGTATCGGCCCTAAAAAATCTGTATCGGTCGATCCCTAATGATCCCACACAGCACACCTGCTGTGTGGCATTAGCGATGGGGCTTGGGATAATGCGTTGTTATTTAAATGTGTTGCATTATTATTAAATGAACATGCAATCTTGTCTAGACATCAGTACCCAAAATCAATTGATGTGGAAAGTATGCCCTAAAATTAGGTAAAATTCCATGTATCACATAACAAGAAAGGGATAATTGTTAGTAGGCTTGTGAACATAAAAGCGGGTCAGAGCAATGTGATTATGATGAACTATTTGTATGTCCATGTCCAGCCTCTCCTTCAGCCACCTCCTGCCATGCGGGCCCTCACCTAATGTCTCCTCCGTGGGTGGGGATCATGGAGTTGAGGTCGGTCAGGTAACCTTTGGGATCCACCACCGTCTGTCCACTAACTGAGTCAGACACCTGTGGAAAAAGAACAGACACTGAATAAAGGAGACTCTGTAACTCTTGTGTGTCACTTGTTTACAGACTGACTAACAAAACATCTGACACATATTGAAACGCTAAAAGCTGCACTATGCAGCTTTTCCACTGCAATTATTTACCCATTAAAACATATCTAAACTCACTAGAACATTTCTCAAGAATAAGACCCTCATCTATGAGTTAATATATATAGAAAGATTATTATCTCCATAAAAACTTTTATTCCAATCCACTTCTTCCCCATCAGTAACACTCAACCGAAAAGGATACCGCTAGAACTGTAGCTCCAACTCAAGCCAATGAAGGTTGCTAATTGGAAAAAGTACAAAGTTCAGGTTTTTAATACAATCATTTCCTTCTAATAGACCGGTCTATAGGTTACCTGGCTAAGCCTCATGTCCATGAGTGTGTTCCTGGCTTGGCCGATCTTCCTCATGTCCAACTCCCCGGTTCCGGGGGTCATGCTGCCTGGGTAGGGGGTGTTCAAACCGCCCAGCTGGTTGGGGAAGGGTAAGCAACATTAATGGACCAGGGAGAGGCACATACGTAACATATGTCCTTTCATTGGAAGAAGAGCTATTTTAAAAAACAAAAGGTGGTTGGTTTTTGTATCTTTTATATGCCGGAAGGTGGATTCAAATAATAGAGAATTATTGAATCCACCTGTTCACAACATGTGAACACCATGTCATTCCATGTCTCAATGGGCTTGATAACTGGTGAGACAACAACAACTGGGATGTTCGTAGGGTCTGCTTTCCTTCCGCAGAGTAAGAGCCTGACCCCTGCTGGTGCATTGTGTTACTAAAACAAAGTACACTATCGAAAAGGCAGAATGCAATACATTAGGGCTGCAACTAACGATTATTTTAATAATCGATTAATCTGTCGATTATTTTTTCGATTAATTGGATAAAAAAGAAACATTTGTAATTGCCGCATCTTTATTCAAAAACTGAACATTACTTCAAATTCACAGTGCAGACTGAAGTGTAAATGGACCAGGTTATTGCTCCAACGTCCCGGAACTATTAAAAGTAATATTAAATGATAAAAAAATAAAAAAACATAACTGGGATAACACAAAAAAAACATACAATGTATGATATACATTTATATATAAACAGTATATAAGGGATGTCCGTTGATAACCGATAAGACCTTAAACTTTTAAATCCTAAAGGTTAAAAAAAAATTAAATCATCTTAGTTTCTCTCAAGACGACAGGAGATTGTTAATGTTTCTTGATATTGATACCATTTTCTAGACTCCTTAATGATCCAAGTCTTCATTGATACCACAATTGATACTTATCTATTATTTTGTTGAAATATAACTTGTATTATTGCTTTAATTGATGATAAGATGATCATAGCTCAAGATAGGACGTTAAACTGGTCATAATTCCATCTTTAGTATCTATTTCATATTGCTGGGAAAAAAAGTTTTCGCCAAAATCGCATATTTCTTTTTTTTTGTATTGCACTTGAACACATCAATCATATTACTGAGCCGACCTGAACACATCACATTTGACACTGTTTGCGACTTTTTTTTTAGCTTACTAGCTCTATATCCTGCCGATTTTAACATGGATTTCTATTTTTAACTGACGGGACTTTCTACACCGTCCGGTTGTGTGATTACTACCGCTGCTTTGAATGACTGTTGATGCACGCGGTGCGGACTCCGAGCCCGTCTGCACACCCTCTGCAGCAGCAGCAGCTGACAGAGTTTTTGGTTTGACTAGACGGATACTGAGTTGAAGGAGTTTTTTTTAACCCAAAGACAGTGAAGGTACAGCACTTTTATATAGGCCTACAGTCCAGTGTTAAGATATGACCAAAATACAAGCTGTGGTCGCCCACACTGAAGCTCGCTGTGGGCGTTCATGAACCATGAACCAACCTGTCGGCGGCTGGCTGTAAACAGTGCCTCGCATACGAGTGACGTATTAATCACGCAACTAAACGAATCAATGACCAAATTCGTTGCCAATGCTTTTAGTAATCGTTTTTTATCGATTTTATCGATTCGTTGTTGCAGCCCTACAAAACATCTGTGTGCTCACACTTACCCCCTGCAGTGGGTCCACGGTGGTGTTCTTGTCACCCGACTGAAGGTGCTTGGAGAAGAAGCTGTCGGGCATAGGTGTAAGCTTCTCATGGCGCGGGTTTCTCTGCCGCTTGTTTCTTGCATCGCCCACCTCTGGGATGCTGAGCCAGTCCTCCTCTGACACCTCTGCCAGCTTCCTCTGTAGTAAGAAAATAAGAGGAGGAGGATAAAGTGATTTTCCAATGAGACAATGAGAAGATAAGGAACAGGTTGAAGCAGAGTTAGGGATCAAATTGAAACTCTTGCCACAAAGTTAGGCTGGGTAAATACACGCATTTCAAAACCAGGATGATATGGTGTAACCATAATGCAAAAACAGTGCAATAAAGTGAAGAGATACATAGAATAAATTTAAGTGGGGCCTATATTGGCACTAAAGACTGATGAGGTTTAAAGGAGAAGTAAAAAATGGGCTTCTGGGTCAAGGAAGCCGACAGGTAAACTAAGGAAGTTCAATCCACCACAACCCTCGCGACTAACTTGCCCCCATATTAATCAACATAGAATGGGGAAAAATGTGACCTAGTGGTTGAAGTGTCCTCAAGTCCTTCGATTAGGATGTCCGTGCCAGCCATACATGTCGCCGTCAATTTTACATGCAGTGTTGTACCTTTAGATCTGAAAACTGCTGCTGGATCTTTGGTCGCTCCATACGGTATTTCTCAATTTCATCCTTCTCGCGTAGCTCCCTGGAAACATAGCACAGTTTTTAAATAGAAGAACCCCTGGAAGAAGGTATGTCAGCTTTATGGAAAAGAGTTTTCAAAGGCACTTTTTGGTAGAGATTATAGGTTATCCTCCCACCTCCTCTCTTTGCGCCGCTCATCCATTCTTTTGTCCAGTGCTGCATATATTGCATCTGCCTCTTCATCGTCTTTCTCGTAGGGCCCACTGGAGAAAAGGCTACCTGCATAACCGTTAAACTAAAGGAAACGTAGTAAGGAAGAACAAAGTGAACATTGAATACACAGCCCATTTGCACACTCAGCACCCCCACATCATCAACTACACGAGGTTGACCAACCTCGTCATAGTTGGTGTCGTTCAAATCTTCCTCATCCTCTTCGTTCTTTTTCATCTGGTCCCCAACGGTCCTCTTTCCCGGGGGCGCATGGCGGTCATCTACCGGGTCGTTGGCATCCCGAGCGGGACCAATATCGGACCGGGTGGTAAATCCAGTAGCACTGAATGGGATCAAGAGATGGAAATCGTTCTAGCCGTCACTTTAAAGGTCAGCAATCAAGTTGTTTTAAAACACAATTGTGTGCTTCTAAATCAATGACTGAAAACAAGAGTTGTGGATCAGCCACATCTATGTCATCGCATGTGTCCCATTATATGTTAGAATGTGTACGCTTTTATTTACAGCCAAGTAAATTAGCAATATGTATCCTAAACGTTAATTCGTTACTGCATCGATTCAGCACTAATCACTAACAGGGTTACAAAAGTCACAACAACTTGTATTTAGCTTGTTAGCACGCTAGCTGCATCCAGCATTGCGAGGCAGACGTACCCTCTGCCGAGTCCGGGTACATAGCCCAGCGGGGCAGGCATCCCCAGAAACGGCTTCTTTTTCTTCCCCATGAGCGGTGAGGCCAGAGGGACAGCCGGGGGTGCACCGGCAGCCCCGGCCGCCCCTGCACCGCCCGTTGCCGCTTTGGATACAACTTTGCTACCCTGTCTCCCTGGACCGCCCGACATCTCTGCACAGCCGCCGTCTGAATTCAATTCAGGAAGCACAACAGCCCCATTTCCGGTCTCATAGAAGAGTTCAATGGGTCTGTTTTTACAACAGCGCCCTCAGTCTTTAGACGATTTTAAGCTCATCTTCTCTAAACATGTTGTCAGGAGCTCGAGTAGATGGAGATATCGGCATCCTATTACCAAACAAACATCAATAAACATACTATTGATTTTCTGAATATAAAACTGAAAATATGTTCAAAATTAGCCGTTATTGTGGCCACAAGGGGGAGCCATGTTAATGCCAACGTTTTTCAGGGACGACAGAAGCCGATCGCATACCTTATAATGCATGCATTTAATTGTATACCGTTTGAGTTAGTAGCGTACCACCGTTTTCAGCGAGGCTATGTTACAGTTGATCCGAGTCACATTTGTTTTTACATGCCCCTGTTTATCGCTTCTATTTAAATTGCAAATTGGAGAAATTACGTGTGCTTATCCTGATATATTTGTATTGAGCATGTAGTTCATCAACTTTAAAACAAAACCCACTTGATTAGTTCTTGAAAAAATTATTTTTTCATGAATATAATCAGGCTATATTTTGACATTGCCATTCCTGGCAATTCCTCTTTCATTAACTTTGCCTGAAGGGTCAACAGTATTTCTGGACTAACATTGAATGATGACGTTTGAGACCCATTAGGAGATATATGGATCACCCAGCCCAGGAGCATATACTGTAGGCGTATATGAAGCACAACGTACCAATAGCCACAGATTATTAGATATGTGTGGCTATATAACGTCCATATTCCTTTTCTTCCATTTGATAATGTTACTTTAATTCTAAATATATTAACTCAGCCAAAATCCCTTTTGTAATCAATCAAGTCTACTGGTCATGGGATAAAAATTGGATTCGTTTCATTGTTGTGGTCAAGGCTTTAATCATCATTAAAAATCATTGATAGATCATACATCAGCTATTGACAATCCCTATCTGCTGCACTCCCCCTCCGATTTATTTTGCATTGGATTCATTATATTACATTGAATCCAATCCTTCATTATATATCCCTGTGACCCCGTATCAATGCCACAAACTATGTGTTTATACAAACCACATACAAATGCTGAACAGCTGCTCATAGCAGCTCTCTCTGTGGAAATTAATTAATTTTGTCTCTAGGAATCTAATATGAATGTTCATGTCAGCATGATTAAGCAAATGCCATGGAGAATGTGTTTACACTCCATTGGAGGAAAAGAGATAGGTTGTATTTTTAAGCATCAACACAGAAATGGGCACATGCACAGCCATGAATGTGCACATGCCTATACTACACATATAAACACACACATAAAAAACCTTAACCTGTGCACGCGCAAACACACACATGCACAAACGCACGCACACACACACACACACACACACACACACACACACACACACAAACACACCTACACACACACGCACACACACATACACACATAAACAAGTGTGTGTATGTGGAGATGTCTGTGAGACTTGGGGGTCTGAGCAATGCTAACACAAGAGGTCTCACTACCATTCACTTTGATGTCCTGCCTACAATGCTTGAGAATGCCGCTTCAAGTTTTACCGCAGAGGGACACTGTAATTGAAAAAAACAAATAAAAAAACATAATTTAAAAAATATTGATCTCTTGTATATTGTATCCCCTAAAGCAGTTTTCTTCTTTGATGAATTGTATGTAGTAAAATTAATCTTAAACTTTTTGAGTTATATATTTATTGCAGTTAATGGATGTCGCCTTGGATGAAAGCGTCGGCAAAATAAATGTAATGTAGAGAATTGTAACACTTCACCTCATCTCATTGTACACATTCTGCATTTGAAAACAAATGTTTAATAGGATTGATGTCACTGCTATGTGTTGGCTTTTATTGATTTGTAATGTTTCTATATATGCTTAAATCATCAAACGTTACCTATAGCTGCTTTAAACATAGTAAGAGATGTCAAGCGTAAGCAAATAAGATTGATAGTTTCATATTTACATGTTCTTTATCAACATTAGAGGAGGCCATTAGTGTGTCTTAATTGTCGCCTTGGATGAAAGCGTCGGCAAAATAAATGTAATGTAGAGAATTGTAACACTTCACCTTATCTCATTGTACACATTCTGCATTTGAAAACAACTGTTTAATAGGATTGATGTCACTGCTATGTGTTGGCTTTTATTGATTTGTAATGTTTCTATATATGCTTAAATCATCAAACGTTACCTATAGCTGCTTTAAACATAGTAAGAGATGTCAAGCGTAAGCAAATAAGATTGATAGTTTCATATTTATATGTTCTTTATCAACATTAGAGGAGGCCATTAGTGTGTCTTAAATGTTAAATACATGAATGTAATTTTTATTTTTACAAGGAAAAATTTTATTTGGATTTTGGGTTAGTAGTACATCCTCAATTGTCTCAATGTTGAAAAAATGTCTGACCAACAGCGCTAGTTCCCCTCAGTTCATGGCTGGCAGAATGTGCTAGCATGCATGGATGCAATATCTTTGATATGTAGGGTCATATGTCTTCTTCACCCATGCGTGCCCTTTGCAGCTTCTAGTGGAGGAATGGCAGCTTGCAATCTGTTTATCAGTGAGCTACATCCATGACAAGTAGGATACGTGCTGGTCATATAAATAAATGCAGTGAAAGAAATGGCAGCTGCTCCTAAATACAAATTCGGACAAAGTGGGACTTCAAGAGGAATAAATCATGTATAGAGGCGAGGACTGTTGGAGGCAATGTGGACACTGGTCACACACAGATGAAAGGATTATTGATCTATTGATTTATCTAGCATTTTCTACAGACTTTTATAAGCAGACAAAAACACAAAAGCACAAACATGATCAATGATAATTTATGCTCAAAGCGCTCTGTGGAGTTAACCCTCAAAGCTTGTGGTCAAATGTAAACTCAAAGTCCTCAAAGTACTAAATATGTCTTTGTTCATGATTGCCTCAATTTACATATTAGGCTAAAGCAAACAACAGTGTCCTTGCAAAAGGACAGCAGCAAATTGCTATTAGTGCCAGCTCGAGTAATTCCATTGCAACAATTGCCCTAAATGGAACTCTATTGATCCATTGCTCTTCATGGGATAACAAAGATTTGAGCCATGACTGCGTGGCATGAGTCAAAACAAGGTTCCTAGCAGGTAGGTCCCCACCTGTTCCCTTTCTAAGAGTGCAACCTTGAGACTTGTTTAGAGGACAAGTGGGATAGAGAATTACAGGCCCATAGTAAATATTTATTTTGCTACAGGCCTAATAAAAAATTGAAGACAAGAGTGCCTTGAAGTGGATTTTTCTTGTCTTTTCTCAGAAGGTTTGATGACAGGGCTGATGAAGGAAATTATTGACTGTCGCTGTTCTTTCTAACCAGAGGTGGGAGCCAGCCTGGCACTGGGCTGGGCCAGGTTATTTCGAGTGATGGATCTTACTGTGAACTCCTCCTTGTTCACAGTAAGACCTGTTCTCTGTCTGTCTTTCTCTCGAGTACACAAAGAAAGGGAAGTTCAGAGGAAAGCAGAAGACAGCAGATGAGCGCACTTGCTACATGTTGGACTAGGCATACAGGGAGAGAAAGACTCACATGTAAAAACAGTGTTAAGGAAATGGAGAAGAGAGAGAGGGAGGGAGGGAGAGAGAGAGAGAGAGAGAGAGAGAGAGAGAGAGAGAGAGAGAGAGAGAGAGGCCAAGTTAGTTCCAAACTTAAGGCTTGGAACTAACTTGGCTGTTTTACAATTAAGGATCATCCCTGGTGGAAAGACACAAGCAATTGGAAATCTCTTAACCCTGTCAAGTTCTTAGTTAGTCAAAGGAATATTTTATTTTAAAGAGTAACAGATATTGAGGATAATGTGTGTTGATGAGGGTATTGTGGGGATTTATAGAACAGCTGACTTCATTGTGGGTTACATTGTATGTTGAACAAAGAGGCATAGAGCACAAACCTATTGGCGCAGCAGAGTGCTAAAATATGCACTGTTTACACACACAGAAATATATACTCACACATAACAGGCACATATGTTCAGCAGAAAAATACTTTCTCTGTAGCAAAGAAGGAAACAGACACATGGGAGAGTGCAAGCAAGATGGGTAGATATTTGGAAAGAGGGAGAGAAAGAGATAGAGAGAGGGAGAGAGAAAGAGATAGAGATGGAGGGAGAGAGGGAGAGAGGGAGGGAGAGGAAGAGAGGCAGATAAAAAGAGAGAAAGAGAGACAGAGAGAGAGGGAGATAGAGAGAGCATGTGCATGTGGGGATGTGCACATTTGTCTCTTGTGTTAGGAGGAAGAATCTGTTTCAGAAGCTGCCAGTACGTGCAGGCTATAAGAGTTGAGGTCAAGCTGTTGAGCGAAGCTATGTGAGAGGAATAAGAAGCCCCCTTTGTCACTCTGCATCCCTAGCGTAACATGTTCCTTCAAACACGCATGCACACGCACACACACACACACAAAAACACACATGCACACAAACACATCCGCGCACACACATACTCTATATGCATACATCTTAACATGCACACACTTGACTCAAAAGGGTAAGGCCCTCAGATTTATGGACAGGCAGATTGAATTGATGGATTTTGTCCTCTTTCCTGCTCATTCCCCTTGAAAATAGGCAGTGAGCAGGGTTTTCAGAGAACATTTGTTTCCTATTATGCATGTGTTCAGAATGAATAAATCCCTCTCCTCCCGTCTCTGATTAATATTACAGCTCAACATACAGCCGGCTCCTTATCTCTCTGTGGAGTGAATTCTGAAATCCATTAGACTCATTTCTTCTAGTTACGCTCT
This sequence comes from Pollachius pollachius, assembly GCF_949987615.1. Taxonomy (NCBI): domain Eukaryota; kingdom Metazoa; phylum Chordata; class Actinopteri; order Gadiformes; family Gadidae; genus Pollachius; species Pollachius pollachius. Next base: position 13,872,869 of record NC_136941.1, read on the forward strand.
CTCTGACCCCAGATCAGAGGCAAGAGTCCAAGTGCCAAACACGCTCTCATGGGCTCTTGAGCGGCTGTTGTGGGGCGGAAAATAAAGACCCTTCCTTTGGTCTCTTGGCCTTTTCCCATCTGTTCCTCACCATTTAAACAGCACCCATTTGGTTGGTTTACTCGTTCCCAAACTGTTCATTATGTGAAACGGCCATTGAGCCGGACACCAGAGCTGGCAGGGCTAAGGATGGCCAAATCCTAGCGTCAATAGCCCCTCTATGAACCTCCGAGGAGAAGGCTCTCTCTGTATCCTCAGCCCCGCGCTGATGGGTCCTCCTCTTTTGTCTTTCCCTGTCTACATCACCCTCTCTTTTCCATGTAGTTTTTCTTACTTCCAGTTCCTTTATTGCTGTATTTGTTTTTCATGATGAATGCCCAAGAACAAAACACGGAAAGGTGTATAGTGTTGTGACATTGTTGATCAATATACCGTAGAATTTAAAGTGATCAAAAAAAATCTGTCTGTACATTTTCGTGTTATTGATCTCTGTTCCAGAAGTCCTCCTATGGTATAGCAGTACTTCTGGGGGGAAGACGGCACAACGCCTTGTTTCCTGTATCGTAACAAAGATATTCTACTGACAAGAAACTCATTCACACAAGTTAATGAAGCTTTCAGAAGGGGATATTTCAGTACACTGTGTTAGTTTAAAGTCTTTACAGACACGACTTATCCCAGATGCCCGATTCAAGCATCATGATTGGTCAAAACAACTAAGGATCAAAATGAAAGTCAAACACCCCATTCACTCATATATGGGCTCTTCTGCCATCAGACTTTAGATATTAATCTGAAGTCTGATCTGAGAGACTATTGTGTTAACGATGTTCATGATCCTTTCCAAAAAATAACACGACAACGGTTACACCCTTCACATTTCTCCACAAAATCCTTTGCATTTGTGTGATAATGTAATAACACATGTGCTATAATAGCAAAAGACAAGTTTAAGCGTCATTATTTTGCCTTTCTGACATCCCATGTACTCAGCCTCAGCCAATCGTATCCCTTGTTCAAGCAGTTCCCACTGTATTCATTATTCACTGCCCTAGCCTTCTCCTGCATTAAAGAGACAAACTGTTACTGCTTGAGATATTACAGGACAAAATGTTCCAACAAAACACGCTAAAACTCTTCTAAATTAAGATATGTTCAACAATGCTTTCCAGCGATATAATGTTCTATTTGTGTGTCTCTGGTTGATTTTAGTTCCTTTTGTTAAGTTTCAAGCTGATTTGAGTGAAAATTAAAGAGAGTGGGGTGTATATATTTGATTGTTAAGAGTTGTGTCTGTGTGTATGTGTGTGTGTCTGTGTGTGTGTGTGTGTGTGTGTGTGTGTGTGTGTGTGTGTGTGTGTGTGTGTGTGTGTCTGCGTGTGCGCGTGTGTGAGAGACTGTCAGCTGCTGGCTCTTTGTTCCATGTTGTTTGCTTTGTGATTAACTGGTGCTTTGGCCCGTGGGAGTATACGTTGTCTCTCAACACGCTCCTTACGGCCTGTTTCTTCATGTTTCAGCTCCATAACTTTGAGCAATACCACAAAAAGAACTGTCAGACAGTCTGCACACATCTTGCAATCAATTATGCAAGTTATGTGGGCGGCTGATGAAGTCGCGTTCACCATTAGTTCCGAAAGAAAAACCCTGCTTTGTAATTTCAGCATAACTTTTTAATGAATAAATGGCTTCTCTTAACAGGCGATAGCAGGTTGGGGCTTGCAATGAAGGAAAATACCTAATTATATTCAAGTAATTTAGTCATTATTTACGTGTAAGCTAATTAATGCAAATTAGTGCCAGTCTGCCAGACTATTTAATTTGAATGAAGAACAACCGTCAATAGGTTTAATTTACATATAAAGACGTTAGGGGAATATCTCAATGGCAAGGCAGGAGGTGAAGCGCGCGTTTGCGCTGCTAACAGCGCAAACGCGTGCGGGAATAACAAACATACAACGCTCGTGCGTAGCTGACCTTTTGTCTCGCGGCGGTCAGGTAGGAAAGGGGGCGGAGACTAAAGGGAAGGAGGCGTCATCTTAATAGCAGGCGGACAGACGGGCGTCCCGGACACAACAAATGGTTCGGTAGTAGCGCGGTTGCTTTCATATGGTGCTGGTAGACGAGCGCCGAGTCTTTAGGCGTGATTTGTTAGCGCTCCGAAAGGCACATTTCCCCCCATTGACAAGAAGCATGGGAGACTTCTGCTGACACAACGGAGAGATACACTCTGAGACCCACTATGGCTGTGGACGGTAAGTGCGCGTTTATAACCTTTTAAAACAACTCATATTAGGCGGACAGGGACGGGAATGTATTTGAATAGGCTGACGAATAAAATAATAACATAGACGAAACAATGTTTTTCCATTTCATTCATTTTTTTTCTACGTAATCTGGAATAGAATAAGGTTGATTGTTGAGCCTACAGAACCACCATTTGTTTTGTATAAAGTGATGCTGTTTATTTATACATTTGTTTCTACATTTGTACACGTACACCACCTTTATCTAGCTGTGTCAAGTTCGAAAAAATGAAGCCTGACGTGAAAACGTTACATGCGACTTATAACTTGGTCTTTCCTTCAATACATGTTAACATATTCTAAGTCATAATTGCACAAAATACTTGTGTGACAGCTGTATTTGTGTGTTGTAGCACGCAACATTAACCATCTCTTTTTCAGAAGCTGAAACAGAAGATGACATATCCAATTAAGTTGGACATGTTTAGTCGACAGTTTTTTCTTGCTGGGTGGGCAACTAGGATACCTGGCTGATTGGACTGGGATTACTAGAAAGAGAAAACTAAACTGGGAAGTTAGGAAATCGTGGGTCAAAGCAAAACGTCAGCTTTCCAAAGGAGAACCCATACATTGTTGTGTTACATCTTTCACTCCTGCTCCTGTCTGATCTGCTGGCTGTTGCTGTGACAGTGGTGTGTTGAGCGAGGAGAGGACCAATCAGCGTCTCTGCAGCGTCACTGACATAATTCTGCTCGAGTAGTTTGTGCTCATCGTCTCCTTTAAAGCAGGTGTGCTGTTCTTCTTTAGTATGTTCGCAGGCAGGTCGTAGGCCTTTGTGGGGCACTGGTTCCGTCCGCTGCATTCCAAGTGGCAAACAGCAGGCTCTGTTCAATGCATTCACAGTTTACTGAAGGATAACTCAAGCATTAGTTGAATCACCGCCGAGGGGTGAGGACGCCTCGTTGACATTAGCTTTAATGAGCGTCGGTGTAGAAAAGGCAGTGGAGGCAGCAGCAGGCAGCTTTGAAAGCACACAGACACGCACACTTAAACGCAAACACAAACACACGACACCAGGAATTTTGTTTCGTTCATCTCATTACAATATATATACTTTTTTGTTGCAGACTTTGAATTTAAAATGCTTTCAGGAGTATTTCTACAAAGGCACACAGACTATATTTACGTGATGGGGATGCGTTCTCTGATCTCCTCAAGGGCCCCCCGGCTCCAAGACTGCAATCTACTTATGAACCCGCTAGCGTTTCAATGTACTTTCAGTTTGATGTTGTTTGGTTCTCTGACGGTAGCGTGCTTATGGTATCGATACGGGTTCTGCCGAGTCAGAACCCTGTGTAGCATCTGGAGCTGCCACCTTATTTATGAGGATGCTGCTGAACTTCATTATTTTAAATTCAACAGACAGAGGGAGTAAAATATAACTCATTTGACATGATGTGCCTCCCACTGCGCTACTATATTAAATAGGCACTTTTGCACACATATACGTTACAAAAATAATACCCATACTCTACAACTATCATTTAGGCAAGATTCACCCAACGCATCATCTGGTGACACCCAGAACATATGGCTGCATTGTAACACCATAGATAAGCAGCAGCTTAACAAATGATGCTGCTGGACCGATGTGCTGTCCACTGAAAGAATGGGTGAGAGAGAGACAGACAGACAGATACAGAGACAGAGACAGAAAGGGGGTTATTTTGTATTTGTCCAGTGTGTGTGTGTGTGTGTGTGTGTGTGTGTGTATATGTGTGTGTGTGTGTGTGTGTGTGTGTGTGTGTGTGTGTATGGCAACCTCAATACTCTGGCCAGGACTTGCGGGGATCTGATGAAATGAATGAATGTGATGCTTCTGAGAAAACATGCAAGCACACAAACACACAAACACGCACGCTCATAGGTACACATACGCACACACGCACGGACACACACACACAGACACATTAACACACACGCACGCACGCACGCAGGCACGCACATTCATATTTATACCCAAACTGACAGGGCCGTCACTATAGTGAAAGTCATTTCTCAGCTGGCTCTGAAATAATAAAAACAACCCCTAGTTCTGTCTACAGAGAGCACCTCTCCCAACCCATCCCTTTGTGTCTGCGGGTTGACATTCAATTCATTTTCCCCCTATGAGGAGGAGAAATATATTGATGCCCTCAACAGCTCAATTAAACAAAGTGGCCAGTCAGATATCCACGATTGGAAGAACTGAATGAATGAATGTCTGAAAGTGAGGGCAAACTCATTTTTGTTTGTACTACTAATTTGTTATTTAAAGACCCAAATACCCTCAACACAGGTTGTTGTTTTTTAAAATCATTATCTCACAATCGCTTTGGCTATTGAGACGTGCGTATGTTGCAAAAAATACAAAGCCTGTCAATGTGGAATTACAGGAAAAGCGATATAGATATGTGAGCTCTCATACTCGGGTCATTGAGTCGTTAAGGGCCTTTCGCCTGTTGATTTATTAACGACTCATAAAATATAGCTCACCCAACATGCACAGTCACAATTCTAGGTACAGCAATGTCGTTAGAAATGTACTTCTTTTTGGGTGGTGGCAAACAGAATCAAATATTGTTCAACAATTTTTCTCCTGGTTACAGTCATGGTTGCAATAATATCGAGTGTGACTATTGGTTGTTCTGCGTTTCTGGGATCAGAATCATCTGTTAGTTTGCTTTGTATTGACCGAGGCAGCAAAGCTGTTTCCAGCTAACACTTTAAACAGACGAGGAGGAAACTGTGAAGTGTTAACTCTCCAGACCGTGGCTAAAAGCCCAACTCCATTCACTGTACGCCAAACCCTTACAACCACAGGACTAATCAAATCCCACAGTGGTGGGCTCATCCAGCTATGAAGTAATGCCCCATTTGTGTGTGTGTGTGTGTGTGTGTGTGCGTGTGTGTGTGTGTGTGTGTGCGCGTGTGTGTGTGTGTGTTTGTTTTGGTGTGTGTGTGTGTGTGTGTGTGTGTGTAGTTGTGCGTGTGTGTGTGTGTGTGTGTGTTTGTTTTGGTGTGTGTGGGTGTGTGTGTGTGTGTGTGTTTGTGTGTGTGTGTGTGTTTGTGTAGGTGGGAATGTTGACTGTTTACACAGACAAACGCGTTGTTGTTTTCACAGCTTTAGCCCACAAAACAACTAGTCCTTTTGGCATTTGGATTTGCCATTTGCTCTTGGAAACGAGATGTGTAGGACTCTCTACCGTCAATGTCGACACAGCAATCGGCGGCCAAGCTAGCCTCACTATTAAAATGACATCATACATCACATATAGCTCAGGCTTATATGTGTGTCTTAGAAAGAAGAGGGCGAAACCGAGCGAGCAGACAGACGCATGCAGAGACATACGGCGAGGCCCCCATGACTATGATGTAATGGCTGATCCATTGGCGGCTGAGCTTCTGTGAAAGTGACGTATTACCCTAATGGATGGTTGCTCTGAGTGCTGTCCTTTATGCAGAATCCCACCGACAGCTCACCTGCAGAGAGCTGGCTAGGGAGAGAGGGGGAGGGTCGGAGGGAGAGAAAGGGAGAGCGACGGAGGGAGAGAGAGAGAATGAGCTACAGAGGGAGCGAGAGAGTGAGGGAGAGAGAGATAAAGGGAGAGTACTAGAGAGAGAGAGAGAGGGATAGGGAGGGAAGTAGAGACAGAAAGAGTTAAATAGTCAACGAGGGAGGGAGAAACACTCACACAATGCTCCATGAGCGACATTGATTGGGTGGTAAACAGTAGGGTTCACTTTCACATAAATCAACACTATTAGCATGTGCGTTTTGTTTGTGTGTGTGTGTGTGTGTGTGTGTGTGTGTGTGTGTGTGTGTGTGTGTGTGTGTGTGTGTGTGTGTGTGTGTGTGTGTGTGTGTATCTGCGGACATGTGTCCATGGGTTTGTGTGCGTGTGTTTGTTTGTGTGTGTTGTAAAAGACATGGTCATTTTGTGTCTATGTCTGTGTGAGATACATAGAAAGTCAGTATGTGTGTATGTATGTCCCTTGTACAATATGTATTACCGTCTTAGAGGGCTTGTGTAATGTGACGTCACTTGCAAATGATAATGTTACTTTGGTCGTTGTTTAGTAATTAAACATTGAATGATTTGTCATTACATTTGACACCACAGTACTACAATTCTCTTGAGGCCTGTCAATATGATGGGGTATTGCTAACAAAAAAATCCCATGATGCATCCTGATGTAGGAGCCCTATTGGAGCTGGCTTGTCTGGGTCAGGAGTGGCTGCTGTCTGCGATGCTTCAGGCGAATTTGGCTCGGCCATTGTCTATGCGTTGGGATAATTGCTCAGGATGACCTATCTATCCCGGCCCCCAACTTTATTTCTACGTCCCATCTCTGTTCATTTCATTTTCAAAGTGACGATGCCCCCGCTCCGCTCCGGTTCACTGCTTCGGCCCCCAACCCCACTTCCATACACACGCACACACACGCACAAGTGCACACACGCGCAGGCACGCACACACGCAGGCACACGCACACACACACACACACACACATATCATACCCTACATCCGAGGCTGCCCCTCCCCCTTTCATCGTACTCTGAATTATAGTGTGCACAGAGCTGTATCCAATATCTCTACTTTAATTAGCCTTTTTGCAAGGGGGAGAGGTAACCAAGGCGGAACTGTGTATGTGTGAGGGCTGTGGGTGTTTAAAAGAGATTTAATTTGCTCAAAGGTGTATTCTGATTTGGGTATACTTTCATACAGCGGTTGTGTCAAACACGTACATGCACAGTTTATTACCTGCAGACTTAATGTCATACTAAATCAATTTGCGTGTTTGTATTTTTCTCCGTCTCTCTCTCACAACCTTTCCTTGCAATGCTTCCGCCTCGAACACAAGCAGTGAATCTAATAGACCAAAGTAGGCTCATAGGCTGATAGGACATTTGTGTATTGTTATGCCACCTCGTAATTATGTCAGAGAGAAAACTTATGAAACAATTAAGTGGTTTTACGCAGCGGGGCCATCATGCAGATTTGCATTTGTTATTCCCCATTATCATACTTCTTGAGAATGTGCACCGCACGTAACTTCCACTCATTTCTTAGCTACCTCAAACTTAATTTTCTCCGAAGTCTTCAGTCTTCAAGGAGAACGGTTGACCTTCGCTTCCATTACTTCCTAACAACAAACAGCATGATTAGGTGCTGGCCTTGTTGGGGATGAGGTGAGCTGGCGGTCCAATCATTATTTCTTTCCCCTTCTTTTTTTTTGTTAATTGGGCGGCCTACCCTGACCCGACTCTTCCAGAGGTCATGGAGCTCTTCTTTTTTTTTTGGCTCCAGATTGCCCATTAAAGCAAATAGCTAACGGTAACGCTAACGGTTCCAGCAACGTGATAACAAGATGGACGCCTTGGCACACTCAGAGGCACCAGTCACGTTCAGCTGCCCAAAAAGCAATTACAGCCGCGCTTGTTACCGAAGACTTCGATGGTTTGGAACTGCTTGCGAGTTGCGTATGTGCGTACGTGTTCATGTGTGTGCTTGTGTGTGTATGTGTGTTTTCATGTGTTCCTGTGTGTGTGTTTGTGTGTGTGTGTGTGTGTATATAATACAATACGCTTGTATAATAACGCTTGTATAACTCCTCACTGCACTATCCCATAGGCTGCTCCTTCCTGTCAATAGATGGTAATCCTATTTTACTGCCCCCCTTTCTCTTACTAGCCCTGACAGATTTTTCTACCCCTACTCCATTGCTCTACATAAAAAGGCCAGAGCATTCATCCACTGTGCACACACACACACGCACACACGCGCACACATGCGCACACACACGCACACACACGGACACACACGCACACACACGCACACACACACACACACAAACACACACACACACACACACACACACACACACACACACACACACACACATTCATCTTGTGGCCCATAAAGCAAAGTGTGGCGGTTTATATTGACGATATAGCCCGGTCCTGACGGAGGGCGAAACACCTCTGGCTGTCACACCGCCCCTCCAACCAGCTCCCCAAGCAGCCAAGTGTCAGCGTGTGAGCTCTAGCACCGACACTGGAACACAGGGTGAGAGTAGAATTGGGCTTTAACTCTCTCTCTCTCTCTCTCTCTCTCGCTCTCTCGCTTTCTCTCTCTCTCTTAACCCCTGTAACTAAAGTTATTCCTGCCTGGCCTCTTTGCTGGTACATCTGTCATATTTTGTGTTGCTTTTCCATTTACTCTTACTTTGTATTTTGTTTTCTTTAACGACCCCTGTCTATGGATTTCTCTGGCAATACGAGTATTTTTCATGTCCACTCTCTCTTCGGGCTCCTCTCTGTTCTCTTATTCAACAGTGGTCTTTTGTCTCATAGATATGTAAAAAAGACAGTATCCCACAATGCCTTGCATTCCCTGCCAGGCCTCACTGGCTTGGTTTCTCCTCGAGGCTGAGGTATAAAATAGAAATAAATGTGAAGCAGTCATGTCTTATCCAGTTAGTATGTGGATAACACATTTTTAAAAAGACTATGGTTATTTATTTATTTGTGGGTGATTTCAGCCTTTAAATAAAAACATTTGATCTGATTTTGGGCTGCTTTTATCAGTGATCCAACAGATTTGTTTACTTAGATCAGAGTTCTTGTAAAAAGAGGCCTGCCGGCTGGTGGCCAAGTCCTTCTAAGAATTATCCTAATTCTATCTTGTTGCTTCCCTGCCATCCTGACAAGACGGAGTGAGATTGAGGTCAGACAGATGTGTGCATAATGCTCTAGCTTGACGATGGTTATCCAAACCTTGCAAATCATATCAAAGACAAGAAATGTTTAGGGATTCTCAGCTCCAAACATCTAGCTCTGCCACTCATTAGAGCTTCTTTCACACTAGGAACAGCTATCTCTCTCTCTCTCTCTGTCTCTCTCTCTGTCTTTCTCTGTCTCTCTCTCTCTCTCTCCCATCCTCTCTCTCTCTCTCTCTCTCTCTCTCCCATCCTCTCTCTCTCTCTCTCTCTCTCTCTCTCTCTCTCCCATCCTCTCTCTATCTCTCTATATCTCTCTCTCTCTCCCATACTCTCTCTGTCTCTCTCTCTTTTCTCTTCACCAAATGACTGTTTCTCTTATGTCCCGTGAGATTATAGTTTGTGTGTGTGTGTGATCGGTGGTTCTGACCTAGTTGACACACACACGCGCATGAACGCACGCTGACATACATACACATACACACACACCACTCCCCTGCCATCGCTGTCTGTATCCTTTTAACCTGATTGCCCTGGACTCCAGTGAGAGTGTGCCGCTGGTTTACCTTATCCTGTAGATTAGGGGGGATTTGTCTTGTAAGAGAGGGAGATAGAGAGAGAGGGAGGCAGGCTCCCCTGGACCTCCGCTGCCCTAAGAGATCTCGGAGGCCCAGTGATAACAGTATCTTCGCACAGGACTGATGGGGCCGGGTGGCTGTTGAAGTGGATGAGGTTGGAGTATAAACCTAGCTTGCCACTTATTTAGCTTACTTTGAAAATTATACTCCTAGCCTTTTTCATATATTTTACTTGGGAATAGTATTTGTTTAGATTTTTCTGTAAAATCAGTTATGATGTCATAAGAGATGCACTTTATTAATCCCAGACGGGTCATAGGTAGTCATGGAAGAAACTAAGAATAAACAGAAAGAAAGCAAACTTGTGAACAAGAGCAGATGGTGGTCAGAGATGATGTTGAGGCTGCCATCCCAATGTCCTGCGTTCTTCCATGATGCGTTGACAATACACGAGACAACACACATGCACACACACACACACACATGCAAAACTTAATATCCCTGACTGGCGCAGGAACAACTTTGCATGAAGATGGAATAAAAAGTGACTGTGGTTAGTGATACAGATGATCTGACCACGACATCCCTCACAGGGCGTGTTGTTCAAGACTTGAGCAAGGTCAACAAAGGACAAGGGCACAAGGATTGTGAAATCTAAATCTAAAAGCCTCATATAATGATGCATTGCTTCTCTTATTTGAAGTGAGATTGGCTTGGTATCAACGGCCTATACTGCATTTGACTTTAAATGAACTGGAGTGTATATTAGTATTCGTTTTTTGGATATTAGTATGCGTGTTTGAAAAATTATGTGAGCATGCATATGTGTGTGTGTGTGCGATTGTGCTCTGTGTGTGGGTGTGGGTGTGTGTGTGTGTGTGTGTGTGTGTGTGTTTGTGTGGGTGTGCGGGTGTGGGTGTGCACGTCCACATGTGTGGCGGTGGTAGCCCAACCAGTCACTCACGCATGTTATTACTTCCCTATAATTAACATGATGTGGATGGGGGATAATTAGAGTGTATGCGTGTGTGTGTCTGTGTGTATCTGTGTGTGTCCCTGTGTGTCCCCGGGGACATCAGAGTGTCTGGATGATAATACGGATGCTGTTCACTGAAGAGGTGCAGTAAGATGCAATTAGAGTTTGCGTTTGTATTGATTTGTTAAGAAAAGAAAAACTGCAATAATAGCAGTAAGGCCTTTCACATTCTGTGGCAAAACGGGTTAAAAGTCAGCCAAACACACACACACACACACACACACACACACACACACACACACACACACACACACACACACACACACACAAATACACACACAGACACACACACAGACACACACAGACAGACACACACAGACACAGACAAACACACACATACACACACACACACACACACACGCACACACACACACACACACCCTCTCACTCTCTCTCCCTCTCTCTTGTTCCCTCTCATAATGATTGCATGCATGAATGCAGGTGTTTGTCTGCACACACATACACAGAATGGGTGTCTGCGTTTAATTCATTTCTGAGTTTATTCATGTGGAACTAAGCATGGCTTACTTTATTATACAGGCGCATCTAATTGTTTGAAATAAATATTATTCTGTGGATGTGCCTTGTAAAATGAATAAAAAAAATAGATATTTTAAACGCATTAGTGACATTCTGGTTCACAGGGGAAGACATGATCTTTTACTAGAGGCTGTAAAGCCTGCTATCAATCGGGAACTTATGGTGGCCAAGTGTGTTGAAATGGTTGCCACCAATTTCATGTTAAGAAATAGAGGGATAATTCATATAATTTTAACTCCTGTGTAAAAAACTGTAAATGTTTACATCCTAGCTGTGACAAAATCACAACTTTAACAAATAATCAGTAACGTGATCATTTGTGTTTTCTTTTTAAAGTTTGTCTTGTTTTTCACTGTTAGTGCTCCTGGGGTTCCCTGAGCTCCATGGGAGCGGTTGTTAGCAGGGGAAACACGGATGCATTTATTGGTTGACAGTGGCCTAATTCTGGTTGCCTTTGGCAACCAAGAACCCATTACTACCAGGCCCAGAATTAATTGCAACCAATTCTTTTTTCTTTTCTTTTTTGTGCTTTATGTACAATAATTAGCAATGCTTCCGAGTCTTAATTACATTGATGAGAAAAATCCCAGTGAAATTCCCAAAGAAACTAATTAATTGAGAACTCGTCATGGAGATTGAAGATGTTTTGCAAAAGTAATTGCTTCAGTTTTGCACAGTTTAATTTCTGTGTTCTTTTTTTGGTTTTATTTAAGCCTTTCACTTGAAAAACCACCAGAACGATTTTTCAGTGACTATAACCATGTTCAAAACAACAAGTGGAAAATTGAAGTGAAGAAAGAACTGAACAAGGAGGCACTTCCATGGGGAAAAAGGAAGAAAGTGGGTACATTTCAGGAATAAAGAGAGAAGAACTCACACAGGCTGAAGCATAAAGGTTTATTTGCTTTCATTTGACCCGGAATGTCTGAATACACTGTTTGAAATCGGTCTGAAGTGTGTGTGTGTGTGTGTGTGTGTGTGTGTGTGTGTATGTGTGTGTATGTATGTGTGTGCATACGGATGGTGTGTGCATATGCGTCTGTGTGTGTGTGTGTGTATTTCTGTGCGTGTTTGCATGTGTGCATACATATGATATGGTTATGCATGCGTGTGTGTGTGTCTGTCCAGTATCCTCATGTGTGCAGTGATCTACTTTTAATTATCTCGCCTCTCTTATTCTGAACTTTTCGCTTCAGATGCCCGCAGTGGTTCTTGTCTCCAAGGAGGGAATAGCACAGCCCATCCCTCAGTCAAACAGTGTGTGTGTGTACGTGCATGTGTGTTAATGTGTATGTGTATGAGTGTGTGCATGTGTGTGGTAGTGTGTGTGTGTGTGTGTGTGTGTGTGTGTGTGTGTGTGTGTGTGTCTGTGTGATTGTGCATGTGTGAAAAACGTAATTATCGTGTTTATCACTCTGTCTGGCACGAAAAAAAGACAACCCCCCTCCCAAAACAGGCAAAATTGCAGTGCATGATGACTTAAGTCGTACATTCATCCCTGTTCATGTGAGGGCTCCCCGACATGAACAGGGAGACCTCATCAGTAAGTGAGCCCGTCGCCACTGGTAGGAAGCAGGCAGAAGGGCAGAAGGGACCAGAGAGGATCACCTGCAGGTGTGAGGCTAATTTGCCTTCACTGCCAGGCTGAGAAGAAGCGATTCTCTCGCTATTTTTAGGGTTTGCAGCGGAGCAGGGTGTCGCTAGGGTAAAAAGCGTTCACGCATTGGCTAAAGAGACCAGCTGCTGCCCTTGCTGCAGTGGACATCCGGCCTGCTGGGTGTTTTAGGCCGGTTTAAAAAATGCACTTGAAAGAAGATTGGTACTCTTTTCTAGCTGACGGCTAATGTCAGTCTCATCTCAGAGATGATGATATAGCCATACTTTGCTCTAGTGATTCTGTGTTAGCCTCACATACTTGTAATGGTGTGACTCTCTCCTTGTGTACATTGGAAATGGGGACTCGACAATGACATGAAAATGGCTGTCAAAAGGTATCGTTATTTCCTAAAATTACCTGATCAGAGTCAAACATGAGCGCGGGCAAGATTCAATTCATTGAATCAAGCCAGATGTTATTTTATCCTTCAATATATTATGCAGATGTTGATGTGCAACAACACCTGCGTACCGTCACTAGCCAGCACATATTCAGCATTAGCGTTTGTTCAAAATTGGCCCTCAATACTTGAAGCTTTGGGAAACATGTCACAATATTATTGGTTAATCCGATTGAATAGTGACTTTGAAGGACAAAAATATCCTATTTCCAACATTTGTACAAAGGAGGCTAAACTCAACGTTTGCTACGGGTTTTCACCCTTTTTCCATCTTTTACTTTGTTCTGTGTCTCTCTTCTCCCCGCATTGCTGTGCTCTGTGTATGCTCTCAGCATTATAGCTGACACACAGCCTAGCAGCAGAGCAGCAGAACAAAACCCAGCCGGCCCCGAGAAGCCCAGTGAAACCTCCTCGCTGGGCTGACAGATATACTGGGTCAGATGCGCTGGGTTTGCCGACGTGTCGAATCATTAATGTTGTTTATGAATCCGCGAAGTATCTCCCTTTTGTTTGCCTCACATTCCTCTACCTACCTCGTACTGGTACTTTGGATTTATTGGCAAGTTGATGCATCCATTCTCTCTCTTTCTCTTTCTGTCTCTGTCTCTGTCTCCCTCTCTCTCTCTCTCTCTCTCTCTCTCTCTCTCTCTCTCTCTCTCTCTCTCTCTCTCTCTCTCTCTCTTTCTCTCTCTCTCTCTCTCTCTCTCTCTGTAATGCTTTCTCTACCTATCCTATCCTATAAGCCTATTTACTATTTATTTTCATTCTCCTTTGTCTTCTCTTATCCCTTCATCCTGATCTCTTTGTATGTACCCGCTATCTCCCACCGTGGTCATCTATTCTCCACGTCGTCTGCAAAGCGCCGTTGTATAAAATAGCCACCTGGCTGTGGGTGTGTGTGTGTGTACATGTGTGTGTGTGTGTTTGTGTGTGTGGGTGTGCGTGTGCGAATGCATCTCTGTATATCTGTGTGTATGTATTAGGTGATGTTTGTATGTGTGTGTGTGTGTGTTTGTGTGTGTGTGTGTGTGTGTGTGTGTGTGTGTGTGTGTGTGTGTGTGTGTGTGTGTGCGTGTTGCACGTGCTAGTAAATCTCAGAATATCTGTGTGCATGTGTTAGGTGATGTCTGTGTGTGTGTTTGCAGGTGAATCGCATGTGCCAGTGTATTGCGTATTTATTTGTGATTGCCGTGAGGTAACCATGTTAACAATACACCATCTGTTAGTTGTTGTTATTCTATGTTGTTTTTAATATTTCCACTAAAGCGAGGCGATATTTCACCCAGCACGCACTGTGCGAGTGCATGCTTCTTCTTGTGCATTGAACATGTGCGGGATGACAAACACATACACAAACACATGCACACAAACACACACAAACCCGCACACACACATGCACACACTCACACATGCATGCAAACACAGTATGTTCCGGACACTCAATCAAATATCGAGTGTTGAAACATTTTCCATCCCGTTCTGATAACATGGGCACAGTAGGGAAGCTCAATATTGACCCAGAGGACCAATGAAACAATGTCAGGGAACTGTGGTCCACTCCCATCACAGCAGCAGGCCAATATTGGTCTGGGTGGGTGTCACACATGGGTGCCACAAAAATCAAATATCGGGTGTGAAGGTGTGTGTGTATTTGCATGCCCGTGTGTCATAGATGTGTGCAACAGGCATACCATATTTTGTGTGTGGCTGTGTATGTGTTTGGATTCTTTCTGTGTGTGCACATTCCCAGGGTTGGTTCATTATAAACAACACATCTCTGAGTGACTCGCACCCTTTCTCTCTCTCTGTCCGCTGTGGAAACCTGTTAACTTTAACCTGTTAACCAACGTGTTCACCCTTGGACCGGCAGAGTTGTCTCCTGAAACCTGTTAACCAACGTGTTCACCCGCGGACCGGGACCTGGTACAGTACAGGATTGTCTTCTGTAACCTGTTAACCAACGCGTTCACCCGCGGACCGGGACCTGGTACAGTACAGGGTTGTCTCCTTTGCCTTGGTCCGCCCTGAGCCTCCATGCTCAGCAGGGAGTGGGGGAGAGGGCACCTCCACGCCACCCTCCAGGCCATCACTGAAGGTATATGCAGTGAGGACCATAGAACAGGGCTGCTATATGGATGAGGGTACCAGGGTGATGACTGGCCCCAGGCCATCACTGAAGGTATCTGCAGTGAGGACCATAGAACAGGGCTGCTTTATGGATGAGGGTACCAGGGTGATGTCTGACCTCGGAGTTGGGGTTGCTTTCCATCGGTTGCTCTTCATGATTATTTCATAACGCCATGATGAGCCGTGGATTAACTGAGCAAATGTTGGGTAGTCCTTCTGCAAATATTTTCTTGTCATGTTTATATTTAATTGTGCAGAAAGTGAATAGGCTTGTTCGTATTAGTGGCAAAGCTGTTCTTTTATCGGGAGTAAACTTATTTTTAATGTGAACTTGGTACAGAACAGTTGTAATCTTGTTCTGAGAGGTGGCGATGTGTTACACAGGGTTATGAAGTCTGGATTTAATTATGGCATTTTAGTGCTCTGCTCTGGCAAGCCGCACTCCAACACATTCTCACACAAAACAATTATGCACTCAGGGAAAAAATAAACACGGATTGAAAAAAATACGAAGGCAATCTTGTCTGAGACAAGAAGGGATGGGCATCTCTCTTCATTAATTCTCTAACCTATCCCTTGATTGCTTCCCCATAGAATATACTGGATGGACTTTTAAGAGCCTGCGAATTCTCCAGATAGATAGATCATTCACAATTTGGTGCAGTGGAGGCATGCAGTGCAGAAGTGTGTTTAAAATATGTTAATATATTTTCAATGAGCTGCTACACGGACCTGCATTTTTAATGTTGGTTTAAAAGAGTTTGTGTCAATGATTAAATGATTTAGCCCCTATGACAGGATCTAATTTTGTTTAACCATTTTAAATTCTGCACGCCATCACTTTGTGAATGAAAATTGTTCAAATGATCTGTGATGTTTTTCTCTTGTGGTCTGTTGACCTTTTAATTCAATTTGGCCGTGTCATGCCCCCGTATGATCTGATGCCGTGATGCATTGCCAGATCCAATCGTGACTCCTCTTCTCTCAGCGGATCAGGTTTCATACAATATGAATGCTAGCACTCTAGCGGATGACATGTGGACGGGGACCCAGTCAGGGGGACCATGGCATTTTGGACACACACATTGAACACACACATTGAACACACACACACACACACACACACACACACACACACACACACACACACACACACACACACACACACACACACACACACACTCAAAAACATACACTCCCAAAAACATCACATCACATACTGTACGTAAATGCACACACACTTACACATGTGCACGCATAGATGTATGCACGAGTACATACACACACGCACACACGCACACACACGCACACACACACACACACACACACACACACACACACACACACACACACACACACACACACACACACACACACAAACACACACACACACACACACACACACACACACAAACACAGACATACACATACACACAGAAACAAGGGGCCAAAATGAACACAGCTTCCTGCCTCATTAAATATAGTATCCTGGCTCCTCTTCAGCTGCGATTCTATCATTTCCATTATGCAACCGCGCCATTATGCAAGTCAGACTAATTAAGACACAGCCTGGCCATCCATGGGTCCATAATGGGAGCCGACTTGTTCTGGACGATAAGAGGCCCGTGTCCCTAATCTCCCCGTCAAGAACCAAACAGATCAGTGTGTTTTTGAAATACGGATATTAGCAAGATACCGATCAAATTCTATGTCTGACCTCGAACACGAAGAGCGAGGTTTGAAGATCATCCCATTCCCTGCGTGTTCTTGTCACCTAAAAGATAGATGTTTCTGCAACCAGGGGGGACGAATCTCCTAGGAGGGGGAGGGCAATTAGCCCCGAAAACACACCTTCTAATTGAGTTGTCACTCAGGGTAAATTGTTGGTTGGTCTTTAACCTGCTAAACGAAAGACTATTTCCGGAACAATCTTAGCGGTTGTTTGTTTCCTCTTTGCGGCTCGGAGATCCACCCGGTCCCTCCTCCTCACTCTCCTCACCCTCCTCACCCTCCCTCTCCTCCGATGTCCTTCCTTCACTCTACCCTCATCTTCGCTGACATTTGTTCCGGGCGTCTCCGAGTTATCTGCTCTCAGCCACATCGAATCAGCAGCATCTTCACTCTCACCTCTGACGGCGCTTTCCTCCCCTTGTCTTTTACTTTTCAGCTCCCGTTTCTCTGACACCTCATTATCAGTCTTAGTCTCGGATGTGTTTTCTGCCGGTGATGTCTTTGACATTAGCCGACCCCTGCGGACCCTTGTCCTTCACACAGATTAGCACCCTTCCCCTTTTATGGCCCTAGGACCAGGAGCCCGGGCCCCGGGGCTCTGTTGAGCCGGGATAGACCTTTCTCTCAGTGTGTGCATGTGCTGCTGCCTAAAGGGATCTGTAGGTGTACACCCCTCCCCCTTTACACAGTGTAGGATAATCAATAGTTCTGTCCGATTTGTCAGTGGGGTCTGCAGGAGGGCGCTGTAGTGTAGTCAACTTTGATTTGATCATGAGGTAAGACGATCGTGGCTGTCGAGGCTCTGTGGACCATAGCCAGACTTAAGATGAAGGTGATTCCATACCCAAGCTATTGAAATGGTACTACACATTGCCCTGGTTATAATGGACACATTATGGACTGTCCGACCATCCAAACTTAAAACCTTCGGTGACAGAGCCTTCTCAAGAACAGCACCCAGACTCTGGAACTCTCTCCCCCAACCTGTCCGCGACTCTCCCTCGCTTCCCATATTCAAATCCTGTTTAAAAACCTACCTCTTTTCCCAAGCCTATGACCTCCCCTACCCATAACCATCCTTATCCCTATCTACTATCACACTCCACCTTGCTTCTGTTCTCTGTTGTGCTGTCTTCCGCTTGTCCCCCCTGATTGTCATCTCCCTCTTCGTGTTTTATGTAAGCGTCTTTGGGTCACTGAAAAGCGCTATAGAAAATGAATGAATTATTATTATTATCACATGTTCGTGGCAGCCTCTGCGTGCTACGATGTTTGAACATGCACACCCCCTGCTGTGTTATTCCTATACTTAGGCCAAAGCAATAGCAGATTACAAGGATAAAAGGATATGAAAGCCATTAAGATTGTATTTTGGGCTTTTAGTCATCATATGCAAGATAAGCATACCTACATAAATACATAAACACACAAACACACTCACAAACACAAACACGAGCCCACAGAATTAGTTGCCTTTCCTAAGAGTTTCTTTGTTGTTATCTACTGGTCATAACGGCTGTGCACATTTGTTGTGTCCCTACTGGCCCGTTGGTTTGCTCCAACAACGCTGATGTTTATGAACAGTACAACCCCGGTCACGCCACTGCAGCAATGTCTCATGGCAGAGTGGATAATGGAGTGCTATGCATCATGGGAAAAAAAAAAACTGGGCTATGAGGAAGAAAAAGAAACCTTATCTGATTGTATTTTATTCTATCTTTAGTTATTATGTGATGCCTCTCTTTAGGCTCCTGCTCTTTCAGAACGGGGGTTATTTCATGGCTCATTCCTGCGACGTG
This sequence comes from Pollachius pollachius, assembly GCF_949987615.1. Lineage (NCBI taxonomy): Eukaryota > Metazoa > Chordata > Actinopteri > Gadiformes > Gadidae > Pollachius > Pollachius pollachius. The sequence continues at coordinate 13,891,781 of NC_136941.1, forward strand.
GGGGCGCGGGGTAGGGTGTGTGGGGGGGGGGGGGGGAGGGGGGGGGGTGCCCAGTAGAGTAGGGCACGGCCAGATTGCCTCACACGGCCCGATATAGAAACACATCTGCACCAATGGGGGACGCATTAGGAGACGTAGTGGATGTCAACAGCTCACGCTGCTACGGGCGGCTAGATGCTATGTTTAGGCGGCAGGTTGAATGAGGAATGCAGCCGTGAAATGGGTGAGCGATGAAGCTCGGGCCACTGGCAGATCACAACCTAGCGTGAAAGGGGCTGTGATTTGCTTTATTCCCCCCTCTGTGTATAACTTGGCCTGCAAATAGAATTTTTATCTTTTGGTGTTGAATAAGAGGAAATCTCAGGGATTCGTCTGAGTGTGTGTGTGTGTGTGTGTGTGTGTGTGTGTGTGTGTGTGTGTGTGTGTGTGTGAGTGTGTATGTGTGTGTGTGTTCTTTTGGGGGGGGGGGGTGAAGTGCACTGTGGTGGCTTCTCTATAGCGCCTGGAGTGTCTAGGATTATCCAGGCCTGCAAAGACCTCTGCATGAAAGTAGAACACACACACACACACACACACACACACACACACACACGCACAAAGGCACACACACAGAGACACTCACTCATAAACACACACACACACACACACACTCCCTCACTCACGCCTCAAGGTTACAAAGGTAATGTCAAACTTTTAGCAAAGCCCCCGCGCAGCAGAATCGTCCTCATGGATTCATTTTAAAACATAATTCTTTCTCGGGAGTCAATGAATAATGTCCGGTGATGCCATGCTAATCTATCCGTGGGATTTGGCTCGGAACGCCCTCCCAGGCTCCAGCACCTCGTAGCTAATTACTTTCTGGAGCTCGGGACCAGGGTCCCCTCTCTGCTGGATGACACGGGGGGCTCGGGGGAGGTGAGTGGCGGGCTCTCCACTGGAACAGTGTTACACTGACCCAGCCACCTTCCACCCACACTATCAATCCACACTGACACACATTGGTCCAGGGAGTCTAGAGCTAAGGGCGCTTTTGTCTTGCGGTCGAAAGGTTGTTGTTTAAAAGACGAATGTCTGCAGCGAGAGAGGCAGTGAGGTGAAGTGTCTGAAGTGCTCGTTAGCGAGCAAGAATTTATTTTTCCAGCGGCCTTAGATCACTGTTTATAGATCTGATATCTATCGATCATGATCTTTATGTTAAAGACAGCATCTGTAGCAATAAAAACTATAACGATAAAACCATTATTAGAGGGAAGCCCAGAGGGGCACTTTAGTCAATGAGGTCCAATGGGCAGTGGTGTAGGCCACAGCAGCCACCCACATGCCACACGCACGGGCCTGGCCTGCAGTCTGTACAGAGAGTTGGAGCAAGCCAGGGGAACCTGCTCCTTAATGACTTGTATCTCAAATCCATTGCCGGTCACTTTGGATACAAGCGCCTGCAGAAATGGATGGAAGCTAAAACCTAGCAAAGTAGTCTTTTTCTCACATTACATCCCTAAAGGATTTTTAAAGGCGCTCAGACACATTAAAAGTTACCAACACAAACTTTGTAAGAGGCACTGACCATGTCAGTGTCTTGGACCATTAAAGTGGCCTTTCCACCTCACCTGTCTTTTATTCTTCCATTCACCTGGGCCGGACCCGATAACCGCAGTGCTGAGACCCATTGTGTTTGAACTCTTTCCCGCCCTATCCCTCTCTTATTTGCTGACTCATCTGTCCGTCCTCGTCTGCTCCTCGGCTTGTTTGGTTGTCGGCGGGGGAGTGCATGTGTCCTGTGTTACAGCTGGACTACATCTGTTAAGTGCAGCACATCACAGCCATTAGACCCTGTGGGTCTGCCCTCCTACGTCCTCCTCAGTTCGTCTACGTCAGTGTCAGGACATGTTCCCTTTCGGCCACAGCATCAATACAACATGAGTCAACAACACGACTGCGAGGGTTGGTACTTGGTATTTTTTTGTTTTAAGAGGTAAACAGGGCGAAAACAGGGGGATAGCTCATGTGACACGAACAAGAAGTAGGACACTTCAAGAAGTGAAATAATGATAGGATTGTTCGTAAAAAATGTGTACATTCATCAACCCCTGTAAAATCGAAATCCATAATGCTAACAAAAGGCTTGCAAAGCGATCTGCCATTCAGGAGGTTGATATCGTACCCTAATAACAATGAAACCAAGCATTGCTTGTAATTCTTCAGAACTCCTCAGCCGGGCACTAACGATGCCAAGGAAGTCTGTGCTTTAGTATCACAGCTGCTTCGCTTTTGTGAATGTGCCAGGTGGATGTTGGAGTGATGGATTTTTAAGTATGGAACCATAAAGGGGTGATGTCAAATTGTCATCTTTATAGCACTATTTAAAATTGAAATACACCCCTATTTCAAGTAGAGCTTTTTAACATGATTAACTACGGCCTCCCCGCCCCTTTGTCTCTAGATGTCATAGTCCCGACCTCCCGCGAGGTTAGTCAGTTCACCTCAAGTTTGCACGGATGGCTCTACTTTTAATTGATTGTCAATACATTCTCTGTTTGCATCCTCCATCTTCCCCTCTATTGTCTCCCTTCACTCCGTCTCCTCTCTGTCTCTCTTCACTTTCTCTTATCCCTCCCTCCCATCACTCTCTCTTCAACGCTCTCTCTCTCTTCTTTCTCTCTCTTCACTCTCTCTCTCCAGTCACTGTCTCTCCCTTTCTTCTCTTACCTTCTCGCTTCGCTCTCTTCTCTCTGAATTTCTTCACTCTCTCTCTTCATTCTCTCTCCCTTCCCTCTCTTCCTCTTAACTCTGTCTCTCTCTGCAAAATCCTTCTTCACTCTCTCCCTTGTCTCCCTCTTCACTCTCTCTCTCTCTCTCTCTCTCTCTCACTCTCACTCTCTCTCTGTCTCTTCAATCTCTCTCCACCTTCTCTCTCTTCACCCAAGGCTCTCCGCCTCTCCACTTCCCCTCAGTCCTGTCTCCTCCTTCTCCTCCCCCTGTCTCCTCCTCCTCCCCCTCAGCGGAGTTGACTGACAGTAATGAGAATCAAGGCCGGAGCTGGGTTTTGTCCTGTCAACCCAGCTGACGAGACAGCAAGAGTAAAACACAGTTGGAGAGAGAGAGAGAGAGAGAGAGAGAGAGAGAGAGAGAGAGAGAGAGAGAGAGAGAGAGAGAGAGAGATAGAGAGAGAGAGAGGGAGAGGGAGAGGGAGAGAGAGAGAGATGAAGAGATGGAGAGGGAGGGGGAGGAGGAGGGGGGAGAGAAAGGCAGGGGAGAGAGAAGGAAAGAGAGGCAGGGGAAAGAGAGAGGCAGAAGGAGAGGGAGGGAGAGTGATGAGGAAAGAGAGAGGGAAAGAGAGAGAGAGAGACAGGCAGGGAAAGAGAGGGGGAAAGACAGTGATG
>NC_136941.1:13900160-13925160 GCF_949987615.1 Pollachius pollachius
ATCTGCACACAGTATCAATTGTTGGCTGTCAAACCACCATTGTTTAATTAACAGTTTTTATATAATTTCCAAATATTAAATAATTTTGGAGGTGGTTAATTATTATTTGGCAGCTGCGAGTTTAGCCAGATTTTAGGGATGGGCATTTCTGGCAAAAATACTGTTCGATATTCGCTGAAAAGTATTCGAAGAATGTTCAACAATCGGTCAATCAAGAACCCCGCACGCACGCACGCAGGCACGCACGCACCTCGTATACACACACACACACACACACACACACACACACACACACACACACACACACAATGACACAGGGGGAGACTTTTATGATTTGTATGAAATGAATTTGTTTATTTCAACAACTGCGCCATCAACATTCAATATCAAAATTATTTCAACGTTGGCTTAGGCAGATAGGCCTACATGCGCCGAAAACAGATCTCTATTTATTTTACTGAACACAGCCTGCATGACGGTGAACTAGACACGTCTTTAGCATATGGAAACTATGGCCAAAAAAATAACTTCACGCTGTTTGTCTTTTTACAATTTATTTGTTACCAGCATTCGTAGTGTTGACGAGCCGAAGACGTTGACGTCGCTTAGCAACCGAGGACGCTGGGGTTGATTAGTTACCGGGCTACTTGCGGAGTGGTACGATAGAAAAAATTCTTTCCTTGACAGTGGTCATTATATGCTTAGCAAAAGTGAATTTTTCAAAAAATTATTCACCACCGGAAGTTGTGAAGGACCATGCAAATGAACGGAGCGTTCAACAGCATTGAGAAGAGCCGTGTTATAAATAGGATCGTTACCCATCCCTAACAGATTTGTGTGTGTGCTTGTGTATGTGTTTGTGATTCTTTCTGGGTTGAGGAGGTACGGGATGAGAGGTTAGTGGAGTCTTATTTAGCGGTGAAGCAGCACTCTAAGCAGATTGCTTTTTATGTCTGCGATAGGTCAGTGTTTTTTAGAGTTTCTCATTATAAATACACGGTATAAGACCTTTTTAGTTGACATAAAGAAATCTGTACACTGGACCAATATAGCATAAAGACATACTGTACTGTTTTGCTAATTCTTGCAAGTTTTGAGAATTGAAGGCATTGGCATTAATGCCAATATATTTATTGGATTATTTTGTTTTTCAAGTCTGTTGGGCATTTTATCATCATGATCAGTCCAATTTATTTTTTATTGTGAGGATCAACCATTGTGAATCATTAGTAACGTTGTCAAAGGAAGCACAGGCATCAGGTGATTCTTGCGGAAAGATGTGTTGAGCAGTATCTTTCCATATTTGTTATTCAATTACTGTTTCTTCTAGCCACTTTCTATCTGTCTGTTTAGTTGAGCTGACATCTGTCAAACACGTCAAATCATTCCAGGGAGGGACAAGCATGTAGTCAGAAGCAGAGGCACAACCGAGATAAAGACTGACAGAGACAGATACAAAGAGACCGAGAGAGACACTGAGCAATACAGACAGAACAAAAAAGAGAAAAAGAACAAGAGCCTCATGCAAGGACCCTCATGTCACTCAGGCAGATGGGCTTTAATCCCGAATACATTTCAAATTTAATCCTGAATGGAAAAAACAAAAGGGCACCAGACTAGAATCTTTAAATTTATTTTCATAGAGGACAAACTTTGATTGCAGTTCACAGACACTTTGTATTGCAACCCTTCCCATTCCATCCTATCAGAAGTAAAGTCACACCCTTGGGTGAGGCCTGAAGTCAGACAAAGTGTGCTGTGTGTATGCCAGCGTTCAGCAATGTGCTGCTCTGTCCTGGATGTGTTGGAGCCCATAAGGTCAACAAGGAGAAGCTTCTGGTTCAAACTTCACATCCTCACCCTTCTCTCCCTATCCTCCCCCTCCTCCCCCTTCTCCACCTCCACCTCTCCCCCCTCCTCCTCCTCCCCTTTCCCTTCCTCCTTCTCCTCCTCCTCTCCCTACTCCTCCCTCTCCTCCTTCTCCCCCCTCTCCTCCCCCTCTAACAACATGTTGTCCTCTGAGACCCTGCCCTCCCATTCCACTGATCACAAGAAGTGTATCACACCTGAGGGCAGCCAGAGGCAGAGGTGTGTGAAGCCGACCCAGACAGACAAGACAGTTGACATACAGACGTGGACACACACAAACGCGTGGGCACATGAATGCCAGTGCACACACACACACACACACACACACACACACACACACATACACACACACACACACACACAACCACATACACACACGCATACACAAACACACACAAGCAAGAAGAGACGCACACACAAACATACCCACAGAAAAACCCACAGATATGTTGACGGAGACAAACGCATGCTCAAGCAGATGCATGCACATACACACATAATACACACACACATTTGTTCACCCTCATACACACATGCATATGACAGGTGAGCTAAGTGACAACATAGTTATTGGCAGAGACAGGAGGAGAGATGGAAGACATTTAGGGCATTTAGGGAAGAGAGACGCTTTAGGAGGTAAAAGTCAGGGTGGGGAGGAAGTAATCTGAAAGAGGTGTGAAGGATTGCTTGTCCTACTGTAGGAGAACATGCAGGATGGCTTGTCCTACCATAGTAGAATATGAAGTAGTGCTTGTCCTACTGTAGGAGAACATGAAGGAAACAGAGAGTAAGGCGTCTATTAAGGTTCAGATGGAACCACTAAAAGGGAGGCAGGGAGAGAAACAAGGTGAGCGCTGTCGAGAATGAGCGAGAAATAGAGAGCCGAGAGGGTGAACAGAAAGTGAAAGTGAGAGTAGGGGTTTGAGTGTGTTAATGCCAATCCCATAACACTGGCATCACTGGTACATCGCCATCTGTTCCATGTCATGTTTGTTCACAATCACGGACACACACACACACACACACACACACATCAACACACAGAGAAAAACAGACATTTTTTCCTCTGCTAATTGGTGCAGAATCTTTGATCAACGGCAGGAAGGGAGCAGAGGAGGGCTATGGAAGAGAGGTCTTATCGGTCACAGAGGGTGAATTTTAAGAAGCCCCCCCCCCCCCCCCCCTGATCTGTGAACCTTTACTAATCCCTGATTCAGCTCCACGGAGGGAAGGAGCAGGTATACACACAACACACACACACACACACCCACACACAGATACTTGGAAGTTTTGAAAAATGTTCAAGGTTGTGCTTCTGCAGTGAGGGAGAATACAATCTGAATGAGTGAGTCGGAGAGAATAGGTAGATGCTGGAGGGACACTTTAAAGGACTCTTTAAAGTCAGTGGATTATGCTATTGAGGCTGTTTCGGAAAAAACTTCCAAAACTATGGACTCTAAAAATAAACAACAGAGAGTAACGTCACTTGCGGAATCATTAGCAACTCGTGATTTGTTTACATGGAAGCAACCCGCCCTTCTTCTGAATTATAAGGAACAAAGTATAAAGTGCATGTTCCTGATGCAGCGAATGAGAATCTGAATACCAAATCAAATTACACAAAATCATTAAATAAAAAAAATCGAGGTTGTGTAAAATTGCACATTATCTTTGAATCTGGAGTGAAGTGGGACAAGGAAAGGAGGAAATTATTTGTTGGAATGTGTTTATTTTGTTATGTTTAAAATAAGGTATTTGTAATACTTTTTATTGGGGAGTGTATTGGGAGATATGGGTGTACCAGCTCTAAGGTCCTTCACCAAAGTCGGGCATTTCCCCTCCTATCTTTATCCACGCATCCACTGAAGAGTCAAAGCTACAACATGTCAGCAGTAAATTGCCCTCCTTCTCCAAGTATGCTGTATCAGCATGCGGTAAATTATAAATACCTAAATATTTACTGTTGCGATTTTTCCAAACATCAGCGTAGACCATCTATATTCAGCGCATTGAGGTTGGGACTTGAATGGCGGCTTCACACACCACTCTAGGTCCCAGACTCTATTAACTTAACTTTAATGAGGTATCATTGTTGCCCAGGACCCCACCACATCCTAAACACAAACGAGCCGCTGAGATCCTAACCGAACAAAGAAAAAATATACTGCCTTGGTATTACGACAATTAAATCACTTCCCCGTCAAACTTCATGTTGGCCTTAGCTACAGACGGCCAAGAGGCGGCGTGGTCCTGGCGTATGAGTGAGCACCCCCTGGTGGACAGTTGTAGGTCTTCGGGGGCGAGGGAGTGGGCCGGGGGCGTCGGTGAAGCGTGAACCAGGGGAGCCGGGAGCTGGCCAGAGGAGATAGAGGCTGATGGATGGTCACGGGACGGGGCGAGAAGAAGAAGGAGGGGCGAGGGAGAGATGGAAAGATGAGGAGGGAGTCATCGTTCTATTTCCCTTCTGTCTGGCGTCCTGATGATGAAGCCCATTACTCACACAGAAATGTGAGCCGGCGTCAAATTATAGAGCCCTCCCCCGTCCACCTTCCTCACACACACACACACATTCACGCACTCACGCACGCACACGCACGCACACACACCCACACACGCACGCACGCACGCACGCACGCACACGCACACACACACACACACACACACAGTTGACAACCGGCTGCCTCGCTATCTTGCTGTCTGTCTGTCTCTCGGCCTGTCCCTCTGCCGACCTGTCTATTTCTGTCTGTTTTTCTGCCTGTCTCCCTGTCTCTCTGTCTGCCTGTCCATCTGCCTGTATGTCTGTGTGTGTGTATATATATATGTGTCTGTCTGTCTGGCTGTCAATCGTTCTATCGCCATATCTCTCTCTCTGTCTCTCTCTCTGCCTGTGTGTCTGCCTGTGTGCCTCCATCTCTCTGTCTTTGCCTGTCTCTCTCTCTCTGCCTTTCTGTTTGTCTCTCTTTGTCTCTCTCCCTCTGTCTGCCTGTCTGTCTGTCTGTATCTCTCTCTCTGGCTGTCTGTCAGCCTGTCTGTTTGTATCTCTGTGTCTGTGTCTTTATCTGCCTGTCTGTTGTTATCTCTCTCTCTGTGTCTTTCTGCCTGTCCGTCTGTATATCTCTCTGCCTGTCTGCCTGTCTGCCTGTCTGTCTGTATCTCTCTCTGTGTCTCTTTCTGCCTGGCTGCCTGTCTGTCTGTATCTCTCTCTCTGCCTGCCTGTCAGCCTGTCTGTCTGTATCTCTGTGTCTGTGTCTTTATCTGCCTGTCTGTTGTTATCTCTCTCTCTGTGTCTGTCTGCCTGTCCGTCTGTATATCTCTCTGCCTGTCTGCCTGTCTGCCTGTCTGTCTGTATCTCTCTCTCTCTCTGCCTTTCTGTCTGTCTCTCTCCCTCTGTGTCCCTCTCTGCCTATCTGCCTGTCCGTCTGTATCTCTCTCTCTCTCTGCCTTTCTCTCTGTCTCTCTCCCTCTGTGTCCCTCTCTGCCTATCTGCCTGTCCGTCTGTATCTCTCTCTCGGCCTGCCGGTCAGCCTGTCTGTCTGTGTCTCTCTCTCTGTCTCTCTGTCAGCCTGTCTGTCTGTATCTCCCTGTCTGCGTTGCTGTTTTCCTCCCACTCCCCCGGGGCGGTTCCGTTCTGTAGCACCTGTCCTCCTAACCTTTCTCTCCTCAGCCCCTTCGTCCCCCCGGCTGCATATCCTAATCACAGACAGATTTATGTGCATCAATACGAGCGGCGCCGCGGAGGGCGATAGAGACGGCGTGGAGCCCCCGTTTCACTGCAGATTGAGATAATAGCCATCCTCAAATGTCTGACACACTCAGTCATCTCAAAGACAGGGCTTTCTCCACACCTCTCCACCTCAATCTTAATTAACAACGAGGAGTGCAGTGAATTTGGGGTTATTAAACTGGCTTTAGTGCTCCATTGAGCAGCGATGGATCTCAGGGCGTAATTATGGTGTCCAGTGAAAACAGTCAAACGGAAAGCATTGTTTTTTTCAAATAAGGTCTTTAAAGTGGAATGGGCTCAGTTAGTGCAGCATTGTAATAGAGGTGTCAGGCTACAAACTATATGCACAGAGACGGAATGACAGGAGGGGAAAGATACCAATGTGGTCAGAAGTCTTTTAAGCCACTGAACCATGATGTAGCACCTTGCCTTTGAATTGTTTCTGTGATTTTAATTGTTTTGTGGCAACGTTAACGTTTAGTCATTTAGTAGGACATTTTAAGAGACTTCCGAGTGGGAACATTTAGAGCAGACAATCAAAATTGGAGTAAACGCACAAAGTTCAAGTGCTGCACAACCACATTTGCAGGCTCTCTTGGCAGACTGCAGAGAAGCCACAGGAAGCAGCAAGACGCGCTTTTTTTGGTAGTTGTGCATAAAAGTGAGTTATCTCATCTAAGAAGGAAGCTACAGAGAATATAGACCAAGGGCTGCATGAGAGGAGGAGTGCTGTGTTCTTTGCATCTAATAATCGGTGGGTGAACCTGACATCTTTATAAACTCCTTCGCACCGCGATGCAGACTCATTCTGTTCCTTTGAAGTGTGAGTTCTGTTGTGTGTGTGTGATCAAAGACGAGGGGAAGTGGTGAAGAGGAACCTTAGAGAAAGAGCGAGAGGGTGAGAAGGAGATAGAGACAGAGATAAACATATGGAGACGGCCATATGCATTCTTGACTGCTTGAAGGTATTGACCTGGAAGGAATAGAGTCTTACAGAATTGCATGCATGTACACCGTCACATATACACAAAGACACACACATGCACGCACGCATGCACATACAGACACACTCAGGTATACAATGCAAAACAGGACAGGGATACATTTTAATGATTATAGAAAGAACAGAAGGTCAAGTAAACTAGAACAAGTAAAATGAGGTAGAAGTCATTGATATACAGTTAGCCTAAAAATAGAGCAGAACAGAAATATTCTGCAAAACAATTAAGACTACTGATGGACTGAACTGATTAGCAGCCGGATGCATTGTTCCCTTTGGATTTAATTGTCACATTGAGTAAAGTATAGGGTAAAAACCACACTGAGCCAGTGGAAATGACAGATTCCCTTTTTAAATCTGTAAATTGGGGTTGAGAGGTGAAGAACAACAGCTTTTACTTCGTCTTTGCCTGTATGCCTTTGCACTTCTTGTACTCTTTAAACACAGTTTGTAATTCGGTTATTTCTCTTCTTCCCTGTTGTTGTATTTTTTACTTTGAAAACGTTGAAGTTTAATTTATATGCAATGTAAGATACAATGTAAATTACATTTAATTCATTATTCAATTCATTAATGATTTCTACATTTTGCAGAGTGAATGAACAGCACTCGAGGAAGATGTTCCTTTAATAAATCATAATTGGTTAGAATCTAGAATCTTGACATTTAGAGGAAAGTGTGTATAAGTAATGAATTCAAATCAATTAAATATGATTATGTGTTAAACAACCATGCATCAACGTATCTCACAAATTTACTAATGCATTCTTTCTATATGTCACACATTCACATGAACACACACATACATAGATACCCACAATCACGTACACACATACACATAGACACTTTCTCTCTCGCTCTCACTCTCTCTCTCTCTCGCTCTCACTCACGCTTGCAATTCATCCTTGTGCTACAGAACATTAACTCTTCCATTTTTCCTATGTGTGTGTGTGTGCGTGCCTGTGTGTGTGCGTGTGTGTGTGTGTATGTGTGCCTGTGCGCACGTGCCTGTGTGTGTATGCGTGCCTGTGTGCGATCGTGTGTGTGTGTGTGTGTGTGTGTGCATGTGTGCGTGCATGTCTGTGTTTGTGTGTGTGTGTGTGTGTGTGTGTGTGTGTATGCGTGCGTCTCCAGCTGCGTCCGGGCGAGGCCTTCACCGTGTACCACACCAGCCCCACGCTGTCCTGCCTCTCCAAGCCCGTGGTGCTGTGGACCCAGCAGGACGTGTGCAAGTGGCTGAAGAAGAACTGTCCCCACAACTACCTGACCTACGTCGAGGCCTTCGCCCACCACGCCATCACAGGTGGAGCGCAACGTGCCGAATACATACCCCCACACACGCGCGCACGCGGAAATACACACAAACACACACAGGGAAGACAAATGGAGGATGTTCTGCAGCAAAAGGGTGAATTGCAAGTAATAGAAAGAGAGAGTGAGAGAAAGCTTTTGTGTGTATTTGATGGTGTATTTCTATGTGAGTGTGTATGTGTGTATGTGTATGTACAAACACACTTGCGCACACTCACACCGGTCGTACGCAAAAAAAAACACATTGGTGCATGTCATTAAAATACATGGATGATCTGCCAAAACCCTGAGGTGTTTATTTGTGAAGCGTCAACATCTTGTGTTAGGACTCTGACGTGCAATCAACGCTGTGCGTCTGCAATTCCGACCTCCAGGAGGAAGGCTGTGCCATGGTTTTATTTGTACAGCCAATGATTGTTTCCAAAGCTGAGCTTGTTTTTTTTCAGCCGGAAAAGGTTTACGCGAAAAATCTCCTTGAGTGCGATTTAGACGTTTTTGTGGAAAAATGAAAATGTTTTGTGTTCTTTTGAAGGGAACAGAGAGAAAGTGCTGCTTGAACAGTGGTCGCTTGCTGAGATCTTTGTCAGGGTATTGTTAGCACACCACAATGTCCTGAGACAACGTGTGCACACAAATAGACACAGTACTCAGTCTGTCTCTTCCTGTTCCTTCAATGTTCTCTCTCTCTCTCTCTCTCTCTCGCTCTCTCTCTCTCTCTCTCTCTCTCTCTCTCTCTCTCTCCGACTCTCTGTCTCTATAAAATAAAGCAGACAGTAATTTGGCTATGTGTCCAGTCCCCACTCACCTCCACTCATGGGCATACAAACAGAACCTCTGAGTCTGTATCAAGGTTATAGAGTACACATTAGGAGAGATTATCCTAGACAGTTCATTTTCGAATATCATGATTTCATTTAGAAAGAGAGCGAGAGACAGAGAGAGCTAGCTATAGAGAGAAACACACAAACCATTCTGTTTATGTATTCAATTACTGATAAACATACCAATTTCCATTTCCTAAATGGTCATTAGCTCTTTGTGTCTGTATGTGTTTGTGGGAGGGTGTGCGTGTGTGTGCGGTCAGAGACGAAAGATACTAAAAGACAGATAGAGAGTAATACAGTAAAATAGAAAATATAATTACATCATGATTAGAGGCGTCCAAGCCCTGACCTTGGCACCAACTTCTAAAAGTAATGTTCCAGTACTACTAAAATGTATTCACTACTAAGATGTATTCACTCCGGAAAGCATTAAAAACCCTTTATGAAATGGATAGTTCCGTTCCTTGATTCTGATTGGCTCAAAGCTGTTGGAAAATACTCACGCACACCTGTGACCTTATAACAATTCATTTTTAGTATGTATGTGCCGCTAATCTCAGTAGTATCCTAGCCTGTGTTGCCTGGCAACCGTTTTGCTGTCTTGAGCAACTATACTGCTGGCTGAATAATGATATGTTTTCAAGAAATGATCGCATTTTATGCTGCTGTGTTTTTAATTTTCACGTTGTGCCTAACAACAGCCCCTAGCTGTTTCTAAATCACCGTAAACAACTGCCTCTCGTGGCTTATTAGTTATACTGTAAGTCTACAACTACAACAACATCCCTTAGTAACCGGGCAGGACAGGCAGAACATTTTCAAGTTCGGATTTAGTTCAGCTGTAATGAAGTAGCTGCATGATACAAACCAGCCCCAGTGAGACGGCAAGGCATTAAGGTCAGATTCCCAGCAACCTCGCAGTACCCCGCAGGCCTCCCATTGGAGGGCGAGAACGTCAATACCTTCTCAGCACAGACGTATTCATGCCCACGTCTCCCAGCCGCTTTCTCTAGCAAGAGTGTTTCCCATCGATATCACAATAGACTACTGATCATTGCTCTGTGCTTTGTTGCAACCGGGCCAGCAAAACTGCCGTTAAACAAGTATCCAATACATAATTACTGTATCGCTGTTGTGTGTCAGTGTGAACTCCAATCGATCAAATCACCCATCTGTCGGCAGGTTTAATTGCGGTAGGCAATTTCTTGTTTTTATTATTTACACGATAGTGCATAAAGAACGCCTTGAGAGATACAATGAATGGCATTAGCCTCCTATCAAAGGCTTCTCACAAAGCCTCTCTCATTTTTCCAGAGGAAGCCCCCTGCCCCAACCTCTCCTCCAAATGGCTTTGGATCTTTTTTAAAGGATCATTATCATTACGACCAGGACAGCAATAGCAACCATTTTGCCTGCAGAAAACATTTGAAAAGCAATTATTTTGGAGCTAAATTGAGAGAGAGGTCACATCAAACAGGCCCTTTTTGTGTTTTTAATCTCTTTTTAGCCCTTTTCTTTTTTTTCTTTCTTTTTTTCCACTGTTATTTCCCTTTTTTCACCGCACTGATATTCTGCAGGCAATTATTAAGAGCTATGTTATGTCTGCCTGAGGGGAATTGATTCAAGCACCATTCATCTGCTTTTCCCCGGTCCGGATACATGCGAAGAGCGAGGACAGTGGTTTTCTAGGGCATTCTCTCACTGCCCCTGGGATAGCTGGACACAGCGGGCCACAGGAGAGAAGGGTGTGTGTGGTTGTGTGTGTGTGTGTGTGTGTTTGTATGTGTGCTTACAAACAGACACCCACACACACACACACACAGACAGAGACAGAAAGGCTAAGATGGATCCATTGTTACTAAGGCTAACTGGTTTATTATCATGCCCCCCCCCCCCCCCCCCCCCCCCCCGCCCTTTCAGGACTGAGCAGGTACTCAGGGTCCGCCTTGTTCCACTTCATCTGGTTACACCGGAGCACTGGTCCCCTCCGTCATGCTGTCCTCCCTCGGTCCACTTACTGTCCATCAGGGCTGTAGCACACTGCAATCAGAACTCTTCTGATTGCAGCAGTTCTGAACACAGTGATTCACAGTGGATGATTTCTGAGTTTTGGATTTTATTACGTCAGGGTTACATGCCACCATTCTGGACAGATATTTTGTCCTGACCAGCAAAACTAGAACGCAAGATAAACAAGCTCAGCATTTTATGAACATGACAACATTTATCCCCGGGAATCTCCGGAAAGCACTTCCCTTTCCTGTGGCCAGATGTGTTCAAACACGTCTCTGCGTTTTTAAATCTCTGCGTGCCATCCATCCGATTTGAGTGCATTTTTTCTCCGAGCCAGGATGAGCTATAAAATGCCATTTTCTGCTTGGATTTAGCCCTTGTCTACACAATGGGAGACAATGGATCAATCTATAGCATTAAGGGTTGGACACCACCTGTCACATGACGTTGAAGCACACCCTCCTTATTGAGGACATTTACATGTCATGTTCACAGGCTGGTGGACGAAGAGAGGCAGGACCGCCGTGTGATCATCTGTACAGTGTTCCTCTTCCAACCCACTCTTTCTGTCTCATCATGTCCTGTCTTCTTCATGTCTATCTGCAATTTTTATTCAAACAATGTAATCATTTACAGAATGAGTTGTTTGTGAAGGAGGTGACACGATTTGATACGATGGATAGCTAGATTGAAAGTTTTGATAGATAGTGTAGATAGATATAATGATAGACGGTATAGATAGATACGATAGTACCATACATAGATAGAAAGATAGATGTATACTGTAAATAGATAGATGGATGGATACATAGAGTGAGGAAGGAAAAAATGAACAAGAAAGAAAGACAGACATAAAGAACGGAGGTATTTAGACAGGAAATGGGAATGGATGGACTGATTTGGAAAGTGAACAGCATGAGTAATGACTCTAATTAGGGTTTAGCGTTCACACATGGTAGCTGCACAAATGATGGATACTCTTCTTTCCCAACACAGAAATAAGTGTGTGTGTGTGTGTGTGTGTGTGTGTGTGTGTGTGTGTGTGCGTATGTATTTGTGTGTGTCTCAGGGAAATATGCTTATATTTTTGTGAAAGTGTTCGTGTGTGTGTGTATATGCCCGCATGTGTGTGTGTGTGTGTGTGTGTGTGTGTGTGTGTGTGTGTGTGTGTCTGTACATGCCCGCATGTGTGTGTGTGTAGGTGTGTGTGTGTGTTTGTGTGTGTGTGCATGCATGTCTGTGTGTATGTGTGATTCTGCATACTGCTGTAAAAGAGGTAATATTTACTGTGGGTAATGGCATGTTAAATATGCATGTCCCTGGGGTTTACCACCTAATGTTGCCATAAAGATGAAGCCCAGTTAACAGACAGTCCCACCCATCCTTCCAGTGCCAGTACATTGACTCCCATATGGCCGCAGGGCTGCACTTAACCCTAGTCTGTAAATTAAGTTAACATGCAGACTACAGCATTCGCGTTGCAAACAACACACACTCACACACACTCACACACACAAACTCTCACACACACACACACACACACACACACACACAAACTCACACACACACACACACACATACACACACACACGCACACACACACACGTACAAACGCTGACACAAACAAGTACATACCAATACACAGACAGATATACACACATACAAGCAAACACACACACACCAACACTTTAACGTGGCAGATACACACACACACACACACACACACACACACACACACACACACACACACACACACACACACACACACACACAAGCACACACACACACACACACACACACACACCCATGCGTGGACACATTTACTTACCCACACATGCACACAATCAGACAGACACGCACATGCAGGGAGACATCTGCATTGCACAGTTTTCCTTTTTTTCCCCACACAGGGTTGTACGGAGCATACACAATAACCTGACCTTCATGCGTCCCACCCCCCCTGCCCTTGTTGTCTATGCCGCCTCCAGGCCGGGCACTGCTGCGTCTGAACGGGGAGAAGCTGGAGCGGATGGGCATCGTGCAGGAGGGCCTGAGGCAGGAGGTGCTGCAGCAGGTCCTGCAGCTGCAGGTGCGGGAGGAAGTGCGGAACCTTCAGCTCCTCAGCAGAAGTAAGCTAACGGTTAGCAGTAGTAAGCTAACGGGCTAATGGTTCACTGACGTGATCTAGCGGTTAACAGAAGTGAGCTAGCGGTTCACAGAAGTGAGCTAGCTTTAAGCTAGTGGTTCTGATTCATAATGTATATATTTTTCTTTTATTGTGTTTTATGTTTGTGAGCGTGTTTGTATGCATGTACAGTATGTGTGTGCGTGTCTGCATGTGGGTGTACATGCTTGTGGGTGTTTGTAACAAATTGTGAAAGGAGTTAAATAACAGCCAGATAGATAGAATATTAACTTGTAAATGCGCAAGAGACAACAGACCTCAACCTAGGCAGCCCTTTTCATGTTTACATGTCAACCAGACAACCAGACAGCCAGACAGCCTGAGAGAGACAGTAGAGGCTAATACCATTGTACACACAGTGTCCTCGAATACCCTGGCTCACAAGTATTGGCAAAGTGGAAGAGGACAATGACTGTAATGTACTGGGTTTTATTTGAGTTGGGATAATGGGTGGGTGGCTTGATGACATGGGCCGGGACTGGACATCAAAGTACATCTGTTTGTAGCTGTTTGTGTGTGCGCGTGTATGTGTGTTTATGTGTGTGCATTTGTGCATTTGTGTGTGTTTGTGTGTGTGTTTGTGTGTTGTCAGGGTTTTCGTTTACATGCAACACTGCCTCCAGGCTGATTGATGTGACATACAAAGACTCATTTTAAGCCACCCTTGATAACCCAGCCCCGTCGATGGCTACTGACCTGGATTATGCTGTTGGGCTGGCTCTCCGCTCCCTCCCTGGGTGTCTCGGGGTGTGACGATTCTCTTCCAGTAACATGTTTCATTTAGTTCAGGAACGTCACAGCCCTTAACTATGAAATTATCCCCACTCCTCCTCCCCTTGTTGCGTTCATTAAAGTGCCGAAGGTATTATTTGACTCTTGCAATAAATATAATTTGCGATGACTTAACAATAACATTGCATGCACTTTAGGGAATAGAGGTTTGATGGGTGTTGTTTTGCCTCTTAATTACATCTTTGGATTCTTGTTATTGTTTTTATCGACAGTGCCACAATATTCGGTCTGTGATAACATCCAGTCGCTCCATAGACAATAACAATCAACTTTCTGCAACACAACATATTATAATGGTTTCCAGAATCATTATTGTTATTGTTTTCCAAACATAACCCTTGCCATACATACATTTATATTCACACACACACACACACGGATACACACACACATGCGCGCGCACGCGCAAACCCGCGCACATGCACACGCAAACACAAGCTTGCATGTCTTGTTCATGGTGGAACCACTAACCCAACACCCAGAGGGAAACCATAACGTATCGGAGAAGATGCATCCCGCCACCCAGACAGGAGATTCAAGGTCCCGTGAGGCAGCAGCGCCACCCACTGACACTCCCAGACACCCGCTGTCAAACGCCGGTCCCAGTGGGAATGTCATTGTAATAACAGGACTGCACGGGGTCAATTAAAGGCATTTTGTGAATGTTTAAGTTTGGGGTTGAAACACACTACTGATGATGACAGAATAGTGCAGACGTAATGTTTCGGTTAAACAGGCCTCAGAACACAACAGAACACCTAGGTCTCACCTGGGGCTCACCTGAGGTTTATTGGAGAAGCGGGGTGGGGGTTAGCGCAAGCTCAGATAATGTAGATAATGTCGTTTGACACCGAGATGGGATTAGGAAGTGGTGTTTGGTTATGTGATGACAGGTGTATCTGTGTGATCTATTGGGTTTGGTTATGTGACGACAGGTGTATCTGTGTGATCTATTTGGTTTGGTTATGTGATGACAGCTGAAGGTTGGGCCGGGTGTGAGGTCTTTGGGGAAGAGAGGTGCTGGGACAGCGCTGTGCTACAGAGGAAGGAATGGTTTGGTTGGTGCAGGAGAGAGGTGATGGTAGAGAGGCAGAAAGCTGACGAAACCCCTCCATGTTGTCTTATTTAAGAGGCAAATCACAAGCTATTGTTAACAGAAGCCCAAAACCATGTGATTGCTCACAGCCCATTTATGCTGCACGATAATTACGAAGAAGACGATAATTAGACGATAATAAAAGAGAGATACACGCATGCTGAAAGAGAGTAATAACACACACACACACATAGAAATCCACTGCTTTTATTCCCTGAATCTCTTCCCCACACAATTATGTGAAGGCTCATGAGTGAGATTCAGAGTAGAGCCTGTATAGCCTGTGTGCCGTGTAATGGAAACTTTTACACCAGATCTATGGGTACACCAGATCTCAGCTGGGCTGGTCTCTCCTCCTCCTTCTTCTTCTTCTTCTTCTTCTTCTTCTTCTTCTTCTTCTTCTTCTTCTTCTTCTTCTTCTTCTTCTTCTTCTTCTTCTTCTTCTTCTTCTTCTTCTCCTTCTCCTTCTTCTTCTTCTTCTCCTTCTTCTTCTTCTTCTTCTTCTTCTTCTTCTTCTCCTTCTTCTTCTCCTTCTTCTTCTTCTTCTTCTTCTTCTTCTTCTTCTTCTTCTTCTTCTTCTTCTTCCTCTTCCTGGTGTCTAGTCCTATCCCCTCCACACACACACATTCCTCTACTGCCATATCACTGAAGGGAATTACTGGAAGGGATCACACGTAGAATTGAGTTATTAAGAGAGGGTTGTTGCTGGCTGCGAGAGTTCTCTACAAACAAAACAGATAATGGAGCGGGAACATCACAAGGTTAATGAGCACAGATGGACGCTGGAGCCATGGCCCGCGGTAATATCACTCCTCCAGCCGTCATTAGGTTCTGGCTCCCCGGACTCGCTCTCTGCTCCGCTCAAATCAGCCCAGGGTGAGCTTCCTTCTGCACTGTAATTGCAATTCACACCCAACAAGGAATCCAATTACTTTCGTTGCAGATTGTTTGGGACAAAGTTTCTCCCTGCACAGTCATTAGGCTGGGTAATGAGAATACGGTTGGTAAACAGTTGCGGTTTTGATGTGTGTGTGTGTGTGTGTGTGTGTGTGTGTGTGTGTGTGTGTGTGTGTGTGTGTGTGTGTGTGTGTGTGTGTGCATGTGTGTGTGCGTGCGTGTGTGCAAGTGTGTTTGTAGTATGAGATGGAGTTATATGTAGAGTCAGCAATGTGGGGTGGATGTGTGATACACGCAAATCAGAAGAACAGAGAATGCTCAAATCAGAGCCCAACAGCCTTCGGTAAAGATGGAAAAAGAAGGAGCAAGAAATGAAAGAAAGTAGGAAGATTCTCATTATCTGAGTCTTCATTAGGAATCCATGAGACTTTCTGTGCTAGTGTAGCCCTCCCAAGCCAGCCGTAATCTAGCAAGATAACCTCCGGTTTTGCCTAAAGCTATTACTCTCAAACCCTCCCGACACAGGCAGCTTTGCTCCCAACAACATGCAGTCAGCCAATCAGCAAACCTGAACGAGTGATGATGACGACACGGGATGCTTTGAAGAATTCTTAATGAATTTAATATTATTTATACTCTACGGGATTGAAAGGTCTTGCTGCAGCTCATACAAATGGCTGCAAATCAAGGTCGACTGACCACGGCCCTCAACACACACTGCAAATGGAAGACTTGACCGACCTAGTGTCAGAAGTCAGACATCATGCCAATTATGTTGCTGGAGGTGGGGATCTGTAAGCGTTTGATTTGGCGAACAGAACCTCGGCCAGCAGTAAGAACTGTAAAAGTGTCTGTTAAGGTTTCAAAACCAAACCGTGTAGACTGGCCACTGTAGAAATTCCCATCCCCCACAAAATCCCATCTGACAGCGTCATCCACTCAATGCAAATTAGTTTTCTTCAGTAAAATATCACTGGGAAAAAAAACAAGGAAACATTCCAAACTCTGCCCTCTGCAGTTTATGCAATGACATCGTAGGACTGCTTGATATGTGATTCTTCCAGAACAACTGAGTGAAGTGAATATGGCTTGTGCCCTACAAGTGCTCTCTGGAGCTGTGTGGTCCCAGCAGGCCTTCCTGCAACATCTGGCCTTCTCATGGGGAAGCTGCCCTTTTCCCTCTGTCAGTAGGGCTTTCTGACTGTTATCTGTCTCAATGGTAAGTTGCCCCCCCCCCCCCCCCCCCTGTCCTTCCAACACATCTGATCTCCTCCCAAATTGTGTGGTTGTTGGTTTTCCGTGCGCAAACACGTTTGTGTGTGTGTGTGTGTGTGTGTGTGTGTGTGTGTTTGTCTGTGTGTGTGTCTGTGTGTGTCTCTGTAGCCATCTGTGCTTGTCTCCGGGGTCCCAGTGGTGATTAGCTGAAACTGGATGATAATGCCCACACACACACATACACAAACATGCGCCCGCGTGCGTGAGTGCACGTAAAACAAACATCCATGGAAACACACACACACACACACACACACACACACACACACACACACACACTACCCCTTCAATTGAAAATAATAAGAAATATATATAATAAAACGTTCAACAGACATTTTGTTGCTATGGCAGATCGTCGTGGTAACCTTGTGGTTTTGGAGTAGTCCTCTTATTTGTGTGCGTGTGTGTGTGTCTGTTTGTGTGGGTTTGCCCTTGTGGGGACTTCACAAAGAGTTCCTGGCGGTGTGCGTCTGCCAGCTGAACTGTAGCTTTGAATTAGAATGTGAACAAACTCAGAGCAGGCAGAGCAAAATAGCGAATCTTTATCTCGAACACAATTTGTTTTGCCTAGTCGCCGCGCACACCGTGTCTCTCGTACCCTCTACTATACGCCTCCAACATCTCCTTCATCTCCCTCTTCTCATCTCCAATTTGACGATCCCATTGGGGAGCTGGTTAAAGAGGACATTTTTCAGGGGAGGACTTTTTTTCTAGTCTACTCCATTTGAAATTTCTCACAGTATCACTTAGATTCAGTTATTTTCATTCAGCTCCATGGTGCTGGTTTGTTGCATGTGTTTGTTTGTATGTCTCCGTGTGGGTGTGTGCGTGTGTGTGTCTGTCTGTGTGTATGTGTGTGTGTGTTTATGTTTGTATATTTTTGTGTGTGTGAATATGTGACAAGACACGCAAACACTGTGTGTGTGTCTGTCTGTGTATGTATGTATGTATGTGTATGTGTGTGTGTGTGTGTGTGTGTGTGTGTGTGTGTGCGTGTGTTTATGAAGCATGTGACTCATTCCCAGCTATCAGTAGTGGAAGGCTTAGTGTTTAAATGCCAGCGATGTGAGAAGCAGTGGTGACAGTGTCCTACTGTCTCCTGGTGTCGTTTCAGGACAGGACAAATGGCTTGTTGTCAGGGAAACCACCTGGCCACATCTGCTGCTGGCTGAGAGGGAGGCAGATAATACCGCGGACGAGGCGGAGGCCAGGTGTTGCTGCGTGTGGCTCGCGTCTAGCGTGTCAGTTAGTTGAATCTTGAATGATCGGCTCCTTGACGGGGGGGTTGTTATTCCGACCATATGTGTCAGACGATCTTAGCCTCCGTCTGTCGCTCAGCGGAGACAGCTCTGCGTAGCGTGACAATCAGGACTGTTGTCTCATCTAATGGCCGTCGTACTGCGCAGGGAGACGCCATAAAGGGTCTACAGCACTGTGTATCTATTCTCGCTGTAAGAGTGCACGCTCATCTAATGTTGTGATGTCTTTAAGTGCACAATGCGTATTGCTTGGTGTGTCTTGCACGTATTTTCCCCACAGTGTTAATTGCCAGCCCCACGGTATTCTCACTTACTGCTGAGGCGTACACTTGTACTTTATTGTGGGGATTACTTGGGAAACAACTCATTTCCCTGAAGGGCCCTGGACCCATGCCTGTCCTTTGTAAAGTGAAGCCGAAAATAGGGGTTAAACAGAGGGCAGGGTGGATGTGTGCGTGAGTGTGTGTGTGTATGTGTGTACACGCACGCATGTGTGTGTGTGTGCATATGTGAGCGTGCGTACCAGCATGATAAATTAGGATATAGCCTCTGTGACTACCAGTGCTTCTATCTATTCAAATCTTAATTATGTATTCCTCTCTCTCTCACTCTCTCTCTCTGTCATACTTTCTCACTCTCTCTCTCGCTCTCTTCTTTACAGCCTCCTTTGGAAACTTCTCTTAGCTCATCCCTTGATCCAGTTGGCAGCCCTCTTCCTCTCCTCTGCCACAATACGGCTCCCAGAGTCTTGGAGGAGCTGTTGTGTGCAGATATGTGAGGGGAGAATCAACGCGTGAAAGGGGAGAGGACAAGTCTATAGACTTCATGCCAAGCAGACCAGAGGATTCTCATTCAACACGGCCAATCTACTTTAGAGACACAGAAAACAGAGACAAAGCCTTGCTCAGGGGTGGGGGGGTTGGGGGGTGCATTAACATAGCGATACGATGTAAGGTTCACATCCCCAGCGACAATACGAGCATATCACATTCCCAATCTTATCAGAGACAATACTTTTGTGTTTTTATCTCATTTGCGATGGAGCTAACTGGTGATCTTGAAGTGATGCTGGTTGAATTCCCTACAGAGGCTTCTTGTTGGGGAACGTCCACTTTCCATGCACAAAGTCCAAGTTTTTTTGGTTTGCTGCTAGATCTACAATAGGTCATTCTGTGTGGTTTTATGTTACCTTTTAAAACCGTTACTATATGACAGTTGAGATGATTTGGACATGGTAATTAATGTTTTTTTAATCAAGGATATTTACATATACCAGACCACGATTAAATTTATTCCAGAAACTGGAAAAATAACACACAAAATACGGGGGGGGGGTGGGGGGTAGCTGTTGAAAAGCTCCTAATTTCCTTTGAATAATATTTTCATTGCAATTATCATCAAGTCATCATTATTAGGTCCCTTAACATTAACCTCTCAGGACTTTCATTTTTGAATATGCATCACTTTGTCCATTGTTAAATAAAACAAATATATAATAAAACAGTGCTCATTGGTCACAGCACTCAGATATCGTCTATGTATATTGGATGACCTGCAGTATATCAGTACATTATGAACAATCAATGGAAGAAACTCAATAGATAACTTATAACAATGTAAACCATTGGTCTGTGTAGACTGTGGCTGTACGTTTGTATTTAGAATGGAATTGAGGACAACCCAAGACCAATAGCCGACTGCTTTTGTTGACTATTGTGGATCAAGTAGCTTTTTTTGTAGCAGGCCAGAATGAATGGCGTCTTGTTTAGGAAGTGCTCAACTTATGATATAATGATCAAGTAACTGCAGCATGTACATCTTCCAAGCCCTCCGGTCACTGTCAGGTTCTCCATCTGTTTATGTCGTTATATTATTTATGTGATATCATTATATTCGTTTTTTCAAAAGCCCAGAACGCCGTCTATACTGTGAGGGCAGCTGGCACGACGCTCTGCCTGAGGAACCGGAGGAATGCTGAATACAGTGAGCCGGAAACGGGGACGTCTCATTCACGGTCCAAACCGCGAGAATACGAGAAGCTTTGGCTGCACCGTCCAGTCAGAGCTTCTCCTTCCCATCAGTTCAACCCCATCGATCCAGACTTTGAAGGACTTCTGGGACTAAGCAAGTGAACCACTCTTAGCGAGGAAGTGAAGAAAAGACACTCTATGGTTTATTTTTTGACACTGATGTATACTTCCAAACGTCTCGCTTTACTTGGTTAGTGAGGATGTGATACAAAGGGGAACAGAGGAAATGTCTGATATATATTATATCTGATATATAAAAACGTATATCGTATAATAAATTAAAGCTGTCTTTTTAGAATAAACGCATACAAAAAGTGTGATACTCCTGTGCAATTCTTTTCCACATGCATATTATGCCCTTATTTACCGTGAGCTGTATAAAATATGTTTCTCCTTTAAAACTGCTTTTTCTATTACACTACAGATGGTTTTGGCATTAAAATTTATATTGATAAATATAAAAAAGCAGTTCAAAACAACAGCTCCAGGTTACTGTGTTCTTATTATTTAAGCTATTGCTGGGTGCATTCTGTTCTAGTCCATGTCAATACCTCTCACTGTTACTGCATCTATTTCCTCTAACCCTCTGCTTTCCTTCGATGTGTCATCGTCCCATTTTTGTTACCCCAACACTCCTGTCCGTCGACTCATTTCATGTTTGTTATCTTTTCTCATTGCCTTATTTATTAATAAATTATGCCTATAGCCCCTCTCACTATCAATCCCTGTGTGTGGAATATACGTATTCATACCTGTATCGCTATCATAGGCCTGCTGTCACCGACAAAAGATGAAGGAACGGCTTTTAAAGTTGGAATTAACATAAAAAGCCACTCAGGAACGATGAATCATGCCAGTCACTCGATGAATACTAAATTAATCCTTGTGACGACCTGTAAACATATAGGCGCACACACAAATACGCACAAACACACAAACTCACAGTTACGCCCCCCAGACACTCACAGACTCCACCACATACACACACAGACAAGCACAAACACACACACACGCACACGCACACGCACACACACACACACACACACACACACAAAAACACTACTCACACTTGGGATTAATTACTGAGAAACGGTAAGCATCTCACCTGTTAATAACATGGAAGATGTGTCACATGGTTGCTGTACACCATCAGAGACCGCGGGTTATATAACAGGGATAAAAGAACGACATGATGAGGATGGCTAAATACACAGGGTGTTGTTGGCTGTGTACCTTCTTCACAAGGCGTTGACGTGTGATTTTGATGTCTACATTGTCGTCATTTCCTATTTGCTTAATTACCAGCAATGTGTACAAATATTTTAAATATTTTCATATTATTTTAATCATCGTGTGTGTTGATGCCAGTGGCTTTTATCGTTATATTTGACAAGATGAAAGTAAACAATAAACACTTTCCAGGAGAAGAAAGTCTTTGAAGAAAGCCGCGCACCTGATGAACGCGTGCACCTCGAGGAAGAGGCTGCAGGGCAGACTGAAAAAGTGCATCTATTACAGCCACATTTCAATGTCAAGACCTTTTTTTTAATTGCTCAATCGGTGGTTTTAAATAAACACCAGGCACAGATACACATTATTAATCCCAGATTAAACAATGAATTTGTGAATCGCAGAGTGAGCCTTGGTTGTTTTCATAGGTTCGTAGTAGCCTAGAAGTGAACAGCCATCAACAGCCTTTACAAAAATAACGGCTGACAGGCTTTAATACTTCATATGGGGCCACTAAAGAGCAGCACGCAGGACCTAATGATGATGAGGGGTCTGTAGGCCTGCCCTCGGACCCAGCTTTCGTTCGCCGTCATGTCAATATTTAAAGACAGCACTGCCCCCTTGCGGGACATGAGAGTACTTTAAAGTATTCTTAACCTGTTTTGGGAATTTTAAGAAGTTCTTACTATCTCTGTCATTTAGTCGGATATCTTGTTTTGTTTTTGGTTTGATTGTTCAGAAAAAAAATACAACATCCGTTTATGTACTGTGGAAGTGGTTAATGGTGGTAGGCCTAGGCCTACTGGTGGTAGACCTAGGCTATTTACAATTTAACTTTGCTTTCCATTCCGTGAATTGGGCGTGTGAGGTTAATTCATCTGAGCCTACCCCTTCCATTGGCACTGTTAACAATCGTAATCAACCTACTATTCTGAGGGGTTAGGGTCAGGGTTTCAAATAAACTGAAATATTTTAGTAGGCCTACATATTCATCGGCATGTTGCCTGGCACTCATCAAACAATCTTGTTTTAATGGCATAATCCTTATGGTTTTCTGTAGAACAAATGTGCATCAGCACTTTTTGAGGGGATATTTTTAAGGTCAATATATACTTCAACGAGGATGTTTCTCCATGTCGTCTAATTTTCATATGACTTGCGAGACGACATATATGCAGATATATTCCACTTAAAAATACGTGACCACGCACACACGTGCGCGTACATACGCCCGAACGCACGCACAAACACAGACAAACACACACACGCACATACTCAGTCATCATCTATTTATCAGTTAAAGGCTGGTAGGTTAATCATATTGAACATCCCTTGCTCCTATGTTGTCATTTAGTCTACTTGTATGTATCATCATGTGCCTTCTGCAAAGCAATCAAAACAGCATTGTTTTCAACTTCTGACATCGTGTCAACAGACTTAAGCCCGTAGGACGGTTTCTTTTTTTCATAGGAAAGACCAATGAATGGCTAAATCCACAATAGGGCGGTCACAATCAATCGTTACGGGTATATCAGCTTTAAATAATATAGGCCTAACCATCATCTCTGATAAATATGGTCAAGCGTCTGAGTGGATGAATTCACGACGATCAGATATAGCAGATTAAAATAGTTCTCTGACGCTGATTTAAGAAATTTGAGGCTGACCCTTTTTCGTCATGAACCAACGCCGTTACGTCGGAAGGAGCCGCATCAAACGGTTTAGTAATGCGTTTATTAGACCGAACAACTAATATTATCTGCTCGATGTGGGTAATAATAACGCGAGAGTTTGCAAGTTGCCTTAAGACTGGAGTTGCAACTGCCAAAGGTGGAGTGGATCCGCGCATGACCCGACACACACTACTGTAGTACTGTACACGGCAGCGGGGATATATCGATATAAAAAACAACGAAATAATCCAGAGGTAAGGACCGTCAGAGTGAACCCCAAGGACCTGGCATTTCGTGTTTTTGTACCTTTTCCTTCGCTTTGCTTCCTCTTACTCTAAGCAACTGTCTTGCAGTCGTCGAAATTACTGCACTAAACATATTTTTGTGCCTCCCTTTAGCTCTAGCCAGCGCAAGGATTTTTTTTTTTACTCCTCCTTCGTAATAAAGTCGCCATTTTGCTTCACTGCCTATATTAAACCATCCGTATTTAATATTTCCCTCAATGATTTGGATATATCTTTTCTTTTGTGGTCATTTTTTAATCGTGAGGAGGTGACTCGTGTCTCACGGCGGTATACATATTAATGCAGGGAAGGGGTACGATTCTGAAACGGTAATAGGGTGAAGTATCCGCTATATTCTTTTTAAATAAATTATTATTGATACGCTCCTTCCGTGTTCTTTTCGGTTGTCGCGACTGTCTCGTTTTCAAAGCGCTGGGATACGACGACAATGACGACTGTCTGCCTCTTTTTAAAGCCACCCAGCCGGACCGGCGTGCCGCGAAGCTCGGCAGGTGTGTGTGTGATTGCCATGTAACTTAACGTTGAGGAAAACGCCTACTGCGAGCTGCCTATCGCCTGACCCCCACGTGGGTGACCCGGCTGCCCTGCCGCCTGTGCAGGGGGACTCCCAACAGTTCAGGTAGGTGTGGCTTTCTTGACACGCACGTACGTTGTGACCACATCCCCACTAAAGAGTGGCCTACATGTAGAATCTAGATTATAGATGCATGTGTGTTGTTATGATTTATACAAGGACAGTAGCCATCTAGAACACTGCATACATTTCTCTGCACAAGTTTCTTCATGGAGGTTTTCAGGAAGAGACTTTTGTGTACAGAATGTGGGGCATGAACTCTTGTCCGTGTAGGACGCCTACTAGAGGTTTCTGCATTCCCATAAAAAGTCATGTCAGATTTGGAACAGACACTGAGTGCAACTGACTTCGGGTCATCATCAAATCAACTGTGAGTACAGTACACTGCAACCTTGACGGAACATCCCTTCTCATCCAGTCTGCAATATAGGGGCATGTTTGTAGGTCCTTTAGGTCTCGAATGTTTGACTTTTTGTGTGGTGTTGTTCTTTAGGAGGATATATTAATGTGTGCTAAGAGGAAGCATGTTGGTTTGATTATCACAGTTTAGTCAACAAATGCCTTCCGTCTATCATATTTATAGGCTGCCCCATGTTAAGCATTAAGGGTCAGGCGTAGTTTGCAGACTGCAAGGATTCGTTGTGGATTAAATCATGTTGTGCATAATAGGTGCATGCATGACTATCTCAAACCACAGTGAAGAAAAATCAGTTGCGATGCAACAAAGTGATGGAGCTGGAGTAATTAATGTGTTCAATCGACATTTAATGTAATGAACTCTTTTTTACATTTTACTACACTGTAATGCATAAAGAAGGCATGTGAACCTCCAGATGACTCAGGAAAGTAAGCATGTCCTCAGTTATTACCGCCCTCTCTTCACTCCATCCCGGCTTCTGAATGGCAGAACATGGAGTGTGCACGTACGTGAGGGTATTGATTT
>NC_136941.1:13930160-13982660 GCF_949987615.1 Pollachius pollachius
TTCTCCCTTTCTATTCTTCTTGGCTGTCTGTCCGTCCCTCACTCTCTCTTATCATTTATTTATTCATTAATTGGGCCCCAGCATCATTCCTCCAGCCACCCTCTAGCAGCCCATAAAAGTATTGGGACAACGATGAATAGTCGTCCGTCCACGAGCAGTAATACAAAACCTAAAGTATTGATGAGCTAGTCAGCATACCAGTGTACCTGTGGGGGGTCAGAGATGCACGGCTATAGCATACACATTCCTCAGGAGACCCGGTTTGTTTGTCAGTCTGGCACAAGGGCAAAGCAGATCCTGTGCCTGTCAGAATGAAGTCTAGAGGGTTACATGCGTATGGTAAAGTATAGCTGCAAACCTTGCTAGTTTTAGATTTTCTTGGGCTTTGCGAGTATGTGGTTATGTGTGGTCAAAAATGATTCTGCTCGTTGTCAGATATTGACAAAGCTATCAAATGTCTACTGATTCACAGTAGACGTTCTTCCCATTGCAGGCCTTATCTCTGACTGAGTTTTTATGTGCTGGAAACTCTCTCTCTCTCTCTCTGTTCCTCTATCCGGTTCTCTCTCCATTTCTTCACCCGGTTCCCTCTATCCCTCAGCTCTGTCTCAACACATAACTGTCACCTCGCTCTGATCCCATCATTCCATCTCACTCTGTTTGTCTTCGGGTGCCGCTGCCACTGTTTCCCTCTCCCGTCTCAAGCATTGTGCTGTATTATTAGCAGCAGTGATTCAGTGCGCCCTTAAAGTCCCTTTTACTGCCACCTTTCATACCACCCTCCCCGCTGCAACGTCCGACATCCTTCAGCTCCTCTCCGCCTTCGTGCCCCAGCACGGGGAAATGCCAAAATCTATAATTGACGGCACATCCAGGGAATGTTTGCTTTGGAAGGGAAATTGAATTGTGGCGGGTTTCTCAAACCATGTGGCTGCGTCCTGGTGTCAAAGAGGAGTTAGTCGTTTATTTAGTAGGTATGTGGAAAATAGAATGGTGTGTATTGGTGAGCCACTGTTGACAGTCTGGGGGCGGGGTATTGTCTGCCTGTCCCTCATGTGCACTGTGACCACATGGAACATGTGTCTTGTTGGCACATTTTTTTAATCCCTTATATAAAGAGGCCTGTTTTTCAGTATTCAGACAAACCCACATGCAGAAATTCAAATTTAATGATACTTTTTTTCTATAGCTTTCATGAGGCCCTCTTTTAGAATTTTTCAGATTCTGTCCCAACGCATGGGAGAAAACAACAGCAATGATTGCATCCAATTAACCTTTTTAAGGTTATTTTTTAAGGACAGACTGCAAATGTCTCATTACACCAGCATAAGGTTTCAAATGACATCCTGGCACAAAGGAAAATCGTCATTCCCTCTCGTTGATCGTAGTTTCAGTTCCAAAGGGCAGCTGCTCTCTCCATGTTGGTTTGTGGATAGTACTGTGCTGCTTTTGTTTGTGCTCTGCCAACACCATAGCTGTTGCCTGTACAGTACCACCCTACAAGACAGAGGACAAATCGGTGGGGTTATGTGTTGACAGGAACGACATGTGTCCGTTATCCCGTGTCCCCGTATCATTTTTAAACAAAGGGAAAATACCAATGGTAAACTTAAACGGTCTACTTAATACTGAATATAAATAAACTAGGCTTAGACAAATTTAATAGTTGTACATTGGATCAATCTACACGCTATATAATGAATTGTGTTGTGCCAATGGGAGCACTTTTGCATGTGAAAATAGACCACTTGCATAAAAATAGAAGAGCTTATGGCGTATGTGACAACCGGGCTCAGTGGAGCACTTCTCCTTGATTACACTGGCAGCGAGCAACGGCGACGCACTGTGAGCCGCCCGTATAGTGGCAGGAACATGTCCAGCAGCGTGAACAACGTCACCCGTTAGCTAGGATTGATGTGTTTTATCCGCTTGCCTATGAGTTGCCCAGGCAGCCACACAGACCGTCACATATGTGGCCATTCACCGAAAGCTGTTGTGATTGGGGGACCGCAAACATAGCACTGGCTGTGGGCCAACTGGGCACCAGGCGATAGATCAGGTTTCCGATAGTATGAAGCATGTGGCCGGAGTTGCAGGGTGGGAAATCGATGTGCGTCTGAAGGGGCTGTGGCAGTATTGTTAGTCACCAGATCATGCAGGAGGGACCTTGGTGCTCTGGCCTTTTGTGTCGATTAAGCAGTTTCAAGGGGCATTTAGGGAGGCTTGTAAACAGATACTCTGACATGAGGTGGTATGGATATTCTTTACCCAAAGCTGCCCTGGGCGCCTGTTTAAGCCTTTATTATAAACAAGGAGAGAATTCTGTTTTTAGTACGCCAAGAGGCTATTTTTTAGGTGATACCCATGATGATAAATTTGAAGGCTATTTGCAAGGAATGATTTCAATAGTACAGAGTACTTTTCCAAATATCTAGGCTATCCTTTTGTGGAAACAATATAATTATAATGTTATAACTAGGCTAAAGTCTTAAAGCCTAGCATAAACATAGTCACTTGTAGCGAATGGGGTCTACTTAAACACGCTGCTTGGCAACCACCGATGCTAGAATACTTTTCCTGAGAGCGGTGAAGCCTTGGCCCCCAGGACAGTGCACTGTTATATTTGACTCACAGGACCCCTGTCTCAGACGAAAATGGGCATATAAATCATCCCACAGTTTATGCAATTCGGTAATTCATGTAGTGAGTTAACGCAGTTAAGTAGAAGCATGCACATATTCGGTTCTCTGTGGTAGCCTGCTCTAGAGAGAACAAAGTACTTGCACCAACCATATGCTTACGGCTGCTATGATAGATGAGATGCGTATGTATGTATGTATTTTTTGGTTCTTCTGCTAGGTGAGCATGGTGTGTTGTAAGAAGTGCAAATATATATATATATATATATATATATATATATCAGTGGAGGCTTCTCCATTGAGGAGAGGGAGGAAGATCCTCCCTAACATTGTTGAGAATAAAAAATGTAGATTGCCCAGACTATTGTAATGAATGAATGCCCTTAAATATGACTACTTTAATGCCTTTGAATATATAATGTTCGTCTCCCTGGGTAAAGGGACATTCGCACCCCCTATCGCCTATTGACAATTACTTCAGGGAGGAAGGTCCTCCCTCAGCCTCCTTTGACTCCCATTCATTTCCCCGAAAGTACTGACGGCCGGTGAAAAATCTTGATAGGGCAACCAAACGCCACGACAAGTGTCAAGTTCACGTTGGTGCTGCTATGCGACTTTCCTTGCAAGGCACCATGCCTATAGATCAGGTTGTTTGAAATAATGTTCTTGTTCTTTTACTAGTTTGTTACTCTGACCGTTCTGTTTGATATTGTGGAAAGGGTGAATGATTCAGAGCATGATGCATTTTAAATGGCATCACTTTTGGTCTTGAGTCTTTTCTTAAAGGTCCCATGACATGCTTCCAGGTGTGGGCTGATTAGCCGTTACAAGCCGTTTTGGAAATCTGTCCCTAATGACATCACAGGTGAGCGTGTCCACCTAGATGTGTGACGGATAGATGAGCAACGTTTGCTACAGTCCACTGGGTAGGCTGGTAGACTGATCTATCCAGCACACATCTAGGTGGACACGCCCACCTGTGATGTCATAAGGGACAGATTTCCAAAATGTCTTGTATCGGCTAATCAGCCCACACCTGGTGGCATGTCATGGGACCTTTAAAACAATTGTAACTGAAAATAAACATAGCTAAATTACAACCAATAACTTCAATCATTGAGGGCAAAAATAGGCCCAGACTTTTTTGTTTACTTTTACAAATCAAGAGTAGGCCTGATTTGACTAATGGGCTTTGCATCCTTTCCTTCTGCCCTTGTAGTCCATTTCAAAGACATGTATAAACCCTTACCACTACCTGTAGTGAAAACTAATTGGAAGGGTCTAGAAGAAACTCTGCTAAATATTTAAAATAAAGCAACAATAATAAACAGAGCAATATCAGGACACTTAAAGTGTAAAAGTAAATTGTTATGAACATGATTATTCAAACTTGGGTCTTATTGATTATATAGCTGCGTACAAATGTTGCCTAATCAATCAATGTTAAATCATTCTTGATGTATGGTGCTCACACATTAAGAAGCGCCCCCTTTGCCTTCTTTATCGATACACAAAGATATTTATCTGCTAACTACCACCATGGTTTGGCGATGAGCACTCACTTACAGTTTATATTAGTTGTAGATTGGAAGGTGAATAACTTGTTCACACTGTGAGATGTAAACACTCATGTTCAGCTAGGGTTGCTAGCTCATTCTAATGGGGAAGCTAGCTCGCTCTACTCGGGAAGCTAGTTCGTTTTGCTAGGGCTGCTCGCTGTCTGCCAGGATTGCTAGCTTATTCTGCTATGGCAGCTAGCTCGTCTGCTAGGATTGCTAGCTTATTCTCCTGGGATTGCTAGCTAGTTCTGCTATCCTTGCTAGCATGTTCTGCTATGGCTGCTAGTTTGTTCTGCTACGGCTGCTAGCTCATTCTCCTAGGGCTGCTAGCTTGTTTTGCTATGGCTGCTAGCCCGTTCTGCTAGGGCTGCTAGCATGTTCTGCTATGGCTGTTAGCCCGTTCTGCTAGGGCTGGTAGCTTGTTCTGCAAGGGTTGCTAGCTCACTCTGCACTGGAACCATGAAGAGCATTCAAGCTTCCATCACGATGCTTATTTAAATTTGCTCCGTACACCTTTAAATAACGTGAGTGAAAATTAAAGTGCCACCAGATACTTGGTTCTCTGTTTGCCACAATTTAGGGGGAGGATTGAAATTAAGAGTGCATTGAAATATGTTTATGTTATGGGAGCCACCTGTCCCATTTTTAGGAAGGCAAGAATTGTATGAGAGTGGAATAAATATGTTTGTGTGCAGGTGCACATCAGTGCAGTGAATTGTATACAGAGCGATGAACAGATATTCAAATAGAGAAAGCCTGTGTGAGAATGAAGGAGAGAGAGGGGGGAGAGGGAGGGAGAGATACTCTGAGACAGAAATAGAAAGTGTGTTTTTCCTTCAGTGAGCCAGTGTCTGGGTAGCAGCAGTGTTCTGTCAGTCGTCTCTGCTGCTCACTAACTGTCTGGTCCCACACCCGACTACGAGCGGATTATGGGGACGTCTTCAAAGACTGGTATGTATATTATGGGATAGACCTCTGTATGTCTACCGACAGGTATCTGTTTTTTGGTTTGTTTGTGTGTGTGTGTGTGTGTGTGTGTGTGTGTGTGTGTGACCGTAGAAAAGAGAGAGGGGAGAACAGGGTGAAAAGGTGCGAGCATTAAAAAAGTGTGGAGATGCCTGCTGCTAAAGCTCCCTCAAAGAGATTGCGATAGTGGAGGCGAGGTAGGGGATTGGAGACGTGTTTGACAGGAGAATAGAGACGGGCGAGAGGTAGAGTGATTTTAGACGTGGCAAGTCTGTAGGAAAGCTTGCCCAGGAGATCCCCCTGCCCTTTGCACACTCTGATTTGCTTTTTACAATCAGATTTGGCGGTTGCTGCGCCGACGTGCTGCTTTCTCCAGACATTGTATTTTGTGTTTGAGGAAGTTGTGACTCAGTGCTATATTTACATGGAATTGTTTGATGGTGCCTATATCGTGTGTGTGTGTGTGTGTGTTTGTGTGTGTGACTGTATGTGTGTGTGTGTGTGTGTGTGTGTGTGTGTGTGTGTGTGTGTGTGTGTGTTTGTGTGTGTTTGTGTGTGTCTGCTATGTTGGAGATGGAGACAAAGGCTCCTGTGTGTGTTTGTCAAGGAAAACAAACGACTTGTTCTCTGTTCTCACAAGTATGTTTGTGTGTGTGTGTGTGTGTGTGTGTGTGTGTGTGTGTGTGTGTGTGTGTGTGTGTGTGTGTGCGTGGGTGTACACGTGCACTCTTGGGGAGCAGTTGGAGCTCTGAGGTTATCTGAGATCATTAGCAGCTCAGCTAAAATCTCTCTCCCTCTATTCTTTTCTCTTTTCCATCCCGTTCTTCCCTTTCTCTTCTACTTTCCACTATTCGCTCTCCCTCCTTTTCTGGCCAGATCTTTCTACTTTTCTCCACGTTTTTCCAACCCTCTCCCTCCACCCTCTCTTCAGTGTTCTCGGTGTCGAGCAACAGTTGCAGACAGCTGGTAGGCAGCCATAATGTGATACCGGTCAAACAGCTGTATTATCTGCCAGGCCGTGTGCAAGAGAAGGGGAGTGGGGGGGGGGGGGGGGATTTAGACAAGATACAATAAGCTTGCTTTGTTTTCGGAGGAACAGTGCGGCTCACATGGCACTGGTATCTTGCTGCTGTGCCACACGAAGCAAACCTTTTTTGAACAAACGGCAAACGTTTATCAGTTAAACATAATCCAGCGTTTGCGTTATTTTTGTATAGCAACCTAAAGAAGTAGCACACAGGGCAGTTTGTATCCTCACCTGAGCCGGTGTGCGCTTGTTTGTGTGCACGCGTATTTGTGTGTGTGTGTGTGTGCGTTATTCCCGACTGCCTAATTGTTGTGCACATAAAAGACGGACCTCTGATAGCAGTAACTAAGTCAACTCAAGCCCATTTCCATAGCAACAGTACTGTATCTTCCCCTAGAGCAGAATTAATTAATTATACTTTTTTTTTCACAAGACCTTTTATTTTCCAAGACAGGAATTAGAATACATGCTCAATTTCCTCCCGGGCACAAGAGCTGAGTCGTCGGCTGTATCACCTCTCCAGCTGCTGCCCAGACAGCTAATATAGAAACACTCTAGTCGCCCCGGAGAATATTAATGCGCTCATATCTCTATACCGCACATCGCACGCACACATGCACACGCACACATCCACACACACACACACACACACACACACACACACACATCTCAGCGATTTCTATTGTGCTTATATATCAGCATATGTGCTCCGAATCGCCCTCAAACACATTGTTACTCTGTTTTTCCATGTCTTCTTCTCTTCTTTAAACTCTACTAAGGCCTTACTTAAGTGCAAAATAAAAACATCACACACATGACTGACAGATTTAATGAGCAAACCAACTATTGACAACAATTAAAACCGACACAGCTCTGGCTTTATAAAGAAATAAAAATCAAAAAAGAGAAGGGAGAGTGAGAGGAGCTTTGGTGTTTAAAAAAGTGCAAAGGAATCAGGGGAACTGGTCAGTTGTGAACATGTTAGATTGTGGATGTGTCCACAGGGCGATGTTCTGTCACTAGATGAAATCCCTTAGCCAACACAAACCATTTTCCCTTTTTTTCCTCTTCTAAGAGCCCATGCTAACACAAAATCTATTCATTTATTTGATGGAAAACCCTTTAACCTTTTCATAATCCTCGCTGGATCGCACAGTGCTGTGATCTAGATTTAGGCCCACTGTCATCGGCCCCCCAGTAAACAACACTGTGTTTTCCTGTCTATCAAAGAGTATGTGGGAGTTAACATGTTGAAAAATGTTCCAGCCATTGTAAAGCACGTGGGAAATTCACTGGGAGGCCAATGCTGTTTTACACTTCAATAGAAATCTTCTCAATGTCTTCTTTTAGGTTGTTCACATAGCTCCGGTTGAGACGTTGTAGATCTAATAGTCTTACATTGTCTAAATGTCTTTCCCATTTTCTCCCCAAAAGCTGCTGCTGCTGATGTCATACTAAAGCGAGGGTTGTTAAAAAAATATACATCACATGTAACATTATCCACATTATGAGTATTGCGGTAGCTGTTCTAACCTGCGGCATCGCCCATTCAGAATACTGCTTGGTCACACAGCCAAGCTATCCACCTCTACATTTGCCTCACTCAGCTTCCACACTCGGCTTCATCTCCTTTCTTCGCTTTTGTCAGCCTCCTCCTCCTCCCCTCCTCGTCTCTCGCTCTCTCTCTCTCTCTCTCTCCCTCTCCTCTTCCCTCCCACACGCTCTCTCTCTCCTCCCTCCTCCCTCCTCCCAAAGCTCTCGGTCTTCTTCTCCTCCCGGTAGCAGGGTAGATAATAAGTGGAGCAGAGGGCTGATAGTGCAGAGGTCTAATTGCAGCGGAGAAGAGAACGGTAATGAGCCAGCGGGCTGCCAGTCCTTATAGGCGGCGGGGTGATTGTGTGTGTCTGTGTGTGTGTGTGTGTGAGTGTGTCTGCGCACACACACACACACACACACACACACACAGACACACACACGCACATACACACACACACACACACACACACACACACACATCAACGTATTTCCTTACACAGAGCAGTTGGACGAGAACAGGGAAGTAGGGAAACGAGAAATACAAAGGGTGATTGAAGGCATAGGCTGTGGCGAGGGAAACACAAGGCCACAAATGAGATAGATAGATGGACGGAGAGCGATAGAGGCAGATGGAGGCAGTGCGTCCTCTGCGCTGTGTCAGAGGTTCAACCCGGCACCGTTTGATTTATAGCTGATCTATCTGGCTCAGCACACCACTGTATCTACTCTCAATCGCTCTCTTTCTCCTTTTCACTCCCCTCTCCCCCTCTTTTTTTCCATTTCATACTCCAGCGCTAAGCCGGTTCCCTGACACGACTCACTATTCACTAATATGCACCCGGTCTCTCACTTGTTCCACATCTGTGTCCTGTAATGAGGTGTCCCTGTTGAAACGCTAGCATCGTGGGCACCTTCAGCTCTTTGTTCTTGGTCGTGAGGCTGTAGTTTAAAAAGACCACGGATCATTGAATGAAATATGAAGGTAGGCTGAATATGAAGGTAGAGATTTGTTTTTCCAGTGGTATTCAAGGTGCTTTTCTCTAGGGCACCCGGTTTGACGCAGTCGTTGCTTTAGTGATGAATCTTTCTCCGTTATAATTAATTGATGACGGTATTCTTGACTAATTATCTCTCTCTCTCTTTCTTTCTCTCTCACTCTCTCGCTCTCTCTCTCTCTCTCCCCTTCCCAGGTACTTTGTGTGGTGAGTCATTCGAGGGGAAGAGGAAAGGTCGTCCTAAAGTGGACGTTCAGGAACTCAGGAGTATCCCTGTGAGTATGTCTCCTTTTCCTGGACTTGAATTCAGGAATATTGTACATTGATGTTTTGTAGATAACGTGAAATACCGACTAGAAAGAAATTGTACGATTGGCAATCGTACAATTTACGATACGTATTGAGTATTGACTTTTTATTGTTATCATCAACCCTACTGGAGTTAAAGGATCAGATTTCTGAAAGCTACAAACACTTGAGAAATATCAATACAACTCCATAGTTAAAGACAAAAAGCATTCCAAAAATATTTTCTCAAGATGATTTTAAAAATCAATTATTCTCATATATCTCATACATCTCATATCATGCCAAATATACTCATCGACTGCAACTAGCGGCTACTTTTACTTGCCTTTAAGAGCATGCCACAGGCATTTTGACTGTATCTTCAGGGCAGATTGTGTGTGCCTGCGGTACAGCGGTCAACTACAGGTACATTCCTGTCTCTGTTCCTTCCCGGAGCAGGCCCATATGATAGTACAGTGGAAGGAAGAGTTTAAGCGTCGCTCCAGGGTAAAGTGTCCGTGCTCGGGCTGCTGGTTAGAGTTTCCCAGCATCTATGGCGTCAAGTACCACTACCAGCGCTGCCAGGGGGTGAGTCACAGAGCCCGATTATGCCCAACCCTGGAAGAAGCGTGAAGTCCATTCATAGTTTTATGTTGCTTTCGGGGAAGTAAAGCTGAAACTACAAATGTTGTGCTAATTGACATGCAGTAGTAAAAAAAGTCTGTATGTGACTTTGATATGACTTGCTATTTTCTACAGTAAGAGTATTTCAGAAAGGGTGAAGGGATTGATGTTACTGTTTTTCCTTCTCTTTCTCTTTCTCTTGCTCTTTCTCTTTCTCTCTTGGTCTTGGTCTGTCTCTTTCTCTCTGTCTTGGACTCTCTCTCTCTCTCTCTTTTCTCGCTCTCTCTCTCTCTCTCTCTCTCTCTCTCTCTCTCTCTCTCTCTCTCTCTCTCTCTCTCTCTCTCTCTCTTCTCTTTGTGTGTGTGCACCAGGCCCCTCTATCAGAGAAGATGAGCCACAGCTGTCCCTATTGCGAGGCAGTGTTTGCCACAAAGGTGCGCCTGCAGAAGCACACGCTGTGGAACCACCCCGACAGGGTGAGCGTGGAGCCCAAGGGGGAGCAGCCCAAGCTACAGAAGACCCCTTTCAAGGCCAATGCCAAGAAGAGGTAATCCTGATGTAAATATGTCATTGAAACCACACCTTAGAGCGAATACCCAGAATTAAATCATTAACGACCAGGTAGGGGCTTAGACATCTTGCCCAAGGCTGCCCACAGTTAGACTACAGACATTGGGCATCAAACCCAGTACCAATCGTCTGGGAGTCGAACACCCTTGCCTCTACACTAACCGTCCCTCATGCACATCTCTAATGATTTCTACATTCCTCCCTGTGTCGGATGACATCCAGGCCCATGGAGAACAGCCCACCCTCCCCGGTGTTCTTCAAAGTGAAAAAGACCCACGAAGCGTCCACGCCCTCTCACAACGGCGAGTTGCCCCCACACCGAGGCGAGCGGAAGCCCCACGTCCACAGCCAGGCCCCCCTGCCGGTCGTCCACACGCCCCAGCCGGTGCTCCAGCCCCAGTCCCACCAGTCTGAGCGCTCCCCGAGCACCTCGTCCGACAACGGGGGCAGCGAGAGCGAGGGAGGCAGCCTGCCGCCCCCCTTCCTGGACGAAGACCCCGAGCGGATGAAGCATAGTAAGATAATGAAGCACGCTCCGCTGCCGGACCCCCAAGCTGTGTGGACTGCGGGTCGTCGCGGTGCCACGGTGTGTGTTTGACCATCCCTTGCTCTTTGTTCTCCTTTCGAGCCAGGACGGAAACAGAAAACACCCAAGAAGTTCACCGGCGAGCAGCCCTCCATCTCGGGAACGTTTGGCCTGAAAGGCAAGTCAAGTGTACAAATGGGTTTGGACAAACAAAGGACAAATTGGTGCAATTTGATGCACCTTTGTGGGTCTTTGATACAATGGGCCCCATCAGGGTTCTCTTCTATAATTAATGGACTGCTGAATATATTGAGAAGCGAAAGGAGTTTACTAGTAGTAAAAATAATAGTCTTTTTATGATGAATCTCTCACCAGTGGCTCTGCCTTTTCATATGCCAACTTCTGAGGGGATTCATATGCTGCTTAATGGATGAGTGAATCACTGTGCACCCTTCTCTGCCTCTGTCTCTCTCTATGTCAGCATCATTAAAAACGTTTTGAGTCCTGCACTTATGGCCTCAAATCTCTCTCTCTCTCTCCCTCTCCATCCTCCTCTCTCCCTACCTCCATCTCTCGCTCTTTATTTATCCATGTCAGAAAAACTTCAACCCAGTGCAACTTTATCTGTTGCTTTTGTTAATTTCTTCAATGTTGTTTTCACTTATTATTAATATCTGAACTCATCCCTCTTTGGTCACTTTCCTGTGTATGTGTGTGTACGTGTTTTTTTGTGGATGTGTGTGTGTGTGTGTGTGTGTGTGTGTGTGTGTGTGTGTGTGTGTGTGTGTGTGTGTGTGTGTGTGTGTGTGTGTGTGTGTGTGTGTGTGTGTGTGTGTGTGTGTGTGTGTGTGTGTGTGTGTAGGTATGACCAAGGTGGAGGAGAAGCTGAAGGCAGGCCGGGGGAAGAGACCAGAAGGGAGTGGCTTCAGTGAGGAACCCCAGAGAAGACCCAATCACAGTCAGCCCACCAAGAAAGACCCGGCTTCAGCTGCTTCTGGTAAAACATATCCTGCATTTCTTTATGAACAAAAGATTTACAGTTTCTATGTGTACAATTAAGACCCTCCCAGTTAGTCCCAAGGGGACTTAACGAAATAACGTCAATAACAATCACTGTACTTTGCACTCTGATTGGCTTTGCAACTGTGTGACGCAAACTAGCGTAGTTTGGCTGGTTGGGTGGCAAGATTGGGAGGGTTTTAAGTCAGATTCTTGTAAACAAAGAGAGGTACGAGCCACCCAGCATTTTTCATTTAAATGATGTGATTGAAATTACAATCAACCGGCATGACTACAGATAAATCCATGTCATTTTAAGCCACAAGCTATTTGAAATGATACACATTGCGACTTTAATCTTTTTACAAACCTACACCCAATTGTAATGACACATGAAGTAACACATAACATTGAACACTGTCAGATTCATTATGGACGCTCCAGTGATTTCTATTTTCCTCTCTGTTTTCCATCTTGATTTTCCGCCGCAACAGTGTTTGTGACACCAACAGGCCATAGGGCAACATAATTGACAATTGACAGGTTGTCAAGTCGTTGTCATGGGCTATTTGGAAACCGGGGTGTCAGGCAAACTGGAGTGTCGAGCAATATAGCTCCGTCTATGTGGCAGACAACCCTCCAGAAGGAGGTGGCCCGTGCTTTAAAAGCATTAAAGTGTTTTTTTATTGAAGCCGAGCAGATCATAAAGGGACTAGAGAGTCCATATCGTAGTCGCCTGTGAACGATCTCACCCACATGTCTCTGGTGGAGTCATCTCCTGGAGAGACCTAAGAGCCATAAAATGCCCCCCCCCAAAATACACAGTGTTGATCTTCATGTGTGCCTCTCCAGGGCCTCCTTACGACACACAATGGCAGCATTCTATCTCGGAGCGAGGTGAGGTGGTGTGTCCCAACTGCTCCATTGTCACCCGGAAGACGGTCGCTGGCCTGAAGAAACACATGGAGATCTGCCAGAAGGTCAGTGTAAGGTCACAGCTCTCTGCCAAGGCTAAGGGAAAAGTAGGGCCGCAAGGCGAGGACAGTGAAGGCTGTGTAATGAGTCGTATGTGTTAATCTCATGTTCATTCACCAGGGGAGTCACCACAGTTTAACAGTGTGGTATGACAGTGGTGTCATAGTGTATCATATTTGCGCCACTGATTTACATGTTGGCTTGTCAGGTGGAGACAGAATTGGTTATATGTTCTCTGGGTGGCTTGAACCGCCCCTCACTGGTTTTCGGTGTTGAAGTTTATCATTTATACATGTCATCATAAAATATTCACAACTGGATTTCTGAATTCTGAACTTGAAGTCACTTCCATTTAAGGAATCATAAATAGGATTAATATGCTTATAGTTATATTAAATTAAAGTACTGCTGTGCAACCACAAATCTTCAAATACTCCACAAAAGTTCAATCTGTCAACTTGACAAATCTGCGTGTGCCGCGTGTTGCAATATGTCTGTGTGTTGATGTCCAACATCCATCAACAAGCTCTTCAATGTTTTTGGCAGCCAGCCGAGAAGCTACTAGCTAGCTCGCTAATCAGCATTGGTTCATGTTTCTGGTTCAGGCATAGAGAGGTCGCCAAAACGGTTTGTCAAGTTGTTTGACTTTGAAAGTAATATTCCAAATATTCACCAAAAATAATCGTTGGGGTTTTACAACACAATGACCTGTTCTCTTGACAATCTTAAGCTTTGTATGTATCTTACAAAAACTCCTCAAAACATAGGCCTATGTTTGTGGACCCGTCTTCCTTATGTTCTCCACTGCTTCTAAGATTGTCTACTTAAACCGTGCATGTGTCTTTTATTTGAATTAATAGAGTCACATCGGCTCCTTGGCGCAGGAGCCGATGTGACTCTATTAAAGTGACAGGTCAGTCATTAAGTAGTGAAAAAATCACTACATTACTACTGGGTCACTGAACGGGACAAAAAAAAAAAGGACCTGTTCCCACATCAATAACGTGAAGTAAAGCTTTACGCCGAACAACAGTATAGATTCATAGAACATCGCATATCACCAAAGTGCGTAGTGTATTAAATTGTATTTTTCCCTGTTGTGTAAAATCCATTATCCGGTTACACAGCGTTGCTGTATTGCCAGGGCCAACATGGAGTAACCGCCGGTGAAGCCCACGGTCTGAGCACATTCGCTTCCCCCTCAGTCGTGTCATTGGATCCTCTGTTCCACCTCTTCCCCTCACAGCTCCAGGATGCCCTGAAGTGCCAGCAGTGTCACAAGCAGTTTAGATCAAAAGCCGGCCTCAACTACCACACCATGGCTGAACACAGTACCAAGGTATGCACACACACACACACACACACGTACATGCACTCACGCACGCTCACACATACATAGATCTTGTGCTTAACACCACTGGCCTAATGACCCACTGACCACAGTTGTCATCTGTCAGTAAACAGCAAATTAAGTGCTGTAACACGGGGTGGGAGGCTTGACTTGCACTGCTGGTATCATGTGTAGAAACCCAAACGTAAGCATGTCACCAGTTTCACCTTTCAGGCCAGGCCGGATGTCGTGGTGAACACTGCACTGTACACTGTTGCACAGTCGGCCGTTGTTTTTCCTGTGCAAACACACCTGTCTTCGTGCTTGACTTATCACAATGGTCTTTTCTTTGGGGGTAATTCATGGGGTGGGGGGGGGGGGGGGGGGGTGATCATCACGCTGCTGAACAGAGGATTGATGTTACGGCCCCCTGACGCGCTCATATTACGCTCGGCAGCTGTCTTAACTCCTGACAGCAGCGAGCTTCATTTAGATATTATCATGACACGCTTACATTGGAGGAGTGGCACTCCTATGAAGTTGTCTGAATAATTCACAGAGGCCCTTTTAAAAAACTGCCATGAAAGATTGATGAACGTACGTGCGCTAAAACCAGTGGCCCGAGGTATGTCCTCGTCCCCCTTTCTTTGTTGGGCTTCTTTTCCTACATTTATCCATGTCGTCGCACGACTCTCGTATGTTTCGCTCTCCTTTTTATTTGAAAAATGATTGTTTGATTCACAATCGGGTTCATATGCGTCATGAAGTGAGCCAATAATTTGAGCCGTCTGTGTCGGCCAAGTGATAACTCTTAAGGACAGTCGTTTGTCTTAAGTGTGGATACTGTTGTGCGATGACCTGAATGACTGGCAGCAGTCCAGACCAGCGGTACTAGAAACCCTCTGGCCTTGTTTAGTTTCAGCAGGAGACTGGGAGATGCACTCACTAACTGTGACTTAAGTCTTTATTTAACCAATTGAAGGGAAGCAAAGCGGAGTAGAGTTGGTAAGAGATGGTGGGGGGAAGAAGTGAGAGAACCACTGGCCCTGGGCCAAGGCTACCACAGCTATGTCCAATTCAAAACATTGATTTCTGAACAGCTTGACCTCAGCCGCAGCATCATTTACCCCTCCATACACCCTAAGATGTTATTCAGTTCAGATATCCATAGGTGTTATCTGGGGTCCAGCAGTGCTAAAGGTTATAGCATAACTCCTGGGGGGAGACGGTACAGAGCTTGGGACGGAAATCAAAAACGAAACGGGGCGGGGTTATGCCTTGCGTCCCGTTTCGCTACAAAGATTTTCTACCTAAGAGAAACTCATTTGCACGAGTGGATGAAGCTTTCAAAGGCGGATGGTAATAAGTGTATTTCTACAATGGTCAGTTTACA
Organism: Pollachius pollachius; assembly: GCF_949987615.1. Classification (NCBI taxonomy): domain Eukaryota; kingdom Metazoa; phylum Chordata; class Actinopteri; order Gadiformes; family Gadidae; genus Pollachius; species Pollachius pollachius. The sequence goes on from NC_136941.1 coordinate 13,945,588, forward strand.
CTGTGTAATTTTAAACCTTCACAGACACTTTGTCTAAGTACGTTGGTGTCCGGACAGGATGTTTTAGTTGGCCTTCCCAAGGGGAAATTTATACCAGTGCTGACCGAGATTATGATCTCTGTTAGTAAATTACGTGTTACAGATCCCTGCCTCCAGCAAATGATTGGTCGAAACCAATATTAAGTGGGAGAAAGTGAAACACCCCCGCTCACACAAATTTGACCTTGTCTGCCTTCTTAGTTTAGAATATCAAACTAAATTCAGATTAGTGAGACTACGAAGAGCACTTCAATAGTGTTTTGGAGTATAGTTGGGCTCTGCACCAGAATAGCTGATAACAGCAACTGTTCCCTTACTACCACCTCCCCCTATTTTATATACTATCTGTGATTGCGTCTGTGTCTCTCCCCTGTGTGCCTCCTGTTTTACTCTGATGGAGGCATTACAAGTACATGCCGATGCAGTTCCATGTGTTTTTCACCTGCCAAGCTAAATCAAAGCAGGGAAGCGAATGTCTGTGTGTGTCGGTGTGTGTGTGTTCTCTTGCCTGAAGGCAAGAGAGTATGACACCCTTTTCCTATTCACTACAGATTTATTCCGCTAAAGCTCCCATCTTACCTCAACAGTACTTGGGGATCAAAAAAAAATCCTGTGCAGTGCGATAACAGATTACATAAAAATACCTGAAGTGATAGGCAACGTTCCCCCGTTCTTCCCTGCATTCCTCTGCTCACTCTCTGTCTCTTTTCTTCTTCTGCCTGGCAGCCGTGCCTGCCATCTGCTGTTCTGCTCTCGGCTGGGGTTTGGCACCTAACCGACAGCCCAGTGAAAACATGAGTTTGACAGTTGTCATAAACATGCCTTGAGTAACTGCCTCTCCATGAAACCACTTAATGGTCATGGGCTCGGTGGGAGCTGCATGTGATGGAAAACACATTGAGCCCCTCACTTTGCCTTATATTTTACCCCCGTTCCTTTCTCTTTCTAAGTCAGGAGGGAGGGGGTGTGCGTGATAATGGAATTAGCGTGTGCGACGCTGTGTTTGTCCTCCTCTCCTAGCCCTCGGGGAGCGAAGGCCAGACGAGGGACGAGCAAGAGGAGAGAGACAGGCTGCGGCGAGTGCTCAAACAGATGGGCCGAATCAAGTGTCCTAGTGAGGTATGCACACTTCATCCCTGCTCTAATCCCCCTCTCTCTCTTTCTCGACCCTCCCATCACGCACTCGTCCACTATTTCCCCTCCCATTTTTCCATTAATCTGCTTTTTCACTCCTTCTCTTTTCCTTTTCCATCATTCCAGCGTTTGCCTAGTCTTTCTTCAGCTCCTCCCCCTGCCCCCATCTCATTCCCTCCATTCCACACATCACCCTTTCCATTTCCCTTTCAACCTTTTGCCCAAACCCACATCAACGCTCTGCTTTCTACGATTACACCGCAGTGTGAGAAAGCAGAGAGACAGAGAGGGGTGGGCAGCAGTGGAACACTCACCTTTCCTCGGCCGGCATGCCGCTTGTCTGGGATTTTAACAACGACTGCAGAAAAAACTGTCGACTAGATATGATGACGGTTGTGTTCCATTAAAAACCATGCCGTGCTCCACTTACCCAGATTCCTGTCTAAAGTGTATTTTCATCTGTCGTCTTGATTTCTGTCCCACACAAATACACGCACACACACAAACGCACACACACACACACACACTAACACACACACATACACACACACACACACACGCACGCACACACACACACCATAACACCACGACAGGGCTGCTCGGCTCACTTCTCCAGCCTGATGGGCTACCAGTACCACCAGAAGCGGTGCGGGCGGGACCTCTCGGAGGACCAGAAGCCTGTGTTCCTGTGCCAGCACTGTGGGAAGACCTACCGCTCCAAAGCCGGCAGGGACTACCACATACGCACCGAACACCCACCCGCCGCCGCTACAGACAGCCACAATAACAACAACGATAACAACCACGACGACAGCACCACCGACACCAACAACAACACAGGCAAAGAGAGGGTAAGACGGAGCGTTGTGACGCACGGTCTTCAGCATTAAAGTTTCATGTTTCGTACTACATACTTAAAGGTAGGGTATGCAGTTTGGCGAAACCAGCCAGAATGAGCTGGATTATGAAAGTATCCAGCCGAACAAATACCAGCCCTCACTTCAGGCCTCCCTCCAAAGCTACTCTCTCAAGCAGAAGGTCTGCCTAGCTTGTCGATGACTCGGGTCATGCACAATGAGCGGCCACGGATACTGGATTTATTTTTATTTTGTCAGAGCACTCGATTTATTGAGTGCAGTCGGGGATGTAAAGAGGATTTCTGCAAATAGGACAAAACATGCTTCTTAAAGAAAAAACTGCCCTACCTTTAAAAGCCCTCTGTACCGCCATTCAGACCTCATCTTACGTCTGTAATATGACTACGTCAATCTGAATATTTTATCAAGTGAAACATTTTGTGCTATTTGCGGTTATTGCACTTTCATCCGAGGCGATTTACATTAATGAGCAGATCGGCCGGGCTTAGACATCTTACTCGAGCATCCCCACAGGTACTTTTGTCTGGGAGTCTGAGCACTAACCACTTATCAGGCTCCCCGCTGTAATATGACATGTTATCAAGTGAAACAGGTAATGAGCGTGGGAAGAAACTTGGGCACAATCATTCTTGGATTTAATGTGTCAATGCAAAAGTGACAAAACAGGCGAGCCAGCTGTGTGTTATACGAGGGAGAGGGGGAAACAACTTATGATGGATATTTTAGACTGCCAGCATCTAATAAAATATGTTTTATGTCTGTTAGCATTTATGAGAATAATGTGGATTTCTTCCAGCAAGGGGGCGAAATTTTACTTTTCATATCCTGGTGTTTACTTGTTTAAAAAGCGATTAAAGTACCGTAAATCTTTAACGAGAAACAAATATCTACGAGAATACGCTCATGTCAGAAAAACAGCAAAACCAGAAGCACTATATGTCTATGTGGCGTGAGGAGCCCTGCGGATGAGCTCAACCGTTATGTGTGTGCGTCTCTCCTCCAGGTGATCCCTGAAGAGACCCCGCCCGCTGGCCGGAAGGAGCAGGCCGAGCAAAAGGAGTGGCAGGAGAAAGCAGCCTCCGCCCGGCACAAGGAGGAGTGGGGGAGCAGGGACGGTGAAGGAGCCAGAGAGACGGAGCCAGACAGGGCAGAAGTGGCGGCGAGCGAGAGCCTGGGGGAGGACTTTGATCGGACGCCCAGCGGCAGGGTGCGGCGCCGCTCCGCCCAGGTGGCGGTCTTCCATCTGCAGGAGATCGCCGAGGACGAGCTGGCCCGGGACTGGGGCACCAAGCGCCGCATCAAGGACGACCTGGTGCCCGACAGCAAGCGGGTGAGTGGGGCCGCCGCCGCCGCCGCAGATGTCTCAAACCACGACGCCCACACATGGTATTATAGACGCCGGCCGCCGGTGCAGACCGCTGGAGGAGTGCTTTTAAAGGACCAGCAGCCACCTGGCCACCGTTTGAACATCAAAACAAGCACCACAGAAACACAAGCACGCACTGACGCACTCAACACACGGCGGATGGACCGCATCAAAGCCGGTCTGGACATGAAAGACGGCACATTCAAACACAACACCCAAAAATTTGATACAAGTCGTCCTTGTGTTTGATGTCAACCGACGCGTCCCACTGCTTTTTCTTACTCTCCTCTTGAACTTTTCCTTCTCTGATTCACAGCACCGCCCGGACACTTTAAACTAATGTTTTGTCCTTTTTCTGCGGCTCCTTCAGCTAAACTACACCCGCCCGGGCCTCCCTAACTTCAGCTCTGAGCTGCTGGAGACGTGGAAGAATGAAGTCAAGGAGAAGGGCTTCATCAGCTGCAGCAATGGAGTAAGAAACGGATGTGTTCACTGTCGCAGCATGTTCAGCAACAGATTAATTAGCCAATTCATGAACCCTAAACTGCTTGGACAATTGACTCAATTCATAGATTACCTTGTTAGTTGTTAGGGTGTTTGACTCCGAGCCGAAAGCTTTTGGGTTCAAACCCTTATTTCAGCAGTCTATCTGCAGGCCCGCTTGGGCCTGTGTTATTAACTCTTAATGAAGGCCCTATATCTGAAATCACTGTTTGTTCTTTTGATTGAAAGCACCTAGAAATGTATGAGTAAGGTTCAGGAAAGGGTTTCGGGATTTATCGTTGTTTGTTTCTTGATTGATACCTTCTTTCTTGGGGGGATTAGAGTTGTGAAGCAGTGTACTCCAGTGTGTCAGGACTCAAAGCCCATCTAGCAAACTGCATCCAGGTATGAACATACAACATATCTTATCAGTCTTCACAACAATAAATGCTTACAATATATACATTTTCCATTTCCATGGCAGTCCATTGTTGTCCATTTACAGCGATTTGATATCTGACAACGGACAAAATAATGGCAAGGATTGGACAATGGATGATTGTCAGATGAAAACCAATTTCAAGTATAGATTACCATATTTTTGTATTGCCAAAATGTAATTATGATGAATCAATGTGTGTGTGTGTGTGTGTGTGTGTGTGTGTGTGTGTGCATATGTGTGTCTCTGTTTGTGTATGTATGTGTGTGTGTGTGTGTGTGTGTGTGGGGGGGGGGGGGGGGGGGTGGCTGTTTGTATATTGCAGGGAGGTGGTGAAATGGGCAAGTACACCTGTCTAATCTGTCAGAAGGAGTTCAGCTCAGAGAGCGGTGTCAAATACCACATCAGCAAGACACACTCACAGGTGCGCTCACAACTCTTGCTGTGTTTATTAACTCTCCAGTTGGAGGCAGTTAGTTCCTGAGCCCAATCCAATGCTATACCAAATTACATTGCTCAGGTGTTAGTAAAACATTTCAACACAGTTGACTTTTGCTAACACCTCCAGACATAGTGGCGGTGAAATATGGAAGAAAGATAAAGTGTTGATATGTTGTGTCTATTATTAAACGCGTGCTACTTCACACTCCTTCAACATCACATAACCATGTGTTTGGTTTTGGTTTGGCCTCAGAATTGGTTCCGTGCGGCAGCAAGCCATGTGGTCAGCACCAGCAGCAGCACCAGCAGCAGCAGCAACAGCAGCAGCAAGGCTAAACAGCTGGAGAACAGCGACGATGTCAAAGCAGAGGTGAAAAACGGCACCGCCCTGGGGAAGAAAAGAGGCCGCAAGCCCAAAGAGCGCCCTCCTGTGGCCGAGCCGGCTGAGGCAGAGACTCCTCCGACGCCACTGAGTAGTACCACTCCAAACTCCATGCTGAGCCCTTCCCTGGACGTTACACACACCCTCACTGACACACCGAGCCCCACGGACAGTGAGAGTCCCCTGGACAACAGACAAGCCAATGGTTACGCCACCAAACGGGGTAAATCCAAAAGGCTTTCCTTAGAGTAGTACTGCTTTTTAAGCGGATTGCCGTACCGTTTATACTTTAACAGGAATTTTAAAGACCCTGCGAATGCCACAAGGACTTGGCACGGAGAAGATCACTAGGTCAATCAACAAGGAGTGAATCATTACATAGGGACTGAGAATTAGTTTTAAACAGTTACTATAGTATAAACAAACTTAACCATAGTGTTTTCTTTTGTTTATCCATTCCATTTCCAGCCTCCATTCAAAGGGACATGTTTAATTTGTTCTACTCACAACCAATGTTGATTGTAAACAATGACAAATTACTAATTTCTACATGAATCGTTTTTTCTTTCTCTCTTTTTTTTACTAAAATAGTGTTCCAAATTAAGTGAGTGTAATTCTATCTACAGGTCTTTAGGCTGTTGTGTTTGAGAGATTTTTAACAGGATATTCTATTAGCATGGTGAGATCATTTACTCATAGTGTTTTCCCCTTTGTCCAGATATACTGTAGTGTACATAAAACAATATCTATACTTATATATCTATATACTCAAAGCAATGATGCCATCTATCCTTTTTCAAAGCCAACAGGTCAAATTAGCTCATAAGCAATCTGAATTATTTTGCGTGTGTGCTCAGTGCAATGTTGTATTGATCTTGTTTTACTTTGAGCTTTTTCCCATTAATTATCTTTTGGCTTTTATTTCTTAAGATTTCTAACAACCAAATGTCAAGTTAAATGTAAGCCTGTTGTGAGTTGTTAATCATCTTATCTACCTATTTTGCTATGCTTTCTTTTTCGGTTTGTCCGATTTTATTTCACTTCAATGACTTACATGTTTGGAATGACATTTTAACTCACAACGTGAACGGTATACGGCGTTACAGTGATGACCATGAGTTTTGGGCTTCATTTCATGTTTCTGGTGGATGAAGCTAAAGCATTTAAGACGTCCCCCGGCAAGGCTTGCGGCATTAGAGTATGTTAAAATTACATTAATATATTATTTGACTAACTATACCTAATATTAATTGTATGTTTATGGTCCAAGAGTGGTTGGGAATAGAAATACAGATAGAAGAAGCAATCATGAGAAAGGCCTGTTGCACCATTGCAGCACAATCAAATGCGATGCCACCATTTTATGTGCGGCTTAATATACTTGGCTACTAGTCCTTTTGCTTAAATCAAAGAGTTGCTATTATCTTTTGTAGAGTGGTTGAGGTTCAAAATATTTTATGAGACAAAAGAACGATTTGCGAAATATTCAAATATTATGTATATTATAAATCAATTCCTTGTTGGTAAAAACGATTTTCTTGCACTTTAACCCTTAACCCCACCCGCTTCCTTTTTTTGTATTTTTGCACTCCTAGTATCCAACCTAACGCAGTGGCTGTAAGGTGCAGAAGAAAGGCTGTTTTACGCTTATCAATCTAAACTAGAGTTTAAAACATTTATTTGGATTGGTAATGAGAGGCTTGTTCAACTATTTGTAGTTGTTATCTGATCCAACGTGACCATACATACGAAGCCATAACTGATCTCTAACAGTTGATAGTAAAAAATCTAAGTTCTATTAAATGAATTTAATTTATCGATAAAGCCTATTGAGTGCAATCTGAATATGCTATTTTGACTCGAAAACTTTGAAGCAGATACTTGAATCCACAGTTGTGTACTGTGTATGTCCGTATTAAATAATAGCTTGCTTACTAAAAAATGAGAGCTTGTTGACAGGTTATAAGTCTATTTTATATTGTGTGTATTACCTAGGTAGCATTCGGTTAGCATTATGGGAAGAGGGGAGGGCTGAGAACCTTCTAGTGAGATGCATTATGGGTGCTTTACTTGCCACTCTACCTTAAGGACTCCTGCAAAGATCTGGTCCTGCTCAGGCAGTCCACTAGTTCATCTTGCCACATTGTCATCTTAATACAAACCGATAATCACAAATGATTATCGGATTGCATCCAACTATAACAATAAGCAACATGATTTATGTTGGAGACTTGTATCTATATCCCAGGTGATATCACCAGGTGGTGGCACCATAGACTTTACATTGAAACATAACAATTTTTTACTGAATACCGCCAGCTTGAATCCACCAATGGGGTTTATTCAGGAAGGGGGAGGGGGGGAATTATGCATGTGTCTGTCTGTACTAAGATGGGCGTTCCCCATATATCCAGGTTGGACTACTGGAGAAGAGAAGTTAAGAGAAGCACTGATGGTCCTCTGACCCTAATCGAACTGTCCATAACTTGGACACCGAGCTGTGCTAGCAAGCGAGTTGGCACCTTTACAATGACTGGATGTGAGGAAATGGTAGCACTTCCTCCAGGAGGGTTGAGCTGTGGCACAAACATCATTTTATCAGTTGCTTGTTATTCGTTTCATTGACTACGTCACATTGAAAATGTTTACCTAACAAGCTTTGGTGTTGCAATATGATAGTTTAGCACTGCTTTTATCAGTGGATATTTTCTATTTTGTCACACCCTTTACTATTTGTCTTCCTATTATTGGGAAAACACTTATCCCGCAGTATGAGCTAACTGCAACATGTCTAGAGAATACAGCAATACACCATATTTAGCTGGTTTTGTTGGCTTGCTGATATTTTGATATCGATGTATGTATTCTCAACAATTGTATGGCTTTTTTTTCACTTTCCTGCTTCTGTTTGTTTGCTTTGAAAATGCTTTTACATATATTTGAAGAAAAAAAAGTTATTGAGAAAAATATGTCCACAAACATCTATGTAGGCCTATATGTTGGCATACATTGTTCTTTTTTTTTTCAATTATGGGATACACATCACTTGCATTTTGTCTCCATATACACAATGAAAACACATCAACAATTCCTTAAATTCAATATGGGACAAGAGGTATGTATGCGTGTTTGTTTCTGTATTTAGTGCACTTACTATCCCATGAAATAGGCTTGAAATAGGAGTGTTGTTGGAGCTTCATAGTTACCTGGACTCTGTCGTGTGACTTTTGTACCTGGGAAAACTGCAGGCTCAAGTGTCTTCCCTTTGTCAGCAACGTTATCGTTCCAACACTGGTTACATATTTTAGATCCCCTTAGAGTCAGAACCTTCCCATTTACTCTAAACAAGCGTAGCTCATTTAGAAGCCAGCCTATGTTAAATGTAGAAAATGGCATCCACCCATATTGTAAGACATTGTTTGATTTAGGATATAAATATATATTGAGTTCAAAGACATGAGTTAAAGAAATGTTGTAGACTAACTGCCATTGGTATGTAGGTTACAGGTGAAATGAAACTAATGATCTTCTGTTTGTATTTAAGGTTTCCATATAAGAAATTAGGTTGTGTCGTATCTAACATTGAGGTGAAAACACACATCCTTTAATTCTAAGCTTACATTTCCCCCAAACATGTTGTATTTCATGTGCATTAATAACCCTCGACTACTTAATAAAATGTTGTTGACTAAATTTCTGTTTTGTTTTTTGCTCTACATATTCTTGGCTGAAAATAAAATAGGGTTAGCCCATATATAGATATGTACATAAATAAATAATAATAATATAATATTTTGTGTTCACTTTGTTAAACTTTATCAGAAGTCCCTCAAGGTTAAACATGTTTAACAATCATTATACAATCAAACCAAAAGCTAGCATAAAACTATATTCTGACAACAATATATTAACACGAGGCCGTATCGTTTTACAACGTGTCGTGGGCACAGGTCCTTATATGATTATGAATATTGTACTCGTTTTACAGAGAACCAAAAAGAACCTGGGGGTTCTGGGAACGGGAGTCCACGTCGAGTTGGTGGTCCGTTAGCTACAACGATGCGAATATTTAATATGACTACATTTCCCATAATGCTTTAACGTTAACCCCGCTGAACAGCTGATTGTCAGTAATGAAACAACAATGTCTGCCGTCTGCAGAGAAGGAAGTGTCTCAAAAATGGAGACCGAAGAAAAAGCTTCGGCAGTATCTAATAGGTAAACACGTTTTACCAATTTAGCTACATCCAGCCTGGGGACTGTTGGTTTTATTTTTATTTTCATATTTTCCCGCAGAGACATTATTCATTGAACCACGACCTCCCAATGTGCTACCAAGTCAGCCAAAGAGCATCGTGTAGTGCTTGTAATGGAAGGCATGAGGTTAACATGTAGGCAATACTATACATGGTCCATGAATATCTACTGATTAGTTGACATTGGAGATTGCTACACGTGGCGTACAGTCTTTCTGGCTGTGTTATTACAATATTTAATGGGGAATACACATTCGGCATGTGGTGTTAGTCTTATAGTGTAGGCCTGTATCAAGTTTCGTTTCCTGTCACATTCCCCGGAAACAATCCAATAATTATGTGTTAGACAGACGCAGTAGCTGGGCATTGTTGGGGCAATTGTAAGATGAGTAAGCAGTTATTCTGCTTGTAGGATAGGAATACACCCCCTTTACTGCTCTAGACCTAATGTCATAATATATATTGCACTTAAATTAAAGTTTAGTAAATGTCATCATTACTCCTAACGCGTGTCAGTAACATCAAAGATCAGTAATGGTACGTATTTAAGGGGTAAACTAACAGAACTCCTCTAGCTGTCCGTGATGCATTTTGTGCCACAAGAGGGTGTTACAACATAGCTCTATCCTGTACATAAACCTGTAGTATAAACTGTCAATCTGTGTAGTTCAGATGGCATTACAACACATATTAAATGGAGGACGCTTAAACATACGTTTTGAATACATAATTTTAAATAATATTCTTGGCCCTCTGAAGTTCAGTTAGTTTAAGGGGTCTACCATATAATTTATGTAGTGTAGCACTAACCACAGTACATGTTCACTTACATAACTACACATTTAGGTCAAGGTGATTCCAAATTCAACCGAGCCTATACATTGGGTTGCTCATTTATCTGCATGATACAATATGTAACACTTATTATTTTCCACTTTATCAGCTCAGCATTGCAATCCACCACGGACTTCAATCCAAGTTGTGTGTGACACTATTTGCCTAAAGATGGTCTAAAGTAGTATTGACCTTCAAATAGTTTACACATTTATCTTTTTCTCAGCATGATAGTTGATTCAGGGCAAAGGATCACCGCCTTCTAGGAAGTAGGTTGGTAGCACATGGTTACTGTGTACTGAGGACAGAAAATCAGCAAATCTACATTGCGCTTAGCACTCTTGTTGACATGGTAGCTAAACTGTGGTCTTTAACATGGGTTTGGTTGTAACTTTTTTGTTAAGAACTGAGGCTGGTGATAATCTTTTCGTCTGTACCGTTTAGCCTCTCGGTTGTGTGTGTGTGTGTGTGTGTGTGTGTGTGTGTGTATGTATATGCGTGTGTGTGTCAGGTAATAGAGAGGTTGAGGCAGTGTTCAGTTTCATCATGCTGTTTATTTCCCCACTGCCCAGTATGTGTTGAGCAAGGGCGGGGCAGAACTCTGCGTGTGTGTGTGTAGCCGTGTTTGTCTGCCTGTGGATGTTTCCAGGCTGCTGTCAGGCACATCGAGTCTTTACAGGGGAATCGTGCCTTGCCTTTCCCTTTAGTGTTCCTTCTGTCTTCTTTCTACCTTGTATTCCATTTTTTCAAGAAGCCCTAGCCTTTTTGGCTTTCCTTTAAGCTGAATATTCTTACCTTTGGTCTGTATGAGCTATATCATAAGCTGTTTCATGACCGCTGCCTCTGTCCTTTTTCAGCAAGATATTGTGACAGGGACTGTCCCTGATAGACGAGCCCTGCTTGGTGCTTTTCTGTGTGTTTAAGAGTGTGTGCGTGTGTTGAGGCCTGGAGTGGGAAGGTCTAGCTCCAACCTGCTGCTATTAATATCGCCTAACGAACATAATCTGGAGGATAGGTTATCCTCTTACATTTGTTGGCTAGTCTACCAGGGGGAGGGCTGGACAGGCAAAGAGGGCGAGCCCGTAGCAGTTTCGTTTCCAAACTTACCGGTCACCGTTTATAGTTCTTTATCTCTCACTCTCTCTCTCCCGCTCTCTCGCTCATTGGTGCTTAATTGACAGAATAGAAACCAAAACAAAGTTTAGTTATGTTTCTTCTCTCTCTCCTCCCCTCTTGCAATGACTGTCTTTAAATAGTTTTACTAGTCGAGAAGGGGTAGAATGTGCCTGAGTATGTGTACATGATGTGTGCTTACTTGTAATAATAATAGTTTAAATAAAGTCTACAGTGGAAAGCCGGTTGTATCAAGTTATGAACACTCTACCAGCCTATTCAGGAGCTAGAATATCTGCCTGTTGGAACCTCAGGTAAGTGGTTTACATTTTTGTATGTTTGCACCATCATGTTTTCATGATCTTATTATTATTATATATATTTTCTTTGGCTCTGTTTTGTAGTGGTTGGCATATTGCGGCTAGTTTTTTTTGGACTATGTTAAGGCTCAAGTCCTCCTGTGTCTCTCTACCTTAAACATGTGGTAAGACGGGAGTAGGAAGAACTACGTAGGCTTATAAGAGAATAGATAATAAGGTGGATGATGTACAGTATCTGTTAGACAGTGTCTGTGCCTCATCCATTTTATTGTGGTAATGACCATGGTTCCACAGCATAGCGACAATTTAGGTAGTGTTGTTCTCGGTAGTCAAGTGTTGCTACTGAGCGTGGGTTTCCCACAGAGTGAACGCCTCTCTTTTCAATTATTTTGTTATAACTTACTCTATACAACATCATCTGCTGGATGGAGATGGCAAATGGTTTCCACATTCATAAGAGGCTTTTCATCCTTTTGTTTTGAACTGCTCTTCTGTATTTTATTTTGCAAAAAAGTCCTTTCCCAGCTGGTTGGCTTTGTCGTGGTCCACTCAGTCCTGTCACTGCCACCGCAGGACAAAGGCGTGGTTTAGCCATGCTCACATGCACATTTGTGCTTATCTTTTAACATGGATCGTCTCTGATAACCCAGAGAGAGGGTAGAGTGCGACACTGTACTCTAGCACTGTATAAGATCCTATCAATTCCAGCCCTTGCCATAAAAGATAAGAGTTCTCGAGCGAGATCTCCTATCTATCTTTCGCTCTCTATCTCTTTGCTTTTTATTTCACCTTCAACCCTGCCTTGGATCTCCACCTGTTGGGCTTGATTGGCCAGTGACACAAAGAATCACAAAGTTAGACACAGAGTTGTGACGGAGATTCAATAGGATTAAGAGTTGCCGTTTAGGGTTCACTGTCGGGACACATCGAGGGAGAGAGACATTTGGTATTCCACTCATCCCGGTCCTACTCTTAAGAATGGACCAGCTCAACCGCTTAATGCAGTAGGTGTTAATCGAACATGCCACCCAGCCAACATGTTGTATGTTGATTTGTCTAATCTCTTAACTGCTGTTCAGTTTGACCTAATCGGTTTCCGAGTGTATGGTCGCCAAGGACCTCATGGGCTCGTTGTGTGGGGAGTAGCGCGTGTCCTTTGGCGGGAGGTTGTGTGTGTATAGGTTACTCAACAGTCCAGACGCGCTTTGTTCTTGTGTTCTGCTGGTCTGAATACTAAACCCTGACAATGTCCACAGAATTGTAATGCTCTCTATACTGCTCTTTTCACTTATTGACTAAATTAGAACTCACTCTATCCTTAGCCTAAAACAAAACATCATGGGGAATTGTTAACTTCTCTAATGTTAAAATTGCTTGGCTGTTTTAATTTAATCTTTAATTTTATTCATTCAAAAGTCAAAGCCAAAGGGCTATTTTCATTTATAATAAGGAACCATTGACACAGGAACAGCAGTTTTTCACTTTCCATTAAGTGCTAATCAATGCAAAACCTGAACACAAATACCATGTCAAATAATCCAAGGGTTTCTACTTTAAGTAATTACGGATACCATGTTTATTACTCTGATGTAAGAGTGTTCCTACCCAAAATTTCATAAGAGGTAGACTTCATGTTTCTGTGTTCGACACCTGAAACATAACACTAGCTGGTAAAATAGGGGCCATTTATCATACCACTTATAAATCATCTCAAATGTATGTTAATGTATTCTTAATGATTAGTTCATCATTAACTAAAGGCTTGTAAATGAATGTTTTGATAGTGACCAGTTCATCATTAACAAAAGGCTTGTAAATGTCTCATGACTGCTTGTCATTAAAGTGTTCCTTCCCAATGCACTGATGCAAAGCCTGCCGCTGTCATCCATTCTCACGTTACATTATGCATTGCAGCGGCGGTGGCGGCGAAGGCTCCGGTCTGGACCGGCTTCTCCCCACGGTGAGCACCGGCCTGTCGCCGAGGAAACGGACCACCAGCCAATGCAAGTCGGAGCCCCCTCTCCTGCGCACCTCCAAGCGAACCATATACACGGCGGGCCGCCCGCCCTGGTACAACGAGCACGGTGCCCAGTCCAAGGAGGCCTTCGTCATCGGTGAGCCGCTCGCACGAGCTCTGAGTCACAGAGAGACTGGGACTTGTCCTCGTCGCTTTTCTAGATTTCTGTTTGTGTTCCCCATGGAGCAATTGGCCACCCCGTGATGTGTACACAACATTAGCCCTGCGTCGTCAACAAAAGCTCTGTGTCAGGATGATATGCCCTGCATGCCTCACCTTGAGTGAGAGGACTTGATCCGCATGTGGTTAAAAAGGCGGCACCCTTTAGAAATGCATTGACTGGTTGGATATGCAATGGCAATAGTCTTCAAGCAGGTATGTGGTGTCTGTGTGTGGATGGAGACAAACCAGACATTCATAGCTGCTGCAAATAAGATATTCACAACCATTTTCAAATGTAGAAAACAAAACATCAGTTTAATAGGAGAGAGCTGTGCCTGTACCCTGACAGGCTTTCCATAATGTCTACCTGCTGCTACTTGCTGCAATCCTATTGGTTTTCCTCAAGAATGTGCCTTCCTTCAAGGTATCAAAGTTTCTCAGTAAGGAACGTTGTTTGTTTCTCCTTCAGGCCTGTGTGGAGGAAGCGCATCAGGGAAGACCACAGTGGCCAGGAAGATTATCGAGGCCCTTGATGTCCCTTGGGTTGTCCTACTGTCCATGGACTCCTTCTACAAGGTATGTGTATTAAGGCTATGTACCTGTGTCACAGGACTATGCAGAACATTAAGCAATTTTATGTGTCCTGGTTTGCCCTCCAAGCCATATAAACATTGAGATCTGCTGATCACAAAAGCCCTGCCCTGTTTAATAGGCTTCTACTCTCTGTCTGGCCCATGCCAAACTGAGGAAGAATGACACACACACACACACACACACACCAACCATACAAATACACCTCTCTACTACCCCCCTGCCTCCTTATGTAATCATGCCACGGTCTGACAGCAGTCATAAGGGGCGGCGGACCGGACGCACGGCCGCTCTCATCTAAATGTCATCGGGTGTAGAGCACCTGCCGTTGAGATGCCTGCAGCTGGGCCAACACAGATCTGCCTCTGGAAAAAAGCAGGAAAGGCCTCCTGGACTTGTCTGTTGTACCTGCGACCGTGAGAAGCGCATTTTAGACCTGTGTGCCTCCAGAACATGTTGGCTGCTGTGTCCTCAGACTGTAAAAAGCAGAAGATATTTTTGTTCTGCAAATATTTCAACATTATGTTATGTGTATATGAGTTCTAGATTTCAATGTTTGGACATATTAAGTAAAGATATAAATACACACAAATACATGCACTTGTATGAATACCTTCACACACACAGCAAACACAAATACACACTCAAGGCTCGATACAGACGTCAGAGGGAGGCTCCAGCCGTGCCTAATTTTAGGTCTGCCAAACTCAACTTCTCTCAAAGTATGTGTGTGTGCGTGCGTGCTTCGCAGTATTACAGTACACAGTAGTGTATTTTGAAATACAGAGGGTACGATTCAATACCGTCAAAAATACAGACGCTCTCTATTATACTTTTTCCAATGTTCAATTATGTTGATAACGTTTGTATTTGTATGAAATTGGTAAAAGATAAGCCCAGATAAGCCTACATGCGCCGAAAACAGATTTTATTTTACTGAACACAGCCTGCATGACGGTGAACTAGACACTTAAAAAAATAACTTCACACGGTGTGTCTTTTTACATTTTATTTGTTACCAGTGTAATGGGCTCGCTAGCCAAGCAAGCTAACTATCCACTCAGTTAAACGTTTCCCAAAAAACTCCACAGCGTGTTGCGGATTACTCATGTAGTTTAATGGTCATTTCGTGAAACTGTAAACACAATACAAACATAAGGTAAGTATTAATAAAGCTTAACAGTAAGCATAAAGAAGTAAATCTATAATTCAACACATGGAAAATAAAGATAATACTTACAGACGTTGCTTTAACAAACAAGAAGATGTAGAACTGCATCTTAATGGAAGAGCTGATCAAGCTGTCGATCCTGCATGCTCTCTATGTGAATAACGTGCTTGTGACTTCCGGTCACCTAACTAGCAGCCCCTCCCTTAGAGCATTCCCTCTTAAAGGTACAGGCACCTATGCCACATACATTACAAAAAACACACTTTCAATGCCAGGGGCAGAACACTCCCCACTTAGGGTCTTACAAGACTCTACATTAATTAACAGAATCAGTCTTAGGAGACAGAAGCAGAACAACTTCTGTAACAGGACGAAAGAACGTCTTCTTGGTTCCACCTTTGACTTCCACTTCAACTTTCCGAACCAATCCATCTTCTCCTGGTAAGGTCTTGGTGAGAATGCCCATGGGCCATTCATCTCTCTTTGCTTGACTATCTTTTAAGAGAATGATGTCCCCTTCTTGGAGACCAGGCTTCTTTCCTTGCCACTTGTGACATAGCTGCAGGGTTTTGAGATATTCACGCCTCCATCTGCTCCAAAAGATGTCAGCTAGGCTTTGAACTTGCTTCCATTCCTCTTTGAAGAGATCTGCCTCATCAAAGTGGCCAGGAAGAGGAGGAGGAGTAGAACCTGTTTTGAGGGTCAGGAGCATTGCTGGGGTGAGGATGAGAGGCGACTCCGGATCTGATGACACTGGGATGAGTGGTCTCGCGTTCATGACAGCAGTTACCTCAGACATGAATGTTGTGAGAACTTCATGGGTCAGACGAGATTTATTTTCTTCCAACAGCATACAATCCAGTATACGGCGAGCGATGCCAATCATACGTTCCCACGCTCCCCCCATGTGGGATGCGTGGGGCGGATTAAACACCCAGAGTGCTCAGGTACTTTTCCACTTTCTGGAAAGTAGGACTTGTCTTGTCCATCTCCAGCTCTCGGGAAGCGCCGACGAAGTTCGTGCCACAGTCGGACCGAATCTGTTTTGCGGGGCTCCTGATGGCAAAGAACCTTCTCAAAGCGTTGATGAAGCTGCTGGTGCTCATTGCCTCGATCACTTCAATATGAACTGCCCTTGAACTCATGCATGAGAACATCACAGCCCATCGTTTAGCGTTAGCGTGTCCTCCTCTTGTGCGGCGTGAGACGACTTCCCATGGCCCAAAAACATCAACACCTACGTAGGTGAATGGAGGTGCTACTTGGAGTCGTTCTGCTGGCAGATCGGCCATCTGTTGATGTTCGGTTTTTCCTCGCAGTTTCCTGCAGGTGACGCATCTGTACAGCAGACTGCCGATACAGGGTTTTGGTAAGATGTCTTCCCTGGTGTTTCACAGCCTCGTGATAGTGACACACCAGCAGAGTCGCCAGATGATACTGGCCAGGGATGATGATGGGGTGTGTTTCATTCATGTTTAAACCTGCTTGTGCTGTGCGTCCTCCTACTCTTAGGAGTTGATCTGGGTCTTGGAGAGGATGCAACTTCCAGAGGCTGCTGGAGGATGGAATGGGGAACCCTTTGGCTATGCACTTCAGCTCTTCTGCATAACAATGGTTCTGAACACTCCTCATGATGCACACTTTAGCTCTCACCAGCACTTCCTCTGTAGGACGACAGATGTGCCACCCTTGGCACTCGCCTTGCACAGGGCGGATGAAGGAGTGTGCTACATGGATCAGGTGTGCAACTGCTGTGACGAGAGTGCTGAACTTAGAGAAGCGTTCAAAGCGTTGAGGATGAACCATACCTATGGCTGCATGAGTGATACTTGTGGTCACCTGAGGACGTACTTCAGAGTCAGAGGAAGGATCGATGAGGTCGTAGCTCTCTTCAGTTTCAGGCGTGGACAAGGATTCACTCTTAAGAAAGTCTGGCCCGGTGAGCCATGTTGTGCTGCGTAGGAGGGCTGGAGTAGCTGTTCTTGTTCCAACGTCGGCTGGATTAAGGTCTGTACGGACGTACTTCCACTGGCCGAAAAAAGGGTGATTGACGGATACGTTGAACCCTGTTATGCACGAACACATAGAATCTCCTCGACTGGTTGTGGATGTATCCCAAGACAACCTTGCTATCTATGTAGTATGTGATGTTGTTGAATGTGACATCCATCTCTTCAACTATCAGCTCGGCTATCTCCACAGCAAGTACAGCAGCGCACAACTCTAGTCTTGGGATAGTGAGGTCAGGCTGAGGCGCCAGCTTTGCCTTCCCGAAGACAAAGCCAACCTCGGATTGGTTTTCGTGGTTCGTCACCTTAATGTAGGCCACAGCTGCGACAGCTTTCACCGATGCATCTGCAAAAACACAGAGTTCTCTTACTTGTGCACCTGCGGTAGAGAGGGACGTGTAAGGACGAGGTATCTGGAGGTCCTGTAAGTCCTGAAGCGACTCTTTCCATCTTGTCCACTCGATCTCCATGTTTTTTGGGAGTGGTGAGTCCCAATCCTCTGCCTGCGTGGTGAGCTCTCTGAGTATCAGCCTTCCGTGAACAGAGACCGGTGCAACAAACCCTAGAGGGTCATATAGACTGTTTACGGTTGACAGCACCCCTCTGCGAGTGAATGGCTTTTTGTCGTTTTCAATCTGGAATGTGAAGGTGTCTGCTCGCATGTTCCAAGACAATCCAAGACTATGTTGGACTGGCAGGTCATCGACAAAGAGATCCAAGTAGTTGACGTCTTTGGAGCGATCTTGAGGTGGGAATGCGTGAATGACTGCTGGTCGATTTGATGCAATCTTGTGCAACCTGAGGTTAGAGGCTGAAAGCATCTTCTGTGTTCTTCCAAGAACGCTGATGGCCTCTTCCTCAGTAGCGAACGACTTCAAAGCATCGTCAACATAGAACTCACGTTCAATGAGTCTTCTTGCGTCACTGCCATACTCTGCCTCTGCTTCTTTGGCCGCTCTTCTCAGACCGTACACGGCCACAGCAGGAGAAGGACTGTTCCCAAAAAGGTGCACTCGCATCCGGTAGTCCACGACATTGCAGGTAGCATCATTGTCCCTGTACCATAGGAAGCGGAGATAGTCTTCCTTCACCACAAAGCAGTGGAACATGTGTTCGATGTCAGCCGTAATGGCTACTTGCTCCTTCCTGAACCTCATAAGGACGCCTAGCAGGCTGTTGTTCAGGTCCGGGCCGGTGAGCAGGACATCGTTGAGTGAGACTCCTTCATGTGATGCGCTGCTGTCGAAGACCACTCGGATCTTGTCCGGCTTTTTGGGATGGTACACGCCGAACAGGGGTAAGTACCAGCATTCTTTCCCTACTTGCAGGGGTGGAGCGATCTCTGCATGTCCTCTGCTAAGCATGTTCTGCATGAACTCTAGAAAGTGGGCCTTCATCTGCGGTCGTTTTTCCAGAGTGCGGCGGAGCAAGAGGAGGCGGTCATGCGCTTGTCTCCTGTTGTTGGGCAGCCGTTGTCTTGGGGATCGGAAAGGCAGAGGTCCGACCCAGCTTTTGGAGCTGTCTTGGTGGAACTCAGCATCCATGATGTGAAGGAACTCTAGATCCTCCATAGAAGGTGCAAGTCTGTGATCATCGGCAGTACGAGTGAAGATGGCTTGGCCTAAGCTGTCTTCTGATAGCTTTCCTAAGCTATATGCGAAGGTAGGTACTGGATGGTTTTGATATGTAGGTGCTTGACTGAAAACCTCTTTCACTTTGATTTGGTTGTTGCATGGCTGTAGATGGGTAGCACGACCGTTCTCTAGGATGGATGTTTTATAGCTGTTCACCTGTGGTGATCTGTGTGCACCTCCAAGGCAAACGTCACCAATGACGACCCACCCTAGGTCCAGTCTTTGGGCAAAGGGTGCATTGCCTGGACCATTAATCTGATCCCTGACCTTGTGTAACCTCAGAATGTCTCTTCCCAGAAGGAGGAGTACATTAGCATCAGGATCGAGAGGTGGTATTTCATCTGCAATACGTTTCAGGTGAGTATGGTGGCGTGCGGCGTCCGGGGTAGGTATCTCAGCTCGATTGTCAGGGACTTCGTTGCATTCGAGAAGCGTAGGTAGAGGAAAGCTAAGTTTCTTGTCCAGTGACTCGATAGTGTAACCGATGGCTCTTCTCCCCACTGTCTCTTTAAGCCCTGCACATGTCTTGAGAGTGTATTAGTAGGAGCACCCAGAGATCTTAAAGACATCAAAGAACTCTGAACGTGCAAGGGAGCGGTTACTTTGATCATCGAGTATTGCGTACATCCTCTTGGACTCCTGTCTGCGTCCAGTGGGGTACACACTGACGAGGCAGATCTTAGCACAGGCTCTCGCACTTAATCCTTCGCCACACACTTGAGTGCACCTCGAAGTGACCTCCTGGGCCTCCGCTTTGTCCTCCTCCCCGCTATGCTCTGAAGCGGGAGGGGACGAATTGGACTTCCAGGTTGCTGGTCCAGGGTGTAGTGCTGTCGTGTGGTTGGTGCTCTCACATTCCATACATTTGACATCGGCGGAGCAGTTCCTGGCGAGATGCTCTGTGGAGGAGCAACAGCGAAAGCAGATGTAGTGTTCTTTGAGTAACTGTTTGCGTTCCTCTAAACTCTTTTCTCGAAAGCCTCTGCATTTCATCAGGGGGTGAGGCTTTCCATGTAGGGGGCAGTGTTTGCTTGGGTCCGCTGGTTTGTTACCTACTCTTGACTCAGGCTTGTCCACTGAAGAGACTTGGGTCTTGTGAATGTATACAGGCGCCTTCATAGGCCTCTCCCACTTGTTCTTTTTCTCTGCTGGAACTTGTGTGAAGAGGTTGAAGCTTCGGTCTGTACGTGCTTTTGCTTCATTGTGAATGAAGTCGACAAACACAGAGAAAGGAGGGAAACTGACCGAATGGTCATGTTTGTATCGTGATCCGAAGTAGATCCACTTTTCCTGAATGTTGTGTGGGAGTTTCTCAATTATAGGATTGACTCCTCTTGAAGTGTCCAAGTATGAAAGACCGGTGAAGTAGCCATCTTGTTTAGCTGCTTCCAGCTCTGACAACAGATCTGCTAAATCTCGAAGTCTCTGTGGATCCTTTGTTGTGATTTTGGGGAAGTTTTCCAGTTTACCAAAGAGGGCCTGTTCGACGGCCTCCGGTGAGCCGTATAGCTCGTCGAGCCGCTCCCATGCCATAGTCAATCCAGTAGGCGGGTGTCTGATATTGACCGATTTAATCCGTTTAACCTGTTCTGCTGACTCTTTTCCAAGATACTTGGTGAGAAGGTCGAGCTGTTCTCCAGCAGACAAGTCCAGGTTGTCAATAGCACTATGGAACGACATTTTCCATGACCAGTAGTTCATTGGTTGTTCATCGTATACAGTGAGTCCTGATGTCACGAGGTGGCTGCGGGCCAGATATTTAGCGAGGTCATTGGTGGTTTGACGGTGGTCGCATCCAACTCTACAGGGCGCTCCATGGACAGGCTGATGTACAGGGGATGGCAAATGCTTATTTAGGCTATAATGTGGCGACGCTTTAATATGATGAGGGACTTGCGGTGTGTAGTCAGGTGTAGTCTCTCTATAATGCGACACTTGAGATGCGTAGAATGACGTAGTCTCATCAGGAGTGGTGTCTTGGGCTTGGCTGATGCTTTGTGGGTTTGGTAATGTGGGATTGTCACCATTTATATTGGCTGGCGAATTAACTGCAGTTTTACTGGCTTGCTCTGCCACGTAAGCAGCAGTACGCTCTTCTTTGCTTTTTTTTGATACTTTACTGGCAGCCTCACTGACCACTTCGATCCACTGTTCTCTCATACCAGCCATCAGAGAATCAGCCTCCGCTATGGCAGCATCTTTTTCTTTCTCTTCGTTTAATGCATCAAGATTGGCATTAATCCGTGCTTGCTCTACCTTTAATTCAATTTCCCTTTTTGAATGTGCCGCTCTAGCTTGCGCTGCTTCAGCTTTTGCTTTGGCCATGGCCACAGCCATAGACATCTTTGAGCTGGACGATGTACCGGAAGAGCGAGAGCTCACAGACTTATTATCTCCATTTTCTTTGTTTTTACTGTTAGCTGCTGACATAATGACGGTGCGTTTTTAATACCAGCAACAGATATGATGGCGTACAGGCTGTATGGATGTCTTTCCGTTAGCCGGTTAGCAATTTAGCTCTGTAAGATGGCTGTCTTCGGCTATCTTGTTAGCTGTGTTGCCGTCTTTTCACTGTAATGGGCTCGCTAGCCAAGCAAGCTAACTATCCACTCAGTTAAACGTTTCCCAAAAAACTCCACAGCGTGTTGAGGATTACTCATGTAGTTTGATGGTAATTTCGTGAAACTGTAAGCACAATATAAACATAAGGTAAGTATTAATAAAGCTAAACAGTAAGCATAAAGAAGTAAATCTATAATTCAAGACATGGAAAATAAAGATAATACTTACAGACGTTGCTTTAACAAACAAGAAGATGTAGAAGTGCATCTTAATGGAAGAGCTGATCAAGCTGTCGATCCTGCATGCTCTCTATGTGAATAACGTGCTTGTGACTTCCGGTCACCTAACTAGCAGCCCCTCCCTTAGAGCATTCCCTCTTAAAGGTACAGGCACCTATGCCACATACATACAAAAAACACACTTTCAATGCCAGGGGCAGAACAACCAGCATTCGTAGTGTTGATCAGCAGGGAAATATTCCGCCAAAGACGTTGACGTCGCTTAGCAACCGAGGACGCTGGGGTTGACCACTTCCGGAGTGATACGATAGGAAAAAAAAAAAAACTTTCCTTGACAGCGGTCATTATATGCTTAGCAACATAAAATTATCAAAAAATCATTCACCACCGGAAGTTGTGAAGGCCCATGCAAGTGAACGGAGTGTTCAACAGCATTGAGAAGAGCCGTGTTATAAATAACGATAGTCACATTCATTATTGCCTATTCTACGTGACTACGACTATTCGACAATCGTTGCCCATCCCTACCTTCTAAGATGACTAAGGCTGAAGTATGGGCATAGTTTGGGTATTTAAAAATACCGCGATAATACCGAAAACCGGGATAATTTGTCTCCATAACCGTGAGGTTAAATTTTCATTCCGTTACATCGCTAATCACCTGTATGAGTCCCATATGTCTAGCGGTTTATACCTGCCCAGGAGACCGTCGGGCAGCAGCACTCCTCTATAGAGCCATCTTTTGGTCAATATGTCTACACAGTAGTCAAATTACAAAGTTCCATGTCCCAAACAATTAATAAAAATTCCAAAGGATAAAACATTCAAATCTCTGAAGAGATCCCGCTAGCTGGAAATGAACAAGTAGCAAGTAAAAAAATTACTTGGCCAATGACGCACCATTGTTGTTGTTATGCACATACAGTGTATACTCTCTGTAACACAGGTGTAATTATTTGTGTGTGTACACTGGTTGATACAGGTTAAACCAGCCATCTCCACACTCCCTCAGGGAAAGTGCTCCTGCATGATCATGGTGCTCCACTGCCATGCAGGAGATCTCTCCCACAGTGTGTGGAGATATCTCTCCAAATGTGTGTGGAGATGGCTGGCTTAACCTTTGCACTGATTGCTCAATGTGCAACAAGTGTGCAGCCTCACCCAGCCCCAGAGTCCAATCAGTCTGACTCGGTGAGGCTGCTTTAACCAGGAGTTATCCACACATACTCCAACACCGTCATATACCCTATACCTGGGTGAAATTACAGAATGGTATGAATGTATAAAAGCCAAACCCATCAAAGCCTCGTGTGCATTTAGTATGTTGACCAAAATAGTTTAAATTGCTTTTAGACATTTTTTTTGTAAGGATGCACGATAAATTTCTGGTCCGATATATTTCCGTCAGTTTATGGTGGATTTTTATTATTATGTACTATACCATTAATGAATTTAAAGCCGATAAATAGATGTTAATTGGAAACTAATATTGCTTACATTAGATTAACCCTAGGGCTTAGCAAAAGCTGCACACTTCTGTCCCACTCATGCCAACAAACTTCAGCATGCAGTGTGGGTGTAGTAGATAAGGAAGCAAACATGTCACCACCAGTGTGAACATTTCTCACAATCACAAGACAACATTACAGTTGCTATTTGCAATGCGTGTTTCAACTTGGGTTCTAAGAAGAGCGGAAGTGTCTACTAGTTTTATTGTAGACCAATTTTAAGTGCAAGCAAAACGAGTGACAAAAGTTTGTCCAGTGGTGCAGAATAGTCGTAACGTTTTAAAGGTTGTATAACTGCTGATGTTGTCCTCAGGTCCTGTCCCAAGATGAGCAGAACCTGGCTGCCGATAACAACTACAACTTTGATCACCCAGACGCCTTTGACTTTGGCCTGCTGACACACACGCTGCGCAAACTCAAACTGGGCAAGAGTGTGAAAATCCCTGTGTACGACTTTACGACTCACGGGCGACAGAAGGAGTGGGTGAGCGAAGCAAGACACTAAACGCTGGGGTACGAAGGCAATGTAATGGACTGAATCTCAGAGTCATTGCTCTGTAATCCCACTTTTATGGTGACCCTCAGGGGCTTTTATTGGAATAGCGGTTCATCACAACCGCAAGTTGTGACGAAGGACAGTTTGATGGATACACCATCCCCTAAATCCTCTAAGTGTCCATGAAGAGCCTCTACAATGAGCAGAAGGGGGGGTGGGATACATCATACAGTGTCTTTACTGCATTCAGCCACATCAGAAGTCACACTTGTTCTAGGAATAACCCTTTGCACAATGCCGATAAAGGTTGTTGCATTTCAGTCAATTACTTTAATTGGCGTCCATGTAGGGAATCATGTTCAGCTATGGTATAGATTTTGATGGGACTGAAAGTATTATTGGATTAACTAACACACTCTCCCGGCTTTTCTCCCCCGCGGCAGAAAACGGTGTATGGCGCGAGCGTTGTCATCTTCGAGGGGATCATGTCCTTTGCAGATAAAGAACTGCTGCAGGTTGGTGCAGGTTATCGACCACATCGGACCCAAGTGATGCACTGCCTCTGTAAAAGGCACCGGGGACACATTTCTGTTGGCCCATACCTGGGTTTAAGAATTTATTGGTTAATGTTAACCAACCTAAGAGTTTATCACTTATGTGCTTTATTTTTAATGCGTGCGGGCGGCGGTGTGCGTGGTTGCGTGGGTGCGTTTTGTTTGCATGTACATTTGCATAGGCGTGCGTGTGTGCGTGCGTGTGTGTGTGCTTATCCAAATTTGCACTTTCTTCACATCTCTACTCAATGCTTCAGACCCATCTTGTCTAAGTGAATTCATCCTTCATTCAAGCCAAGCTCGACCTCATTCTGTCACATTATCCTTTGTTTGACATTACAGTACCTATACTGTGCAGTCATAGAAAGTTTCTCAAAAGAAGGGAAAGGAAATATGCCATGGACATGAAAGATGCTTGTTGTATTTCATATTTGTATGCAATATCATGCACATCATATATATATATATATATATCTACATACAGTTGTCGTGCATCTGTTGTGCCTTTAGCTGCTGGACATGAAGATCTTTGTGGACACGGATTCGGACATCCGCTTGGTGCGCAGGCTGCGGAGGGACATCACGGAGCGGGGCCGCGACATCGGGGGCGTCATCAAGCAGTACAACAAGTATGTGAAGCCCGCCTTCGACCAGTACATCGAGCCCACCATGCGGCTGGCAGACATCGTCGTACCGCGAGGTGAGTGCAACCCCTGTTCACCTCAAAACATGAGGTGGACCAGTGTCTTCTTACCACCGCAATCCACAAGAAGCGTTGTAACTCATTTGCAGCAGTACAGAGAGGAGTCATCGATGGCTCTGATCAACAGACACATTTTCTTACATACTGGTCCTTGTTTTATTTTCTTGACCGTGTGTATGGATTAGGTGGCGGCAACATGGTGGCCATTGACTTGATTGTGCAGCATGTCCACAGCCAACTAGAAGAGGTAAACACACTGCCTGTTAAAATGCCCACTCAGCCATACAAGCAGACAGGCACTGACACACTGCCAGTTACAATAGCAAAAAACTAAAATACAGGAAACTAATTTGGCCTGCAGAAATAAAGATAAGGCATGTCAGTTCCAAAGAGAACCCAATTTTCATATCACCTTAGAAATATGATGCAGTAACTCTTCCGCTTTTGAGCTGAAGCCCAGTTTCAAGGAATATAATTGGCTCTGCCATTACAGATCAAATGGTTAATGCAAAAGCCTTCTTACACCCTCTGGTGGATTTAACAGGCACTACACTGAAAAGCCTGGTAGCTCCTAAATGCCACAGCCTGGCTTAGAATATCAATATATTGCAGTAAGTACTCTTGAATTGAATTGAATTTTCTGTGCTTCAGCTATTCGATTTATATATATACACATACACACACTTTTTTGGATGAATGCGTGCGGCCATTGTCGATTGTTTTGCAACTATCTTACACACATTAGAATTTCTATTCAAAAGTTGGACTCACACTCACAGCCGTCCACAGCGCACATACTTAGCCACTAGTGAATCTTGTGTCACAGTGTGGTCGGCTTCACCCATCCCCGTCACTCCTTCCCCTTCCCCCACACCATACAAACTGCTCACAGACCACTCTCTCGCTCTCCTCTCCAAACCACCAACCCCCGACCCTGCCATCGCTCACAGCGAGAGCTCAGCGTCAGGTAGAGTAGCCTTTTGTCCTGTTGTACCTGTCATTCTAACTGTCTGTCCACTCTGGGCTCCCCCTGTCCCCCCCCTCCTGGGCCTTACTGGGGACCGGGACAGCTCATTGGAGCAACCACTGCCTTTAGGGATTCTGTTGGCTGCCAGAAGGGATGGGAATAAACATGGATTGTAACCGCCCCCTGTATGCAGTGGTGGCAGAATAAGTAGTAATTAACAGCACATGGAGAAAGTATTGGCATACATAGAAACATATTCAAATAATGGAGTGAGATGTATACGTTTAAAGGTCTAGAGCAGGGACTCTGACTGCTTTGCACACCCCTGACGGCAGCGTCCGCATGGCTCTGGTGCAGCCAGCAGTTGACTCAAAGCAAAGGTGTTGGTTTCTCCCCCTCCGCCATCTTTTTACTTTTCATTTTCAGAGAAATTACAACTCACACCCCTTCCTGTCTTCTGTGTCGAGAGAGAGAGAGAGAGAGAGCTGTGCCAGTAGAGGGGAGAGAGAGAGAGAGAGAGAGAGAGAGAGCTGTGCCAGTAGAGGGGAGAGAGAGAGAGATGGCTAAAGAGAATGGAAGGGGAGAGGAAGCTGTTGCCGCAGCTAATGCGACTACCAAAGCCACAAAGTTTCCAATGGCGTACGGCATACACACTTTTTTTTTCATGTTTTTCCATTTGACTGCGGTGGCCACAGTCGCTTGAGAGAAACAGAGACAAACAGAAAAAGAGAGGAAGTTGATTTGGTGTCTTTCTTTAGACATAGAACGTACCAAGGTCCCTGAGTTGTAATGACACCTACGCTGTTCACCTCAGCATGCTGTAGAAGAGTGACAGCCACGCTGCGACCTGTGCACATCTCACACACAAAACGGCACCGTCGCAATACACAAGATGACATGCGCATAAGAATTATTGAGCAATTTCACAATCTAGGACATAAGGCTTTTTAACAAATGTATGAACACACATTGACTTTAATGCGTGATGATCTGCAGAAATTTCATCTCCCAATAATGTCGGCCGGGCGACGTGCATATGTACCCTTGAAGGGCTACTACATAAACACATAGAGCACATAGCATCACACCTTATGGAGCACAGGCATGTGGCGGCTGTCACCCTCCCTCACGCTGCCCCTCACCTCGCTCCTTCGACCACCCTGTGTTGTGTCTCTGTTCTCATCGTTCTTCCTCTTTTCTTTTTTTGTCCTTTTGTGTCTCCTCTGTTGTTTTTGTTTTTTGTCGTTCTTTGTCTTCCGTCTCCCAAAACCCTTCTCCACATAGAGGAAACTACGCTGGGATATGTGAGATGATTTGATATGATTTCTCTGGTTGTGCACATCTTTATTTAGCAACCTTAAAAAAAGAATCGTGTGGGCTAATTGTTTGTGGTGTTAGAAGATCTGTTCATTGACCAACGAGCCTATCGTTGTAACCTTCATCAGAGGAGGAACACTAACCCAGCTACACTTTTCACTTCTAAACGTGATGTGGAATTAGCTGAAGGAATAACAAGCTAGCCTGTCATGGAAACTACATTTTTGGACATTTTGGCTTTACTTCAAAATACATCAGCCTTGTACTTGTTGGATTTTATATTCTTAAGTCTTCCAAGCCTTTCAAGGCCCTGGTTTGAAGGAACAATTGAAAGAAAATGTACTTTCCATGAGGCTTTTCTGCACACTTTTGAGTGGCAAACTTGTGTTGTCCGTCTGCTTCAGCCTCCTTCAGAGTCCCTCTTAAGCAATCCAGTTTAAGAGGTACAGGTCACACCCACCTGAACTACATTTCCATATTCCTTGGTGTTTTTTAGTAACTAGTGAAGGGATGTAGTGTTCACTCACTCTGTCCCCTAACCAGGTTATCTTTCGCCTGCAACTTTAGTAGTAACGAGTGTGTATGTACTCATTCATTTCTATGTCTGCATGTGTGTGTGTGTGTGTGTGTGTGTGTGTGTGCATGTGTGTGAGCATAGGTTGCTCACACACATTCATGTCCACTGCCGTCGTCTCTATGCTATGGTGCCCGTGAACCCTCCCCCCTCTGCTTTACCCCCTGCTCTTGTCGTTGCCGTGGTAACAGGGCAGCTCTGGCCTCGGCCCACCAGGCTCAGCCCCTCCCGCAGACCCTCAGTGTCCTGGAGAGCACCCCCCAGGTCCGGGGGATGCACACCATCATCAGGTAGCTCCCCCGACCACCAATCAGGACACACCTGTAGCGTCCGCACTCCTAACACCTTGTTCAGTGGTTCCTACCTTGGGGTCAGGAGCCTGATGTGCTTATGGGGTCGCAGGAGATGGCTGATCTATGGTATAGATCTTTGATCATCCATATTCGTTTTTTAAATCACTCATAGACTCGTCCTGTATTACTCGTCTGTATGTATAGATGAAGGGGTTCATACTACTACTATTCATTTTGTGTGTAGTACAGCGATGTGATTACATTCATCGGGACATCGATATTACCGCCAGATGTTGATTGGGCATAAACTTGGTGTTGCAGCAGAATAGACACAAATGTAAGTTGGGGTCGCAAACATTTTCACACAGGGAAAATGGTTGGCTAGTCATTCAATCATGTACGACCTGGTAGTGAAAGCAGGCTATCCAGTGTTTGTGTATGCTTGATTTGATACGAACGTATGGATTGAATATTTCTGCCCGCTCCAGAAACAAGGAAACCAGCCGTGATGAGTTCATCTTCTACTCCAAGAGGTTGATGCGGCTGCTGATCGAGCGGGCGCTGTCCTTCCTCCCCTCTCAGGTGCCCGTGAGATGTGACACGTGTACCATTCATTCATTCAGCCAAAGGTTTAAGAATGTAGGACCTTATCCTGTTGTAGGAAGTATGACCATATATGGACCCGGGTGAAGCGCAAGGCATACCTTATCGGTTAAAAGAAAAAGGTGCCATGCGAAGGAAATGCATTGCTAGACATATGAGAGAGAGTGAGAAAGGTTTTTCACATCGGTAGAGAGAGCTGCTTGTGACAACCTCATGGAAACTTCTATCTTGAATGGAAAGTCGGCCGGGCTTTAAACTAGAGCATCGCAGACAAGCATCTCAAACGCACCTACTTACACACGCGCACGTCTAGATTCTGTAAGTGCAAACTGAACGGTCATAGTGACGGTCTGGTATTTGTTACCCCGCAGTCCCACACCGTCCAGACGCCCCAGGGCGAGGATTACGAGGGCAGGTCCTTCGACGGAAAGAGGGTGAGGGTCCACCCCCCCCCGCCTTCCCCCTTCCCCCAAACACCCATTTCCTCCCATTTCCTCAAAGCCGGCCCTCAAGAGAACCGTCCCGTGCCATTAACCTCCCTGCCTGGCGCCCCCCCCCGCCCCGTCCACAGGTGACGGGCGTGTCCATCCTGCGGGCCGGGGAGACCATGGAACCGGCCCTCAGGGCGGTCTGCAAGGACGTCCGCATCGGCAAGATCCTCATCCAGACCAACCAGGACACGGGGGAGCCAGAGGTACACACCGCTGGGCTAGCCCCCTCCCACCTGGGCCTCGTGGACCCTCCGTTAAGCGAGGGGAGGCCATTTGGAGGAACCAGACCTGGGCCGAGTGATTTAGGTTCTGGAAGAAGCCGACCGATGACGTCCGAGCCCTCCTCTCATGACTCTTATCCCCCTTCCTATAAGTATAGTATATAAAATGATTGGACGGGCTTATGACAGACGTGCTAATTACATGGCCTAAACTGGCTTTACAGCCGTGGTGGCCTAAGAGCTTTATGTAAAGAAAGCTAAATTTCCTCTCCGGCTCAACTGCTTGAATACGTCATTAGACAGAACAACAGCCAGGCTGAGGCTTTCCACGCTCAGAATGTGTGCACTCGCACTATCGTGAGAAGAATGGGGTTAAAGCAACCATCAAATGGTGTGCTTTTCAAACGCTGCTTTGGTGTGTTGTGCAACTCGGCCCCCCTTTCAACCTCTAGCTCAGTAGTCCAACACCAAAACTCTGTAGTATGTGACGTGTGAAAGCCACATCCTGTCTTGCCTCACCGCGCCCTTAACCTTTGCCAGCTCCACTACCTGCGGCTGCCCAGGGAGATCGGGGAGGACCACGTGATCCTGATGGACTGCACCGTATCCACGGGGGCTGCCGCCATGATGGCCGTCAGAGTTCTACTGGTGGGTGTCTGGAAGGGTGACGTGCAGCATCTGAAGCACAAACGTCCTGTTGTTACTACTGAGCAGCTATAAGGGGTTTGTGTTTGGGTTTGTTCTTTCAGGACCACGACGTCCAGGAGGATAAGATCTTGCTGGTGTCCCTGCTCATGGCGGAGATGGGAGTCCACTCTGTGGCCTACGCCTTCCCCCAGGTCCAGATCATCACCACGGCGGTGGACAAGGAGGTCAACGATCTGTTCCACATCATCCCCGGCATCGGTGAGTTGGGAGGAACGCACTGAAGCACTGTGTTGTTGTGGTCGGAATATGAGGCTGAGCGGAAGTCGTGTAGAAGTGACAAAACAAACCATGACATGAACGCCACATGGCCATCGTGAGGCTGGGCTATATTGATAGTGAATGAGGGCGATAGTATGTATGGCTGATGATTTGTGTTGCATTGACTATTCCTAATATGGCTGGTCATCAAAGGAAGATATATTTATGGATGTAAACGAAAATGAAGTTGATTAAATGTTAAAGATTGAACAACGCAATAAATAAAGGCCTATACTGTAAGTACTAATTCAACATTTCTGTTCTTATTTATGTTGGATATTTTCCTATTTATCAATGATATGTTCTGTATATGTGCTTAACAGTGTCCCATGCCATGTGAGATCAGGACAGGTGTGAACCTGAAAGCTTAATTGGAAGATTGTTCTCAACACAAACGTCACGATTGGCTAATTCTGTTCAAATCATCTTTTTGTTTTCCAAAAAATCAGCTTTATATGCACATACAAGCATTTATTTTCCTAACCATTTCAAACATGTCAACCAATGATTTCTTGCTGTGCAGGTAACTTTGGGGATAGATATTTCGGTACCGACGCGCCCCCGGATTGGAGCGACGACGAGATGGATCAGCCCAGTTACTGATTGTCTGGCAGTGAAAGGACCGGCTGACTCACTGTCTGGAATGTCACTGAGCGACTGTCTGCCAGTGAACTACTGTAACTTGCCCCGGTGATTCAGCAAGATGGCGTTTTGAGGACAATGTTTGAAAAAAATCCCATAGTGGCTGCACTGGGCGGTAACATGAATCCTTTTCTGTCAGGGGCCAAAACTGACGAGGTGATCTCCATATGAGTGCCCCAGAAACGGTTGTAGACACAAAGAAGGTTTCAGAATGTATATTATTTTGTAATGAGATTTGTTTAAATCTTTATTTTATTGTATTTTATTTTGTGGACTGTTAAAAAGCGCTGTTTTTGTTCTATAGAGTTACAAAGTATGTGCACCTGTCGCCAAATGTATTCTTTGCAAAATGTCATTTTATTGTCTAAATTAGTACAATTCTTTTATAGGGTGTATCAAGCTTTAAGTTGTGCAGTATGGAAGGATACACTTGCATGCGGTATCAAAAACACAGCCATGTGTGGGCTAAAGACTTGTTTTTTTTACCTGCTTTTTTTCACACTTCAATGTGCACATACATTCTTCATCGAGCTCAAGCCTGTTTTAGGCCATTTGTTTTTTTTATGCCGTGACTTGGCTATTGCTCTAGTATTCACTTGGCAGTGTTCATTTGTCCAGCGTTTCCTCCACCTCCATTTTTAATCTATGGATCTGGTCTGGTCCTGTCAGCATGGTCATATATCAGTAGGTGAGTAGGGAATTGGGCCAATCGCATTTTCACCAGAAAAGCAACCACACACACGATTGATACCGCTTTATCCAATTTGTTGAACCTGATTTATCATAATTTAACTGAATTGTATAACGTACAGAGAAGTGAAGAGAAGTGCTTGGATAGTTAAAAATATTTTTAAATTGCCAGGGACTGAAATGCCTTTGAATTACAGACGGTATGACTTGAATTATTAATTGGTTCCAACAATCCCTAAAGTGCTATAACGTAATGTGATGAAGATAATGGTTTCACTGTGACAGTGAAGAACCCTAATTTAAAAAAAAATTGTGTGGCAATGGCAATGCATAACCAAAGCAGATCGAAAGGTGAGATAATATGTACAGATGCATGCTTCTCAGCAGGTATTCTTGTGATGTCTATGTTAGGTGGCTCCTCGAATATGCAAAATGGTTTTAACGCGTTACCTATACGTTAACTATACAGTTGTTTAAATAAGGGTAACTTGTATTATTATTATGTTAATATGATTTTC
This sequence comes from Pollachius pollachius, assembly GCF_949987615.1. Lineage (NCBI taxonomy): Eukaryota > Metazoa > Chordata > Actinopteri > Gadiformes > Gadidae > Pollachius > Pollachius pollachius. The sequence continues at coordinate 13,978,201 of NC_136941.1, forward strand.
AGAAAATGTTTGCTTTGTGATGCTTACTGTACTGTCTTTAGTGTATAGTTTACTTCAGTTAAATGCAATATGTTTATTTATCTTTCGAGAGAGTTTAGTTTGTTCCTTAATTTTTAAGATATATAAAGAAACACCCCTATTGTATTTATATTTTAATCAACCAATATCTATATGCCACATCAAGTTTTGGCATCATAAGGTTATAATAATCTATAAGGATTATGAACAATTGAAGCTTCATGTGTTAATATATTGTTTTGAAATTCCAGTTAATGCTCAATAAAACAATCACTTCTTTATTTACTCTTTATTCCCTTTATTCATGGTGATATTTTGATCCCTGTTTAATTTTAGAACGGCAAAATTAGGATGATTGGACAAAATACTGTATCCGACAAAGTAATACTTATCCCAACTAACAAATACAACAAACTGAAGCACGTTTGACTCTTTGATAACCGTGTGGTATAACCAAAGCTTTGCCACAGGGACCTCGTATCACTATCAACTGAGCACGCTCAATAAAACAAGTCCCATTAGTCATGAAAACCGATGTGATCTGTATTATTTCAATGGATAGTAATTGTCTACATCTTTAAAAAGAACAGGATTTCGTGCTTTGGCTGCCCTCAGCTCATGGAAAGTAACCTTGATAACCATCTAACTGCCTTTTTTTTCTCATCACACTGGCTGTCGAAAAAACTGCCAAGGTAGCATGATTGACACACTTGTAGCAGGTCGACGAACAATTATACACTTTTTGCGTAAGGGCCATTCACACATTCCATGTGTGTAGTGGATTTTTGTATATATAATTTTGTATAATTAAAATAAACCAATATTGCAATTTAACAGTACTAAAATAGCAAAATTACAAAGTTTCTTTTTCTTTTTGCTAATTTTATACAAATGTTTATTTGAAATCAGTGCATATTAGATTTAAATTATATCACTAAAGTGTGATTATAATGAGGGTTAATGTTATACAAATGTCATGGAAAGTTTACCACCAGTGCAGAGAAACAGGAAGGAGACGTGTATGTGTGAATGCGAGCGCGTGTGTGCCTATCTGTGTGAGCATGTTTGTTTGTATTGCATCCTCATTGGTTTAGTTGAGCAGTCTTGATGAGGTCAGAGCACTGCTGCCACACTAACCTTACTACCTGTGTACATCCTTGTCTCAGTTTAGCTGGGCGCCTGTCAGTGTGTCAAGCGCACACCCGCCTGCTCCTCAGTCGCATCCCCTCCGTCTGATGATCAACGTCTGGTGCCCTTCTCTAATCTGCCTCATCTCTGGGCTTTAGATGCTCTGCTCTCTCTCTCTCTGGGTAAGTTTATCAATCAACCCCCTAAAACGGTCTGCTCTTGAACTGAGGTTGTAATCCTTATATAAGCAATACTGAAGTTATGTGAAAAAAAAGAAAAAGTTAAGCAAATCAGCAACATTTCAGGGTTAGTTTGGTTAATGTGTTTGTGTCGGTCTGGAAGTGGAGCTATGAGTCTGCCAGCCGTAGTGCTTGAATATGAATTATTTAGATGAAGAGGTAATGCTTAATCATGGAAAGAGGGCTTCATTTGTGTGTGTGTGTGTGTGTGTGTGTGTGTGTTTGTGTGTGTGTGTGTGTGAATCAGGGGATTTCTACAATTTATATGGAAAATTGGATCTCAGGATGTCAATAGTGCATGCTTTAGTCCTCAGATCATCATCATGAAACACCGTAATTCAGCAGCGACTTGACATATGGAAAGGTATTTGTAATTTTGCCATGTGTAGTAGCTTGTTTTTGTTTTCTGATTTCATTCTATTATTTATTTTTTGTATGGTACATACAGGCCAAAAGACACTGTTTAAATACCTCTGCTAATAATTCTAAAACAAAGTCGAACCTTTTTGTAAAGGTTAGAGGCAAGCTATTTAGTAGCATAAAAATCCCACCAATTTTGTTACACTTATATTTAATGATTGTGAAATGTCAAAGAGAACATTTGTAGTTGCTAATTTATTGATATAACAAGTTTATGCGTATTATAATTTTGTACTTCTCCAATTATAGACTATTTAGATTAATCTACAACACAAAAAACAGATAGAGCTCTGCTTCAATGTAATGACTGCCGCCAAAATGTAGCAAGGGCTAAGCTATCACAATTTTCAGAATTAGTTCACTCTGTAAACAAAGGTTTTGATAATGTTAACAATACACTTTATGTATCGCTCCATACAACGATTATCCTGATAAGGTAAATATGAATGCCGCAATGCTGGTAAAAGCCAAAGGGTTCCACTGAGACGCAATGATCCAATGGACCCGTGGGAGCGCGGCGGCCTGCATGATGGTTTCTCCTCTACTGGGTGGTTCTTTCCAGGACTGTCACACCTGAGCATGGTACCTTGAGGCTCAATCTCAGGTTTGTCAGCCCATGAAATGCTTACTCGTCTCAGCACAACACGAAGATTGAACACCACTTTTAATAGTTCACGTACTTGTCTGCCTGGTTTGCCCCAGCTTCAACTAGATGTAGAAGAAAAGCAGATATGAATGATTTTAAATGATGTTTTTTTTAAATGTTTTTTTTGTCGTCCTTTTTGCAAAAGGAGAAATTGGATGGATCATACTGTCATTTGTTTTATGTCTTATTATTTGTTTATTTATTGTGTGGTTGTATAAACGAGGTGTAACGCCTTTAACCAATTGAATTGAATCATTCACAAAGTTTGAATTGGCCTTTTCTGTATCAGAGCTATCAAAGGTAAAAATGGTCAATCCTTCTCAAATCAACGCTGCCTATTTACCAGTAGAGGGAGCAGTCTTTACACCAATGAACATTGCACCAAGTTTCTATTGTCTGTTAAACAAACATTCTCGTCAAATTCTCATCGAATCACCAATATCACGGAATCCTATATTTATACTGATGCAGTATTCCAATATGTTTTAATGGAGAAACTTGATTTCACCGGTGCCAACATTATGTGATTTAAGGGGTATTGTGTGTATGCCTAAACCTTGCTCAAGGTTAATAAACACGTCATGCTTTATTGCATCCTCAACACAACCCATGTCAGACATGACACAATACCTTGTGTTTTGATTGACCAGGGTTTCCCTGGTGACCTTACCTTCATTGAGGTGGAGGGTCAGACAGGGGAACCTTCTCTTTATGGTCACGTTTGGCCAGGTAACGCCATGTGTAGCCACAACAGTGTGTGTACATTGATTTTTCTATTTATTTTTTCTTATTTGCTCGAATATGATTTTTTTTGTATATAGCTTGAATAGGAACAGCAATAAATGTGCCTAAAACATATGGATGTGTCTGTTTAATGAGGTAGGATTTATAATAAAAAAAAATGGAAACATATGTGTTGCGCGTGCGTATGTGTTGCGTGTACACGTGTTGCCTGTGTGTGTATATGTGTGTGTGTATATGTGCGCTCATATAAGTGTACGTATGAGTGTTTGCATGTATTTATAAATGCGTGTGTGTGTTTCCTCCACGCCCTGTAGGGGTGCAGGACAAGGTCTGAGTGTCAGGCCAGGGCTACACCATAGGGGGCCAGACCATAAAGGCCAGTCCAGACCGTAGGGGCCAGGGCTAGGCCATAGGCGGCTGGATCGTAGGGGGCCGGACCGTAGAGCGCAGTGTTAGACCGTAAGAGAGCTAGTCCAAAGGGGCGACTCTAGACCGTAGTGTTTAGACTGGCCTAGTGTTTTTTGTAACTACTTTAAAATAGAAAATAATATATATCATGAAATTGCCTGATTAAACGTGTATTTGTAGTTTTGAATCATCCTGAGGCCAATTGTTCTACAGAAAGAGCAATTGAGCAGTAGAGGGGTTGAGGGCAACATGAGAACGTAAGATCCAGTGACCAAACAACACCCCCTCCACTCCACTGCTGCGCTCATGGGGGGGGTGAGCGAGTGTGTGACCTGAGAAGGTGGGGTGAGAGGAACAGTGCGCTGAGGTCAGTTAGTTCCAGCCTGTGGGGGCAGAGAGAGAGCGAGAGAGAGAGAGGGAGAGAGAGCAGAGAGAGAGAGAGAGAGAGAGCGAGAGAGAGCAGAGAGAGAGAGAGAGAGAGAGAGAGAGAGAGAGAGAGAGAGAGAGAGAGAGAGCAGAGAGAGAGCGAGAGAGCAGAGAGAGAGAGAGAGAGAGAGAGAGCATGGCCTTGGAACAGTGCGGGGGTGGTTAACTTCCCCTTTCCCTGCCTCATGGCTTCCTGTCAGAGCTACAACCGTTAACCACACCCTACTCCTCCTATAACCCCCACCCAACCACCCCACCACCACCACCCCTATTGCCTCCTCCAACACACTACGCTTCACAACAACATGACGAGAGCTTCTTCTGCACATTCTCTCTCTCTCTCTCTCTCTCTCTCTCTCTCTCTCTCTCTCTCTCTCTCTCTCTCTCTCGCTCTCTTTCCCCCGATCTGTCTCCCCCTCCCTCTCTTGCTC
>NC_136941.1:13987660-14022660 GCF_949987615.1 Pollachius pollachius
AAGTGGAGTTGTGGGTGTATGTATATGTATCTATATGTGTATTTCTGTGTGGTTTGTGTGTGTGTGTCTGTGTGTGCGTGTGTGTGTGCGTGTGTTGTGTGTGCATGTGCATGTGCGTGTTGGTGCGTGTGTGCAAGCACGTACCAACATGCTTGTGTATGTGTTTGTGTGCGTGTGTGCAAGTGTGTGTGTTTGTGTGCGTGCATGGGTGCCTGTGTGAGTATGCACGTGAGTATGCATCTCTAAGTACCAGTCGCTGAGGATCCTGACAAAAGCCATCTCTGTGCACCCTTATCACCTTGAAGCCCCCCTTCGACAGAGAAACAACACACACACACACACACGCACACACACACACTGCCCCCACCTCCATCTCAGCCCTCCCCCACACCCACTACCTCTCCTTCTCTTTCCAGACTCCAATTATCACCCCCCCATACCTCCCTCCCTGTGACCTGCATACCCCAGACCCCCTCCCCACCTGCACACACACACACACACACACACACACACACACACACACACACACACACACACACACACTAAGTACAAACACACACACGTAAATACACACACACACCCACACACACACACAAATCGCAGCAAGGGTTTCTGTAAAAAAAATCCCACACTTGTCTCTCCCCCAACCACCTCCAACAACAACAACAACAACCAAAAAAAGAAAAAATCCCCAGAATGACGGGTGCATCCCACACTTTTCCAGTTGACCTCTCCCAGACTGTGCAATCTGGGTTTTTTAGAAACACAAAGAAGAAACAGAGTAAATACAAAAAAGGTCATTAGTGGCTCCACTCAGAGGAGCCATTAGGGTGTGGCATGAGGAGGAGAGGTAATCTAATCAGATCATCCTAGATGACGATGGTTAGGATGATGATGATGATGACGAAGATCATCTTCATCACCGAGGATTGGAAAACCTTCTTTTTCTGTGTGTTTTGGTTGCTCCGTTCCCCCGTGATGGCATCGGGAGACAACGATGACAGACACACAAAGAAAACTCCTGAGAGTATTGAGTAATGGACGTCTCTCTGTAACCATCCCTCCTCGGCACACACGTACAATTAAAACTGAGTGGTTACACACCGTACAACTCAAACCATTCTGACCCCCTTCTACCTCCCTCTCCCACTCTCTCCCTCTCACTTCCATCTATTTCCTCCTCTCCTCCTTTCCTTCCTTTTTTGTCTACCCTCACCTCATCCCTTTCTCTTGCTGGTGTAAGTAAGCCGCTTATACACCTACAGGGTGTGACATCAGACCCCACGCCCCCCCACGCACCTCCGACGGCTGTCAGTGAGGGCGGGAGAACGATTCACCCGTCTATTCTCTCCATCCATCCCTCCCTGCCTCCATCCCTCCATCCCTCCCTCTCGGCCTGGCATCGCCGCCGTGACTGTGGTTAAGGCGAAGCCAAGATTGTCCCCTCGAATTAGTCCACACTGAGAGAGACGAGCCATCAAAAAGCCCCCCTCTCCCCCTCTCCTCTCCTCCCCTCTTCCTCTCTCTCTCTTGTACTCATCAGCTCCTCACTCTCTCTCCCTCTCTCTTCTCTCTCCCGCTCTCTCTCCTCTCTCCTCTGTGTCCCTCTCCCTCTCTCTCTCCTCTCCTCTGCTCAGCTCTGCCATGGGCGCAGGTCCCCAATCTCCAAGGTGATTATGACAAAAACGAACGTTCCCCCGGAGACAGGGCCGGCAGAGATAAGAGAAGGAGAGAGGGAGAGAAGGAGAGAGAGGGGGTGTGGGGGGAGGGAGGGGGTCTGAGATGGATGATGTAACAGGGAATTTTGACTGAGTATGATGGAACAGCGTGTGTGTGTGTGTGTGTGTGTGTGTGTGTGTGTGTGTGTGTGTGTGTGTGTGTGTGTGTGTGTGTGTGTGTGTGTGTGTGTGTGTGTGTGTGTGTGTGTGTGTGTGTGTGGTGTATTCTACTGTATTGGAATTCAAATTTGGAGTTGTAGCAAGACATGCAACAATCCAAACCATCAAGCAACACAATGAGTGGGAATAGTTTTGTTATGTCCATCTATCTATCTATCTATCTATCTATCTATCTATCTATCTATCTATCTATCTATCTATCTAGGTCTATCTATCTATCTATCTATCTATCTATCTATCTATCTATCTATCTATCTATCTATCTATCTATCTATCTATCTATCTATCCATCCATCCATCCATCCATCCATCCATCCATCCATCCATCCATCCATCCATCCATCCATCTATCTATCTATCTATCTATCTATCTATCTATCTATCTATCGGTCTATCTATCTATCTATCTATCGGCCTATCTTTCTGTTTGTCTGTCTAGCTATCTATCTTACTGTCTGTCTGTCTGTCTGTATGCATATATTTCCATCTATCGATCCATCTATCTATCCATCTATCTTTCTATCTATCTATTATGATACTATCTCTCTATCTTACAAACATACATAACAACAAACATACACGTACATTCATACATACGTTCATACATACGTTCATACATACATACATACATACATAGAGGGTGCGATTTGCCGGTGGGGATGGTGGGGATTATCCCCCCCTCTGGTTTACACGTCCTACCCTCTGCTGAATTATTTTTATCCTCGGTGGGGATAAAAATTATCCCCCCCACCCAAAGTATTTTCACCATTACATCGTAATAATTAACAACCAAAATACACAGGGTCCGTCTTCATTTTGAAACATTTTAAAATGTTTCTCAAAATTATCCCCCCCTCTGGTTTTTTCACAAATCGCACCCTGCATACATACATACATACATACACACACATACATACAAACACACAGATATAAAAACGCACAGACATAGATACACACATACATTTACACATTCAGTCATCCATCCATCCATCCATACAGTATACACACATCACCATATATGGTCACTCCTTTTTGCTCAGATCCCCTCCATGGGGGTCGCAGGTAATTTGTTGCGTTGCGGGATGGGGGTCGCGACCCCACGCGGGCAGCAGGGTCAATTCAAACAGCAGCACGGGGCCCAAGGAGGTCATTAAGGAGAAGAAGAGGCAGGAGGAATGGATTGGGGTGGTGGGGCTGGAGGGCGGTGGTGCTGAATGGGGGGATGCAGCTAACCCTTTCCCCTTGCCTCTGAGGAGCAGCGCGGGAGGAAAACGCAAGCGGAGGAGAGAGAGAGAGAGAGACGATGAGAGGTCATATTATTGTAGCGTAGCAACCCGGCTCTCAGTGTGGGTTGAGGCAGGCAATAATATATAATATAGCTGAGAGGTTAGATGGCTTAGAAGAACCTTTCAAGATGGATGTGGAAAGAAAGGTGCACTTTCTGCACAGAGGAGGGGGAGGGATAGTTGGAGGAGGAGGAGGAGGAGGTGGGGGGAGGGGGGGGGGGGGGGGTTAGGGCAAATAGAGTCAGTGGGAGAGAAAATAAGAAAAGACGCCCAATACTCAAATCTCTCTCTCTCTCTCTCTCTCTCTCTCTCTCTCTCTTTGGCTTCCTCTCTCTCTCCAACTCTCGCTCTCTCTCTGGTTCTCTGGTTCTCTCTCTCTCTCTCTCTCTCTCTCTCTCTCTCTCTCTCTCTCCCTCGCTGTCTCCGCTCGGTGCATCATTAAAACAAGCAGAGTAGTGTTCAGAGCACAGGGCTGCACAGAGACGGTGACCTCCACAATGAGAAGATGTTTTTGCTTCGGGGAGGAGAAGGTCGTTTTGTACTCAAGTCAGGGTCTTTTTTTTCCATCCTTTTTTTTTTATTTTTTACTTCTTCCAATCGAGTAAATGAGATTTGGAGGAAGGAAGGGATCAAGGGGGTAGAGACGAGTTAAAGAATGGTGAGCGAGCGAGTGCAAGAGAGAGAGAGAGAGAGAGAGAGAGAGAGAGAGAGAGATCGAAAGGGAGAGAGAGAGCAAAAAAGAGAGAGAGCAGCAAGAGTTGATAGAGATGTATTTGAGGAGGAGGAAAATCTCCAAGTAGGACTACAGCCGCTATATGCCCGGGTGAAAAAAGATGTCTGACTTTTTCACTTTACGCTGTGATATAAGGGGCTTTAGTAGAGGGGCCGTAGGAGGAGTGTTTGGAGGGCCACAATGAGGTAAAAGCCTGGCAAAGGTCAGACTAACCCGTCCCCAATCTGAGTCTCTCCTTTCTCTCCTTCAGGGAGCAGGGTCCGCCTTGGCTTTTAACAACAAGGGAGAAAATCTTGTCCTACTTACAACCGGGTCCCTGTGTGTGTGTATGTGTGTTTTTGTGTACGCATTGTTTGTTTGTCCGCCCTCCTGTCTATTTCATATCTGTAAGTCCGTCTGTCACTCTGTTTACCGACCAGACTATCCCTGTCCTCACATCTGTCTGCTTGTGTGCGTGTGTGTCTGTGCGTGTGTCTGCTTTTACCTGTCGCGCCCGTCCGCCTTAGTCAGACCGGTACGACAGACAGGAAGTGCATGTGCCGTCTGCTAGCGAGCGGGAGCATGTAAATAGCTCAGGGAGGAACCTCCTGAGAAAGCAATGCCGCGGCGTTAGGGGCGCGTGTGTGCAGACGCAGACAGAAACAGGAACTGTTGTGGGGGCGACAGGCAGGCAGCGGTGTTCTCACAGCCCTGGTTGCCGTGCCACCACACCACCTCTCCCGCCGCCCCCTCCCTGCCTCCCTTTCTCCCATCCTCCACCCTCCCCTCCCTCGCCAGCCAGCCAGCCCCCCCACTCGCCCCGACTACCCCCTCCCCCCGGTGGGTATAGCCTTCACACGGGAGCACGCTGTGTGGGCAGAGAGCACAAACACGGATGTGCACTATCCTCCAGATGATTGTACGCCCTTTACATCCAATAAACGCAGCCCATTCAGCTGCTCTCTCTGGCGTTTTTTTCTCCTCCCTTCCCCGTTCACTTCATTCACCTTTTTCTCCGTGCAGACGCACCTTCATTCTCCTGTTTTGTTCTGTTTTTTGGTCTGATGGTTTCCCTCCATCCTCCCATCTTTTCTTTATCTACCTCCACTGGCCTGTCCTTGATTTTTTTTTCAAATTCATGTTCTAATGATTTGCAGTGATTCTTACTCACACTCTCTCTTTGTCTCTGTGTCTCTGTCTCTATCTTTCTCTGTGTGTCTCTCAGTGTCTCACCCTCTCTCTCTTTCAGTGACTCTCCCTCAGTGTCTCTCTTTCAGTAACTCCCTCTCAGTGTTCTCTTTCAGTGTCCCTCGCTCTCTCGCTCTCTCTCTCTCTCTCTCTCTCTCTCTCTCTCTCTCTCTCTCTCTCCCCCCTCTCTCTCCCCCCCCTCTCTCCCTCTCTCTGTAAAGAAAAGCCACGTCGCTCGTCTCCGCGGTGACATGGAGTATCGGTGAGGTGCACCTTCACACATATCGCTGGGTTTTCACACCTCGTGCCACTGCCATATCTTCCTTTGTATAGTCCTTCCACAAGAACAACCCCCACACCCTCACTGCACCCCCCAGCCCATCATCCACCCCCACCCCACAACCACCACCACACCTTCCACCTGCTAGACACTGTCTTCTCCTAAGCTGTCCAGCAGGCCCTCTGGTTTTCTATAGGCCTACGAGCCAGCGTGGAGGATGGCACAGGCAGCTCACAGATGTTCCCCTTGGTGAATTGATAGTGTATGCTGGTGGTGGCAGTGGTGGTATTGCTGGCGGTGGTCCTGGCGGTAGGTGGTGAAGGCATTTTTGATAAAAGCACCTTGTTCTATTTTTACGACAGTTGTAGATTTAATTATCAATGTGACCAATTACGTGCCTGTGTCTCACAGCGGGGGGGGGGGGGGGGGGGGGGGCAAGAAGCAACCAGCGTAAATGAATGCTTGACTTTAAGCGTAAAAATAAGAAGAAAGGGAAAAAGTTTTGTTTTTTAGTATGGGAGTGCGGCATTAAGGCATTTCCCATTCATCTCGATTCTAATGATGGTCGTTAGCACCAACGGAGGCCATGGGAGTGTTCTAAGCGTCATTTACTATTTATCAAGCCTGGGTACATTAACGGCTCTGTACCTAAACACAGTGTTTACAACCGCTGCTTGCTGATTTAATAGACAGACAAACAAGCGCTGGGTAAAGAATATACCTGTCTCTTTGGGTGTGGGTGGGGGGGAAGAACACAGCTCAGAAGATACCCTTCACCCACACACACACACACACACACACACACAACACACACACACCACACACACACACACACACACACACCCACACACACACACACACACACATACAACCCACATTGGGCCACACACCCCACTCCCCTGTGCGGCATTCTGCCTCTGAGTGGATTGCTTTGATGAAGGCTCATGTGAATGAATACATGTGTAAGTGGTCTAATGATGGCTGAACTCCTCCACCAGGACAGGAAGTGGAAGGGGTGGGGGCAGGGCAGCGCGGGTCAGGCCTATCATGCCAGGCGGATTTGAAGGGGGCGGCTCTGGCTAAAGCGCAGCTCTGGCTAAAGCGGCTTGTTGCTGTTGTTGTTTTTGTTGTTGTGGTTGTTGTTGTTGTTGCAGGGCCAGGGATTGTTTTTCAGGCCGCACTGATGGAGAGAGAGAGAGAAAGAGAGAGAGAGAGAGAGAGAGAGAGAGAGAGAGACACACAGACACAGACACAGACACAGACACAAAGAGAGACACACAGAGAGAGACACAGAGAGAGAGAGCACGAGGAGGGAGAGAGCTAGGTGAAGGGGAGAGTCGTGCCTGGGCATTACAGGCCTACAGGCTTTAATCCACGTGACCTGACAGCCATTGTTATCCACTCCATGGGCAGCAGCATGGCCAATCATATCCATATATTGGAAATATGTATATGTTATATATGTGATGTATATCATATACATGAACTATATAATATTAATCAACAATAACTCTCCCCTAAACCCCCCCCCCCCCCCCCCCCCCCCCCCCACACACACACACACACACACACACACACACACACACACACAGATTAAATTATCATTGTCATTTAAGGAACCTCAAAACTTCAGTGGAAAACAAACAATATTGCATTAAAAGCTAAATGTGGAACTTATCACTAGTATTATGTTATATATAGAAAAAGATCGAGAAGAGGGCATTTTATAAATGAATTAATGCCTAAAGAAGAATATGCCTAATATTCATGAGGTAAGCCACAAGTGGAATTACCCTCTGAATTTGGCCCACAGCGACGACTAGTTTACGACGGTGTTTTCCAACCAAAGGTATCGAACAATAGCGCCATGAGCTCTTTATGGGACTGCTCGGTGTTTTCTGCTTTAAACCACAAGAGGGTGTTGCTATAAGAAGCCCCTACCTTCACCTGTGGCAACCCTATGCAACCCAAATGCTCAGCTGTATTATACTGGAGTTTTAAGTTGCTACGTCTAATACAAGGAATACAACATTACTAGTACTACTGCTATTACTGCTACTACTAATAACAATAAGCATAATAATAATAACAACAATGATGATCAAAATAATTATAATAAAATTAATTATTAATTGTATTAATATCATTATTATCATCATTATTATTATTTATGTTATTATTATTTTGATCATCATTTGTATTATCATTATTATTATTATTCACTTTACTTTTGGGGGAAAGTGTCTTTCACCAGTTGATCTCATGTGCTCAAATGTATTTGGAAGGTGGTAGCACTGTACTTTGACATATTGACACTTTCACTTTTACTTTTAACCACATTGAAGAATATTCCATTGAATGATCAAACTTACAAAGCCCTCAACACCGATGGATTGGAGCGGTCCTTCGTATCTCATTTCCTGACTGTAGTCAGATAGAGAGAGAGAGAGAGAGAGAGAGAGAGAGAGAGAGAGAGAGAGAGAGATAGAGAGAGGGGGGGAGGGAGGGGGGAGAGAGAGAGAGGAGATACGGGGACACGGCGAGTAGTACTCGAAAGGAGGGGGGGAGACAGAGGGAGAGAGAGGGGGGATCGAGAGAGAGAGAGATAGAGACACGCACACACACACACACACACACACACACACACACACACACACACACACACACACACACACACACACACGCAGCGAGAGAGAGAGCGAGAGAGAGACAGGGGGAGGCTCGCTCCTGATACGAAGACACGGAAAAGCAGAGGAGGGGAAGAGGAGAAGGCTGGCGGAGAGCAGAGAGGAGGAAAGTGGGAGAAAGGGGGGAGATATCAGCGAGCAAAAGACAAGGCGTATAGGGTGAGCCAGGAAAGAATCCCGTGTTTATAGCGTCTCGCTTTCGCTCTCTCTCTGTCTCTCTCTCCCTCTCACACACACACACACACGCACACACGCACACACACGCACACACACACATACACACACACACACACACACACACACACATACACACACACACACACGCACACACACTGTCACATCAGATTGTACTCGGAGGAATCGACACCGCGTCTACCCCAGACCCCATGGGGTAACAGGTATGTCTGACTTCCGTTTATTCACCCTACACCCACCTGCTCTTTTCCATGCACACGATAACTACAAACTCTACCCTCACTGTGTGTTTCTCAAAGCGTTTTGTACGTCAATGTAGCGATTTTATTGCGTCCGTGTGGATCAGTGTGTGTGTCTGTGTCGCCCGAGACACAGCCTGTTATAATACCTCTCCGTCCTACACAGACCGCACTACACACACGGGTCTGACACCCAAACAATGACAAGTCCACGATCGCGACACTTTATAGTTCATCGGTTTTCATCCTCATCTCAGAACGATCGGAAAGCCCACTGGGGTATGGGAGCGTTGTTTTTACCGAGTGTCCCCCGGTGGGATCCTGACAGCTTCACCTAAACGTCTCCCTAAGTAGGACGCCTACCTGTCTCCGTTCCGCCGATCGAATGTATATACGTGACATGCCAACTGTCTGATCGGAGCGTTCCCGATCCGGGGTTCACCGTTTGATAGTAACAAAAACGCAGGCTGTGAAACTCAGACAATTTTGAACAGCGTCGAAAAGATGCATCAGGTAGTCTGGTGGGTTTCGTGTGGAGAAGAAGAGACTGCGTGCATGGATCCTTTTGGGGGTTTCTATGTCACGATCCTATACGCCTATACCCATCAATACTCAAAGTTTTTGGGGAAGAATGTGATTCAAAATAAGGTGTCGGGGGATTGCTTTAGGGAATGTTTCGTGCCTCTGAACAAGCTGTAACAAATACAGCCAGGACCCCCCGTCGCTTCTGCTAAAGCATCGTAACAGTCGAAATGCAACCGCTCCGAGCTTGTAACGCAGAGATCCGACCCCCCCCCCCCCTCCTCCCCCTTCACCCCCACCGTTACCCAAACCTCGATTAACCTCCAAAGGGGGATTTCTACAGACGTTTGTTTTTTTTTGCTGCGTCAACACCCAACCCCAGTAGTATCGGAGCAGAATATAGGGGGGTTTTGTTTGCAGACTGGTGCTTTTGGGGGCATTTTCTAGATGGTGGTTGAAGCACCAGCGCTGATAATCTTCTGATCCATCACTTCCCTGCTTTTCTTCAGTTTAAAAGTCTGGCGTCAAGTGATTTCGCTCTGGTTTCAAATGTGCTAACGTTCCCTCCGTGGCTGTGTGTGTGTATGTATATATATATATATATATATATATATATATATATATATACACTGTCTTTTTTTGCCCTGCTGTTTGCCACCCCAAAGTGGTCAGTTCCGTCTTCCTCCATTTTCTACCATGCTCACTCATGCAAAAAGGGGAACAACACCCAACTTAATCCATGTTTAATATTGTGTGTGCGTGTGTGTGAGAGAGAGTGTGTGTTTGTGTGTGTGTGGGTGTGTGTGTGTGTGTGTGTGTGTGTGTGTGTGTGTGTGCGTGCGTGTGTGTGTGTGTGTGTGTGTGTGTGTCCGTCTGTGTGTTCGTTTACACCCAAAGCCAATATTGTACCTAATCCAGCCATGGTAAACCCTCTGCAATGAGCCACATAAACTTTTGACACAGTAGGCCCACTGTTGGCCTACATGAATTACCTTTATCTGCTGGGAAGCAGTTTAGGCCCAAGCTGCGGGCCTATTATTATCTTGTTGGGGATCCGGTTAATGCATGATATTCTGTGCAAAAAAAAAAGGTATGTATTACATTATACACTTAGCTGTTTTGTATTATTTATTTTCACTTCAGCGTAACATTTGAAAGGATTTTATTGCGGCTCCTGGCAGATTAGCACTAAAACAATTTGAGCAGCTGGTGAACAATAGTCTATTTTGTTTGCGTTGATGAAGAATAGCTGGATCAAATCGGATGATTATATATACGTGTTTTCTCTTGGTCAAATCTGCTGTTTTGTTCCTTTGTGTGGCAAAAAAACGATTGTGTTTTAATTTGTTATACAAATTATGGAATGGATACACTTGCTATTGAAATGAGAACGAAAACCATGAACTAGGTAGCCTTCCCCATAGACTGTATAATAGGCTTTCTATAGCGATGTTAAAGGTTAAGATGATATTACCCAGAATTCTTTGGGTCATCACACTCTTGCGTGTGTAAACCCTTCTGTATCAATGTGTTTTGGTGGCTCCAAGTGTGTGTGTTTATTTTGTGTTTGTGTGTGTGTGTGTGCTTGTGTGGGCTGGTGGTGATAGTGGCGACTTTGTGTGAAGAGGGAGGGTACGGACATTTGACGTTGTCTCAGTTCATGTTGCTCGCAGAAGGCATATCGACTGTGGTGTTCGTCAAAGGGAAAGAAAAAGACAGCCCAAAAGCCTGATGTGTTACAGAAATGACCAAACGCTTTCCACTGATGGCACGCGCGTGTTGTTCTCCATTGTGAAAGAAAGATATTGTGAAAGGGAATTTTAACAGGGTTAAACAGTGCTCATAAAAACAAATATTTGATTTGAAAAAATACTCACTCTAGCGGCAGAGAGAGTTGATGGAAAGGAACATTTCGGAATATTCCTTTTTTTTTGGGAAGAACCAAATTTGATAGGGAAGGTTGCCATGTTTTTTTTTATGTAATTCTTTTTGCATTTTGTGTGAAGTACAGCCTTGATGGAGGAAGAAAACATGGGTGGATAAGATGAGCCATAGGAGGGGGGGGAAGTAGAGAGACAGAGAGAGAGGAAGCGAGAGAAAGGGAGAGAGAGAAAGGGAGAGAGAGAGGGTCTGTGGGGGTAGAGAGAGCCTGTGACATTAGCCTCCTCTGTGTGTGTGTGTTTGTGTGTACCATGTGTGTGTGTGCGTGTGTGCGTGCGTGCGTGCGTGCGTGCGTGCGTGTGTGTGTGTGTGTGTGTGTGTGTGTGTGTGTGAGTGTGCGTGTGTATGTTTGTGTTTACGGTGTGTGTGTGTGTGTGTGTGTGTGTGTGTGTGTGTGTGTGTGTGTGTGTGTGTGTGTGTGTGTGTGTGTGTGTGTGTGTGTGTGTGTGTGTGTGTAGGTGGGTGGTTGCGCTCCATGCTCCCGTGGTTGTGGGCTGAACTGTGTGGTAACAGGTTAGCAGGCTTCAGCTACAGCAACCCTGGGGGCCTGGTGCGCTACCCCCTCACACAAACACACACACACACACACACACACACACACACACACACACACACACACACACAGGGTCCGCTCCTGCTCGCCGCATTGCATGTTTTGGTTGTATGTGTGTATGTGTGTGTGTGTGTGTGTTAGTCAGTGTTTGCATGTTTGTTGACAATGGAACATAAAAACCCTGACCAAAAAAGGCAAATATTCTTGAAACCAACAAGACACCTAAAAATATTAAATATGAGGGAAGGGGGTAAAACAAACTAACCTTTTTTGATCAACTGTATCTCTCATTCTCTCTCCTTATCTCTCTCTTTCCTTATCTCTCTCTCTCACTCTCACTCTCCCTCCCTCTCTCCTGAACTCTCCCTCTACCTCTCTCTACCCCAGACTTTTTAGCAGTAAGCCCCTCAGAGTTCACCCGTTAATGGGAACACCTGTTTTGCTAACACGCAACAAAACGAAGCGTTTACACTTGTGTTCGCGTCTCGCGCCTTTACACGCCCGGCTCCCCGGAGTCCTCTGACAGCTATTTACTTCATCCGTCACGTCGCAAATACAATTGTTCAACTCACTTCTGATTCATATTTGTTTGGGGTGTCACGACAATTTGGCAGCGTGTACCGTAGGCTGGCAGGCTGATTCCCCCTCCCCCAAACACCTAGCCTCCACGGTATTAGCCTGGCTCTGGCTGTAGCTCATTGTGCAAAGCTGAATACAGGTGTTCTTAATCCCTAGGGGGGTTGAGTGCCTGTGAGCGGGGGATGTGTGTTTGTATGTGGTTGTTTGCATGTGTGTGTGTGTGTGTGTGTGTGTGTGTGTGTGTGTGTGTGTGTGACAGCTGTCTTACCGATCCTCTTTTACATGCATTTCCTCCCCCATTAGTATAGAAACAGGTGAGTTTAACCTCACCCCTAAAACACACACACACACAGACACAAACACACTAAGACACCTCAAATTCAAACATGGGTATGCGCCAGGGTCTGGCGGGTGGTTAATATTTCATAGTTTTCATATGAATGTGTGTGTGTGAATACACAGGGGACCTCTGTCTGTAGGTCACATGTAGAAACATTTACTTTAGCATTGTTTGAAAGGCATTTGGGATATTGCTCTGGCTCACCTTTTCACAGACTATTCTTTCTCTGTGTTTTACAGTTCCTTAAATATTTATGGTACCTTTTGACTACCGATAGCCTTCTGAGCCTGAGTTCTGAACTTACACCATCCAAAGCATTGCTGTGATAGGGTATCGACTTAAAACGCTGAGATATAAGCCATGTGTGTCAGAGAATAATAGAACCACATGGATCAGATTTATTCGATGTGGCTTTGGCTATTGGATTTTTGTATGATGAAAATTCTCTGATATATATTTTTTTTTGGGCATGGGACCCGTGTCCAATATCACTTTAATGACTGAGGCCAGGTTAGCAAATACAACATTATTGATTTGAAGGAAGTGATCATTGGAAACTTACGATAGATGGACAGTGAACAAGGAGGAAGTTCAATAAACATGTTCACATGAGATGGTGGCGGTTTTGTGGTAAAATATTAACCTTTATTTCGTATTTATAATGTCACTGGCAGTACTAAGATTCCACAAGCATTTGACGGCATTTGTTGGCAGATGTGAATGCTACAGCATATATTTACCAGATTTCTGCATTGATGGTAAGAATATATTTAAAAGCAACCCGTCCTTTTCAACGTGATTGAGTGGAGCAGCGTCAAAATGTTTTTGTTGTCATTCATACTTTCTTGGAGGAGATTGTTTTTTGTTTACAATTTTTACAAGAAATAATGAGACTGTTTATAATATTTTCACAACTGGCTTTGAATGGTCACAATTGTCACCTTGTGTGCTGCTTTGTTGGGACAAGGCTGTTTCTAGATAGGACTGATATAATGTAATTAATTGGCAATCCACACACACACACACACACACACACACACACACACACACACACACATTCAAACCATATAAAACAACTCTGATTTCAATGTAAATAGCTCTAAGACACAACCGATTTTATACCCCATTTTCTAAACAAAATAAGTCATTGAGAAATACGGAACGACTGATATTTGGCGGTAATTAAAGACTCGATTTGTAATCTACTTTGCTGTAACACATTTTGGCTATAACAAGCATCTTGGAGCCTTCCTGTATACATTACTGCTCCGAGTGGATGTTGCTGTTGTTGTTTCTGTCATTTTGATGAACGCTCTCTATGTGCACCCGCTTGCTGTTATTTTTTCCTGTGAAAGCGTCAGGTCTTTTATACCCTCGGTGGGTACATTTGATGAGAAATTGAGCTGCTTTGAGCAAATACACATTTAGAAAACAGTCAAGTAGCCCCAGGCTTCTGTTCACAAAAGATTTCCATATCAAAGCTCAGGTGAGACAGAGAGAGAGAAAGGAGGAAAAAGCAAGCGCTAAAGAGAGCGAGAGAGAGAGAAAGAGAGAGAGAGAGAGAGAGAGAGAGAGAGAGAGAGAGAGAGAGAGAGAGATTGTTTAGGGGTGGGTGGGTAGTGTGTGTGTGTATGTATGGGGGAGGGGTTGGGGGGCTGGACAGACATCCACTCTAAAAGAGTTCTGGTCCTTGTTATTCTGTCGCTTTTTCATGCAGCACAGTTTAGTCTGCGAATGTCAATGCCGTCTGTCTCAATCCAAACCCCTCCATCGTGAAACACACACGCAGGAGGAAGGATGAAACACATTCAAACACAAACTTTAACACCCAATTTCCTTCATGGCACATGAACGCCGTCTATTGAGCTGCCTGTACTGTCTCGGACCAAACCACAGAAACACATTTTGGAGGAGGATGGGAAATGTCTCATACTCACACAGCATCAATTCGGACCATTGAGCTTCTGCCAATATATAAACTCTGTTCTTTTTAACCACAACGCCCGCTGTAAGCAGCCCAACCATATAATTATACCTTTAGCTATAAGTATTGGACATGACCTTCTTTGCCTGATGATGAGTCTGATTAATAGACAGAGTTTTCTTTTACATTTTGTGTGTGTGTGAGTGTGTGTGTGTGTGTGTGTGTGTGTGTGTGTGTGTGTGTCTGTGTGTGTGTGTGTGTGTGTGTGTGTAAGCGTGTGCCAGGGTGAGTGCGCGTTTATAACTGATGAGAATGATCCTACTTTAGAGAGTTTTGTAATCCAGCCATGGTTTCGGGCTGGAGAGCTAAAGTGCTGCTAACAAGGCCTGTTTAACATTCTCTCCCCTGCTCAACATACAATTATTCCACTTCGCTGCCATTAACATGTACAGTAGGCCCAGGCTTTTAATTGGCCTGATATGACTAATGCTAGATCAACTTAGATTTGCTAATTAGTTTTTTGGTTTAAAAGTGCCATCAGGACATGAAATATTCATTGACGTGAGGTGCAGCGAGCACTGTGGGTGTATTAGTGGGATATTAGTGCGATGGACAAGCTGTTTCGATGTAGTAAGGGTAGAGCAGGATGGAACCAACGTTGGTCTGCTAGGTGATTGGTTATTCATACTTTGGCTGATGTGTTATTTCTGTGTAAAATGTTTTAATAATGCTAGACACCCACACACGTAGACAACACACACGCACAAAAAACACACACACGCGCACCCACACGCACACACAGGGGCACACAGGCACACACACACACACGCACGCACGCACGCACACACACACACACACACACACACACACACACACACACACACACACACACACACACACACAACACACACACTGCCTCCCTTCCTGCCGCCAAAGGGCTACCTCCTCCACTCCCCTCTCTCCTGCCACAACGAACCCCATTACCTCACCCACTACCTCTCTCGCCATGCCTGCAGGATTGCACTCTCACTCTCTCTCTCTCTCTCACTCTCTCTCTCTCTCTCTCTCTGTCTTTTTGTCTCTCTCCCTGTCTCTCTCTCTACCTCTGTCTTTTTCTCTCTCTCTTTCTCTCTCTCTCTCTCACTCTCTCTCTCTGTCTTTTTGTCTCTGTCTCTGTCTCTCTCTCTCTCTCTCTCTCTCTCTCTCTCTCTCCTCACTCGCTTTACCTTCCACAACTCTTCCACTCCTCCAGTGGTCCCTTGCTCTCCTGCTGCTCTCTCCCCCCCATCTCCATTCCACCTCCTACTCCTTTTCCTCTGCCTACTTTTCTGTTCAGCCCCCCGCCCTCATCCCCACCACTTAATCTCCTCCTCCTCTTCCTCCTCCTCCTCCTCCTCTTCCTCCTCCACATCTCCTCTTCCTCCTCCATATCTCCTCTTCCTCCTCCTCCCCCCCCCTTCCTCTGCTGTAAGTGGGCCAGGTGCCTCCTGTGGCCTCCCCTACTCCATTTCTCATTTTTACCCTTCCTCTACTCCCTTTCTCATTTTCGTCGCCCTCTCCCTGTTCCCTTTCTTGTATTTATCCTTCCCCTCCCCTCCCCTCTCCTCCCCCACCTCATCCACACACACACACACACACACACACACACATACACACACACACACACACACACACACACACACACACACACACACACACACACATACACACACACACACACACACACACACACACAGATACACACAGTGCTAATCACAGCTCAGTAGATAGATAGGGCCCTTGCTGTATCTGCCCGCACACAGTTTGCAAAGCTACTCTGGATGTGTTAGCTGGTTAATAAAAGTAGCTTCATCTCAGGTAACCAAAAGAGAAAGTAGCTGTGATAGCGCTATGTATGTGTCTGCGTATATGTGTCTGTGTTTCTGTGTGTGTGTGTGTGTGTGTGTGTGTGTGTGTGTGTGTGTGAGCGTGTGAGTGTGTGAGCGTGTGAGTGAGTGAGTGAGTGAGTGAGTGAGTGAGTGAGTGTTTGTGTTAGTGAGTGTGTGTTTGTGTGTGCATGTGTGGGTGTGCGTGTGTCCATCTGTGTGTGAATGTGTCAGAGTGTGTGTGTGTGTGTGTATGTGAGTGAGTGTGTGTATGTCAAGTGTGCATGTCAATTGTGCATCTGTATATGTGTGCTTGTGTGTTTTTCTGTGTGTGTGCGCGCGTGTGTGTTTCATTGCGTTTCTGATCAGCGATGTGTTTTTTCCTGTTACGCGAGACTCCGTCTCAAAACATTTAGGAGCGCGCTCGCTTCCCCTTTCCTCTCAACAGGTTGAGGTGAGGCCTACAGAAGTGAGTAGCACCACATCCCCATGCTTCCCCTCCCCCCCTCCCCATAGCCCCAGCACCTCCCTCACCCACTCACCACCACCACACATCTAGCTGTAGCTTTCACCCTACCTAGTATTTCGCTTCCCCCACACATACACATACACACATGATTAGGCAAATGTGCGTGCGTCCACAGTATTGAAACCAGTGCTGCGTGTCCGTGTCTCTGGTTCTGCCGGGCGGTGCGTCGCGTCCTCCGTCCTCCTGTTTTGGTTCCTCCTTCTCCTCGCTCGGTGTTCTGTGCGTTTTCCTCTTTTTCCACTTATTGCATGTCTCCCCCTCACCTTTGTCTCTAGTCGGTTCTTTGTCTCGCCCACTTCTTTATACCCTCACCCCCTCTGCAACACCCCCCACCATCCCCCCCACACCCACTCACCCAACCACGCAACACACACACACTCACACACGCACACAAACACTCACACACACTCACACACACACACACACACACACACACACACAGAAACACAGACACGCACACACACACACACACACACACCTCGTCTCCCTGGTCGCGTCGGTGTGTGTGCGGCGATGCGTCACGCTGGCTCGCTGGACGGGGTTTTGGACGGACACCCGATACTGGCGATGCCTCTGCAATGTGGGAATGTGTGACTTTTTTTCTCTCTTTCTTTCTGCTTTTTCTAAAAGAAGGTTTCCAAGGTGGGTGTTGTCCTTAGCGACGGTTAGCATGACCACAGGAGTTTAGAGACAGTAGTCCTTTTCATCTTTGCCTCTCTCTTTGTCTCTCTCTCACTCTCCCTCTCGCTCTCTCTCTCTCTCTCTCTCTCTCTCCCCCTCTGTGTTTCTACATCTTCCAGCCTCTGTTAGAGTCTCTGGCGGATGTTGTCTGTTCCTTGACGAAAAACAAACTCACAAAAATCGTAAAATAAACACCCGTTGGTTGGTGGTCGGACAAGCCTGTCAGCGACGGCTGCCTTTCAGGTGAACGGACAGGTGAGTGACTTGCGTCAAGAGGCATTCTGGTAAACACATTCTGAGGAGCGTAAACAGCCGCTGAAAGGGAAGAGACAATGTTTGGGATGAGACAAGAGTAAGCAGGCAGACAGGTGAGATGTATTTGACTTTTTTTTTACACTGAAGACGCTGTCTTCATCGATCACGCCGGACATCACCCCTCCAGCCCCACGACCTGTCTTCTTCTCCTCCCCGATACAATAAAGCGGCAGGCCCGCGGGCTCTTGATGTCACATTAGCGAGGACAGAGGAATCGAGCCTGAGCACAGCTTAGCTGGGCTTGCGTGTGTGACCATGTAGTAGAAGTCTGTCTGAGCTTGGGTTTTTCCCCTCGTAATCAACCGGCCATAGCATGATAGAGAATTGAAAATTTGGTTAATTTGTGCGTGACGGATTTGAGCATCTTCATGTACTAATGAATGTTATGAACAGCCACAAAATGGCTGCGACACCTCCATCAGCATCTTTCTATTGTCTTCTGTCCTTCATTGATGCCAGCCAGTGACAACACAGTAGAATAGTTCTGAGCCCTGGAACGACGTATGGATCACTGCGTATTAATAGGAGATTGTAAAGTCCAACATGTGCCGTTTCTCTACTGATCCAACCTGACCTTAACTATCACAGCCGGGGAAGCTGTGAGGCTCTTGCCAATATCAAAAAGGATATTTCACCACCGTTTTTATTACACTCTTTGAAGTTTTCCTTCAATCTTTACTCTTCCTTGCTCCCTCTGTCTCTCCATCGAGGCATTGGAGTCCCCCCCCTCTCTCTTCTTTCTCCTCTTTCTCCCTGTCACTCTCTCATGCTTATCCATCTTCCCGACACTCCCTTAGCCCCCGCAAATCGCCTCTTTCTCCCACCCTCCAAAATCCGAAATGTGTGACTCTCTATATTTAGATGCCCCCCTCCGTCCCCCCTCCTCCCTCTCTCTGTCCCTCCTCTCCCCTTGATTCTCCTCCTCTTCCTCTGCCTCTTACCTCCTTTATCTGTTGAAGGACAGATCTGCGGGGGGGTTGGGGGGAGGAGGAACACACGCTCATCTCCGCCGCGCGGTACAGTAGCCGCTTTTTGATCAGCGTGGCGAGTGACAAGACAGCCCGGGGCCCTTATGTACAGATGTGTTATTATTAACGGGTCCCTCGATCTATATGGAAATAGGATTCCCTCGGCTGCACCTCAACAGCTGTACACTCCAATCAAGAGAGCTTGTTTACACTGGTGGCTATTGTTTAGGAAGGGATGAACGCAGAAAGAGGATGAGGTGGACAGACAGACAGGGAGGTAGGGAGGGAAGTAGATATGTAAGAGCGGGAGAGAAAGCGAGAGATAGAGTGAGGGATAGGGTGAGCGGGATAGAGAGAAGAGAGAGAGAAAGAGAGATTGAGCGAAATAGAGAGAGAAAAAGAGTGAGAGACAGACACAGTGACAGACAGTAGCTCAACATAAGACACTTGAATATGAAGGAGTGTGTGCTCTGGAATGTGATTTTGATGAGTTGGGAGTTTGGAGGAGTGTCAGTAGCCTATTTGTTAAGACAAAGGGGATGGATAGTGTGTGCATCCTCAGTTGAACTTCTGCAAGTCTACGTGCTGGAGGAGAGCTGCAGTTTTGTCGCCTTTCTGAAGTGAACTCACTGTAAGCTGTACCCCCAGTGTGGATTTGAGGCAAACAAAATGCCATAATTGTTGACCCACGCAGACACACACACACACACACACACACACACACACACACACACACACACACACACACACACACACACACACACACACACACACACACACACACACATACACAAACACACACGCACACTCACACACACAAACAATAGCCAACCGCCTCGGCACCAGATAGCAAGTAGCCACCAGCAATGAGTCACCATTTCTCGGTCACACTCTTACACATAAAAAAAAAAACACACATATTTTCGCATGCAACAATTACACCCTCTTCTTTTAGTTATTCTACGTGGAGCCTGAATACGCTGCAAAATAACTGTTATTCCGTTGTTATTTAATCATCTGCATATCAGTTTCTCTTCACTATTGTTTGCTGTTGCGTCTGATTCTGTGCATGTGCTTGACAGAGCTCAGCGATGGTGGTTGCCTTGTGTGTTTTTGTGTGTTTTCACAGCTCGGTAGAACAGGCGGCCGGTGCTCTGCCTGCTGTAGTTAGTCGTGTAGAGCTGAGTCGTGACAGGCTGCTCCTTGCTTTGTGACATGTCCTGTGTTGAGACCAACAAGAGGCCCACACACACACGCACGCACACACACACACACACACACACACACACACACACACACACACACACACACACACACACACACACACACACACACACACACACACACACACACACACACACAGATGCATGCACACACACAGACGCAAACACACACAAATGCACACACACGCTCACACACTCATAGAGTACGTACACACATGCACAAACAGACACACACACACACACACGTACACACACGCACACACACACACACACACACACACGCACACACACACACACAGATGCATGCACACACACGCTCACACACTCATAGAGTACGTACACACATGCACAAACAGACACACACACACATATGCACACACACACACACACACATGCACAAACACACACATGTACACGCAAATGCATGTCAACTGCACAGCCATGGACACGATTTACACGTGCGCCAACAATACAGTCACAAAGACAGACCTTCCAGTGGCACTCTCAGGTTCCTAGGGAGTGTGGCCGGGGCCTAGAGTACATCATCGTCCACAAGAAACTCAGCCTCTCAGCTCTTAGGTAGTTCTTTTTTAATGATGCGCTGTTTGCTAATTGACTAAATCAACTGAAAATGGGGTTGAAAAGCAAAGAAGAGTTTAATATGACAGACCCTTTATTCGCTAAAATAGATGAATAATGATTGTTATAAAAAGCAGTGGATTAAGACACATCCACTCATCAGCTAAGATGCATCTCAAGTTAAAGTCCAAGTTACAGTAAAGTGAGGGTTTTTCGGGCCTTATGAAACCACCACTTATGATTCCCCACCCTACTTCCCTAACATGACATCAATAGTTCCCATATTAGCAGACCATTCTTGGAAAGGCTTGAACTGTACATGTGACGGTAAGCCAGACAGAGCACGCAATGCAATGTGATCATTGCAGTGGTTGTCCAGATCTACCCCCACGTAGGATCCCTATCTACCTGCAGCGCTAACCACAAACACATCATATAGTCTTTCTCAATTCTCTATATTTGAGAAATACTCCCAAGGGGAAGCAAAAGTACAAACACACACACACACACACACACACACACACACACACAGACAAACAAAGACAAACACACGCACACACACACAAAAACAAACAAACACACACACACACACACACACACATCTGTGAAACAGATCTTTTGAAAATGTTGTTGGAGACTTTGCAAGACTTCAAGGTTAGAGAAAGAAAATCAATGTACATCATCAACCTGATTTATAGTTTAAAGACAGATTTACACTTTCCATAGATCCTTGTGGTTTGGCCAGTCATATCGAAAATATGCTGCGGGGATTTTGCAACGGTGTGTAAGTTAATGTATGAAACTAATAAGGCGGATGTTTCAACGGCTCTCTTTTGACATCGAGGTGACACTCTGTGGCTCACACCACAACTCATCTTGGACTACACCCCTGTTTGCTTAGTTGACGACACTCCTCTCCCTGTAATGACATCAACACATGGGGAACAATGGTCTCACTGTGTGTCTTCCCATCACCTGTCCTCCCCTCAGCCTCCTGTTCTGATTCTCACGTCCGCTGTCTGCCTCGCATCCCCGTGCCCCCCTCGTCTCCTTCGCTGCTATATACTCCCCTGTTTCTCCTGTTCTCTCGTGCCCTCTCCTTATCTATCCTCTCCTCTCCTCCCCCACCTCTCCTCTCTTTTCATATTTTATCCTCTCCTATCTCCTCCCCTCTCCTCTCTCCTCCCTTCTCCCCGTTCCACACCTCTCCACTCTCCTTCCCTCTCTTCTCCTCTCCTCTCTTCTCCTGTTCTATCTTCTCTTGTCTCCTCCCCTCTCGCCTCTCCTCCCTCCTCTCCCTTTCTCTGTCCTCCCCTCTCCTCTCTTCCTCTCCTCTGTTTATTCACAGAACTTACTCCCACAAATCCCCCCCTCCCTCTCCGCTGCCCTCTTATCATTCTATACATCATGCCTCATCCTCTCACAATCTCTCCCCCTCCTTCTCCTCCTCCTCCTCCTCCTCCTCCTCCACATCCTCCTCCTCCTCTTCCCCCCCCCTACTAACAGCTCACTCCTCCATCACCTTCTCCACCCCCCTTCCCAGCGCTCCTCTTTTCATGGCGGATTCTCTGACAGTTGTAATGAGATGTTTCATTATTTGCATTTCACAGCTTTTAATAGAGAGAGAATTTAGGCTAAGCCCCGGGTCGCCAGTCAGGGAGTTACCATGGGAGAGACGTAGCGGGCTTAAAGGCCCAGAGAGGGAGATAGCCCAGAAACTACACACACACGCACACGCTCACACTCGTGCACCCACCCACACACACACACACGCACACACACCCGTACAGACACACACAAACACTCATGCGCATACCAAAACAAACACACACACACACACACACACACACACAAACACTCATGCACATACCAAAACACAAACACACACCCACACCCACACACACACACACACACACACACACCCGCACCGACACAACCCCCCCGCCGACATACACCCACACACAAACTACACACACACTCTAGACAGATATTGAGCTATATTGATTGACAGATAAGAGACAGATATAGAAGACGAAAAACAAACAAGCAGTAATAAAAGTCGAATTCATTCAACGCACTACAGCGCATCCCGTTACTCATGTTGACATTCTCAAGTCGACGCATTTCCGTGTTTTGGGCGGTGAGGTAGACTTTGACAACCAGCGAGTGGGCAGAACCATGTCCATACACGGCTCACGCAGACACACTTCGTAGTCACGCCTCTCTGACCGGACAACCGGACGGTCGCCCGTTGATCCGAGCCATTTCGGGACGACCCGGGTTCAGCCGGCTTACGGGCGGCCGGGTGGGGGTCAGAAGAGGAGGGGGCCGGCCAGAGAAAGCACTGAGCTGCCGCTCTAGATCTAGCAGGGATCTAGATTTTTTTTGTCGGGACAGGTGAGGTAAGGGGATGAATGGAGAAAAGAAAGAGGGGGCAGGTGCTTCGGGGAGCCACCAGGTGATCTTTTATTTGTTTTGTGACATGTGTGTTCATATGTGTGTGTATGTTTGTGTATGTATGTGTGTCTGTGTGTGGGATGTGTGCGTTTGTGTGTGTGTATGTGTGTGTGTGCGTTTGTGTGTGTATCTTTGTTTATATGTGTGTGTGTGTGTGTGTCTGTGTGTGCATGTGTGTGTGTGTGCTTTAGTGTGTGTGCGGGTGTCGCTGAAGGGCAGGCGAGGGTGCTGGCAGTGTAGGAAGTGTTAATTCTCTCTAAGCCTGCGGGATCCTCTTTGGTGCCTGTCCACCTCACAAGAGCCCTTCTCCCTTCTCCCTCTCCTTCTCTTTCTCCCTCTGTTCCTCCCTCGCCCTCTCTGTCCTCCTCCCGGGGTCCGTCTCCTCGCCCACCTTGGCCCGCTGGACCGGGGCCAGGCAGGGTGGGGTGGGGCGAGGGTGGAGGGCTTGATTAAGACCATGGGAGGTGCAGGGAATTATCAAGAAGAACAGATGGATGGTGTATGAATCAGGAAGAGAAAGAATAAGAGAGGGAGAAAGATAGAGAGAGAGAGAGAGAGAGAGAGAGATTGAGAGAGAGAGGGAGGGACAGAGGGAGGCACAGAGAAGGAAAGAAAGAAAAAGAGAGAGAGTAAAAGAGAGAGAAAGAGAGAATGGAGAGAGAGCAAAAGACACACAGGCTGTCAGCGGAGGAGCAGCTTCACAGCGTTTGAATCTTAAGAGAGAAGAAGAGGATGGAGCAGAGATTATAGCTTTTCTTTTTTAATACCTGTGTACCTTCCCGTGTCGGGTTTTGTGTGTGTGAGTCTGTGAGTGTGTCTGTGTGCGTGCATGCGTGTGTCGGTTCCTACGAGGAGGGTTGTGTACGTGTGTGTGTGTGTGTGTGTGTGTGTTATTTCGGTCCACGCAGCCAGCCTTGTTGACGGGCTGCCACTCGAGTCGTCAGGGAAGCCAGCCAGCTCGGTAGGATTGAGGATTAACCCCGGGATAATGGCCTTGATGCCCAGTTGAGTGGAAGCAAAGCTGTTTAAAAAATATTGGCTGCCTGAGTCACACTCTCTCTCTGTCGCTCCTGTTTTCCTCTCTCCCGTGTCTCCCCTCCGTCTCAAATGCTCTGCCCTATACCTGGCTTTTATTTACGGGTCTTTTATATGTTTTTTGCCCCGTTTGCTTCCTTTTTCTTGGTGTCCGAGTCGCTGCTCTTTTTCCAGTCATCTCCGACATGTATGTGTAAGCCTGTTTGTAGCACACTTTTATGGAATGAGTGAATGGGTGTTTTTGTGAGGAATCAGGGCCGGTTCAAAACATAAGAAATTTAAGTGAGCCTCCAAATGTTAACGCTAAACCCTCGTATTTCATTTAGAAGGACTCACATTTCATTCAGTATTGGATAAACACGGCAACAATGTGACAACCTTAATAGCTATGCATATTCTTCTGTCTGTTATCAGTCAAGCGCTTTTGACCTTCAGTTTATTTCGGAATGTCATCCTTGATTTGAATTCCTTTCCTTCTAACATTTTTGAATGGAATTGAATTTTTCTTTTTCGCAACCTCCCAAAAAAATAAAACTGTCCTTTTTCTCTATATTGTCTGTTGATGAACAACACTCACCGCCACACTCTTGTTCTCGGCGTGATTATCTAGATCAAAACAAAACAAGCCTCGTTCCTGCTCTCCTCCACAGATCCAATCGTTTTATTACACCTCTCTGGAAGGGTGTGTCATTGTCAGACACACACGTTGATGGTGCCAGAATCCTAGGGATGGCAGATAACCCGGAGATAGAAGATAACCCAGGCCGCATAACACAGCGACACAGAGGAACTGATCTCACATTTTATGGGGATCTCATCGTGTCAAAGATGTGCTGCAATTATTTATGGCACCTTTTTTTGACATGAATGAGTGAAACCACGAGCGAGCGAGTGAGTTGGTTCACACTCTTCCCCGTGCTGTGTGTCCGTGGTTGTCTTAGGTCAAGGAGGCCGAGGACTAGCTCAGAGGGACAGGGCCGGCCTATTCTCTCACTCTCCATCACACGTCTCATCTCCTTAGTTGATCTTGCCGCGGCCTAAAGTGACTCCGCTGTCATGTGACCCCGACAAACTGGGTGCGATGCCGTGACAACGGCGGCGGTGTGAATTGGCCTTGCCAACACACACACACACACACAAAAACTGTGTGTGTGTGTGTGTGTGTTTGTGTATGTGTATGTGTGTGTGTGTGTGCGCATGCAGGTGCCTGTGTATGCATGTGCGTGTGTGTGTGTGTGCGTGCATGTGTTTGTATGTGCTTGTGTCTGTGCTTTTGTTTGAGTGTGTGTGTGTGTGTGTGTGTGGGGGGGGGGCTGTTTTAAGGAGGACAGTCACATCTGATTTGGCCTCAGAAGGTTGACAGAGACTGGGAGCTTTGGTGGCGTGCTTTAGTGAAACAAACGGGCCCCATGGAACCCCCCCAATAAGAAGCCTCCGATTGTCTGAGCCGCATCCAAACAACCTCCACCCTGCCTTCCCTTTTCTCTCTTTTTTTTCTTTATCACTCTCTTTTTCGTTTTCTTCTCTCCGTGAAAATGTAATCGCAGGATGAAAGTGCAGGCTATTGTGACACCATGAAAGGAGGCTGTGGTTTGTGTAGCCTTGGTGAGACTGCTAATGCTTTGCTTGAAACATAAAAGTATCTCTGCCACCCCTCCCCCCTTCCCCTTCACCCCATCATCACCGCCACCACGTCTCTCTCTCTCTCTCTCTCTCTCTCTCTCTCTCTCTCTCTCCCTCAATGGTTGGGACTCTGACAACTCCATTTTTCCCTCACTTCCCCTTCATTGACACAATCAATGGCTCCGCTCAGAGTTAGAGGGAGGAACACAAAGGCGGCAAGGATTGAGTGAGGAGAAAGTTAGTGTGTGCCAATGATATGATGTGTGTGTGTGTGTGTGTGCGTGCGTGTGCGAGTGTGTGTTTGGGTGTGTGTGTGTGTGTGTGTGTGTGTGTATGCGTGTGTGAGTGTGCGTTTGTGTGTGTGTGTGTGTGTGTGTGTTTGTGTGTGTGTGTGCGTGTGTGTGTGTGTGTGTGTGTGTGTGAGAGTGTGTGCGTTGGCCTGCAGGTAATAAAGTCCTCCCACCATTTATCAAAAAACAGGTAATTTTTGTCATAGGATATCGGAAAGGATTTTTAACATGTTAATTATAAGCCTACAAACTCTAGAACATTTATCCCCTGAAAGCCATACTTTTTTTTCAGAAGAATAATATTAAAGCAACTCATTCATACATAAATGTTATTTTAACTCTTTGGAATGACGTCCATTATAATGGAACAGTAACAGACACATAATTAATGAATATATATTTTTATATGTTCTTTATTTCGAAACCACTTGGTCCATCCTACTGCACTCAACCAAATTACTTGGCTCCATTAAAGTTAGATAAATAATACATAAAGAAAATAAAAGATAAGTAAAA
Source organism: Pollachius pollachius (assembly GCF_949987615.1). Lineage (NCBI taxonomy): Eukaryota > Metazoa > Chordata > Actinopteri > Gadiformes > Gadidae > Pollachius > Pollachius pollachius. The sequence continues at coordinate 14,014,086 of NC_136941.1, forward strand.
GAAGAGCCGGGATTTCGTATGTAATTCAGACTCTATGCTAATGCTAGATAATAATTGTTATTAATGTATTAGCTAATGTTAATTAATGGTTTATTAATGTACCCTTCCATGTATTACCGTCTACAGTTTAGACCTGCCTTCAACATAATCCAATGTGCTGGCAGCTCTGAAAGAAAGATACACAGAGCACAGAAAGTCTGAGAGAGAGAGAGAGAGAGAGAGAGAGAGAGAGAGAGAGAGAGAGAGAGAGAGAGAGAGAGAGAGAGAGAGAGAGAGGAGAGAAAAGAGAGAGCGAGGGGCAAGAGAGAGAGAGAGAGAGACAAGGAACGCCGCGATTGTGTCCTTTGGAGCCACACGGTTTGTCTCCAGAGGTGAGAGGTGACATCGCTCAATGCCTTCATCAACACAGCGCGCAGAGGGAAGACTAACTCAAGGGATAACTCAAGGTCAGGCCAATGGATTTCTCCAGCAGTGTGTGAGGCGGGGGTTGAAAAAGCTTGCGTCAAACGCGGCCTTTTGAATCACTGAGGGACATTCAACATTCATGTTAAAGTTTCCCTCCTCTGTGTTCTTTTATGTCTGCCCCGCTTTCTCTCTCCATATTTCTATGGCATAAAGAGAAGCCAAGGAAAGTGTTGAATCCAGAGAAGGATTTTATTCATTTATTTGTATTTATTTTATATATATTTCTTATTATATATATTTTTAGTTTGGGAGAAAACAAGGTTAGCATCAGTTGTCTCCCCCCCCCCATCGTCGTCATCCCTCATTCAAGGAGTTGAATTTTTTCTTTGCTTCTTTCTCCTTCTTTTCCTTGGGAGTGGGAGACGTGTGCGTGTGCGTGTGCGTGTGTGTGTGTGTGTGTGTGTCTGTGTCTGTGTGTGTCAGTATGCGTGTCTATGTGTGTGTGTGTGTGTGGATTTATCTGATCCTACAAGCCATCAGGGCTGAGCACAACTTTGCTAAACATGACCTGAAGTGTGCCGGCCCCCCGAGCAAACGCTGCTGTCACCTCGCCCAATTGGAGCTGTCGTCTCCGGGGACGGCCAATGAGAGCTGACAGCCGTTGAGGTTCCCCCCCCCCCCAAAAAAAAACCCCAAACCGCCTCACAATTTAGACCCCCGCTTAGGATGAGCGCATGAACAACGTCGGCTGATGCTGTGGTCCCTACACCACTGTGTGTGTGTGTGTGTGTGTGTGTGCCCTTGTGTGTGTGTGTGTGTGTGTGTGTCTGTGTGTGCATGTGTGTGTGTGTGTCTGAGTGTGTGTGTGTGTGTGTTTGTGTCTGTGGGCGTGCTTGTGTGTGCGTGTGTGTCTGAGTGTGTGTGTCTGTGTGTGTGTTTGTGTATGTGTGTGTGTGTCCCATGTGTGTGTGTGTGCGCGTGTATGCGTCTGTGTGTGTGTGTGTGTGTGTGTGTGTGTGTGTGTGTGTGTGTGTCTGAATGTGTGTGTAAGTGTAGGCTCTTGTCTCCCCATGTCTAGTCTCAGGGACTAATGGAGCCAGAGAATATTCACACTTTGCTTTGCTGTGACCTATGCAGCATGTTGAACCACATTATATCCGAAGAGCTTAAGAATCCACAAGCACACCAAACGCAGCCCGGGTTTCTTCCAAAGCCGAAGAGCAGGCGACGGAGTCTATCCAATTAGATTACCGGGAAATATGTCAGCACCGCCTCTGGATGTTTTTACGATTCACTGATAGGAGGACAGCTCTGGTTTGTCACTGAGTCTTACCTTGCTTTCATATGTGGCCTCGGGGGGACATTGTTGGGGTTTCTTAAGCTCCACAGAACCATTTGTATCGTAGTGGCTAAAGCCATCTTCGTCTCCGGCTTTCAATGAACCGATTGAAACATTTATCTATTTTGAGAGTCAAACTGAGGCCCTGTCGATATTGATCGTCACGACTACTTTTTGCTTTCAATAAGAAACATAAACACACACACAGTCACTTACACACACACGTTTACCAACAGACACGCATGCACACACAAACACTCACACATACACACACAAACACACACACACACACACACTTACACGTACAAAACTCGGATGACATGGGCGTATACCTGCAGAGAAAGTTTGGATTTTAGTTTTCATTAAATCATAATTAATATCAAAACTCCTGAATGGAATCAAATGGAATTTCCTTAGAAGTGCCTAAATTGTTACTCTTCTCTCCTAAGGTGATCAGAGCTTCAATGCTTGTGAAGATATGCTTAAGAGTTATCCTGTATTTCCCACACCATCACAAGTACAACCTCAATGTGTCAATGTATTCGGTGCTCTCGAGCAAAGCTTCCTTAACATACCTGTCTGACCTGAACCGGGAAGCAGGCAGACGTGTTATCTGTCGTTGCCCGTGCCATCTTCACGGTGGCATTCCAGTCATAGCATGGCATTAGGAAGCATTATGTTTCCCCTTAAACGTCAAACATTTGAACTGCAAACACACCTGGACACACAGGTTTACAAGGTCAATGTTCACACGAGGAACTCAACAGCCTAACCGACCAACCGTTTTTTGGGGCCTTTTGTTCTGTCCCCTTTCAGCAGACGGCTTCGAGGAGAGGCTACCGCTGAGCTACACAGATGAACAATCGGAAAGAGGACATGGAGATCTCCTCTCACTACCGGCAGCTCCTCCGGGAGCTCAACGAGCAGCGGCAGCACGGCATCCTGTGCGACGCCTGTGTCATCGTCGACGGCAAAATCTTTAAGGCCCACAAGAATGTGCTCTTGGGCTCGTCCCGCTACTTCAAGACGCTCTACTGCCAGGTGAGGAGCGCTGAACCAACTGAAATAAAACCACAACAAAGGAAACCTGTTCGGTGGATCTCTTGTAGACCAGTTTTGTATCTCTGTGATTTCAAAGCTGTGTTTGAAATCAAGTATAAAGAAAGTATATACATCGTAGCGATAGTCCACAGCAAGCATATCGTTCCTTGTGAAGTCTTTAAGTCACTTTAGTTGTTTTGAAACACTTCTGGTTTATTCCGGTCCTTCAGGTGAAGAAGGGGGCGGAACCTCACCACCAGACCACCGTCACTCACCTGGACATCGTCACGGCGACGGGCTTCAAAGCCATCCTAGACTTCATGTACTCTGCGCACCTGGCCCTCACCAGCAAGAACGTGATCGAGGTGATGTCGGCCGCCAGCTACCTGCAGATGACGGACATTGTGCAGGCGTGCCACGGCTTCATCAAGGCCGCGCTGGACATCAGCATCCGTTCCGAGATGGCCGACGAGCTGGCCGACTTCGAGATGGGCGCCGCCGCCGCCGCTTCCGGCCTCGGGGGCGTCGGTGGAGGCGGGGGAGTGGGCCTCGCCAGCGGGGGTGGAGTGGGTCTCGTCGGGGGAGGAGCGGGCATCGGAGGCGGAGGCCTGGCGGGAGGCGCCGGAGGAGGAGGAGGAGGAGGAGGAGGAGGAGGAGGAGGCATCGTGGGCATGGCGTCAGAGGCGCTGGCCTCCATCATGGCGGGCCGCAGCACCTCCCCGTGGCTGGGCCGCCGCACCAGCCCCGCCAACTCCTCCGGGGACTCGGCCATCGCCAGCTGCCACGAGGGCGGCAGCAACTACGGCAAGGAGGACCAAGAGCCGCCCAAGAGCCACGAGAGCCAGGACGAGGTGTGCCACGACTCTCAGCCCGCCTGGCCCCACGACTACAGGCCGGTGATCGTCAAGGAGGAGCAGGTGTCCCCCGCGTCCTCCGCCCACCCACGGGACACCCCCCGCGGGGCAGCCCAGGGCCAGGTGGAGCAGGGAGGAGGAGGTGGAGGTGGAGGAGGTGGAGGAGGAGGAGGAGGAGGAGGAGGAGGTGGAGGAGGTGGAGGAGGTGGAGGAGGAGGAGGAGGAGGTGGAGGAGGAGGAGGAGGAGAGGGCCCGTGGCCTCCGTCCGGCTCTGGGCGGAGGAAGAACAGGAAGAACAAGGACACCGTGAGGCACATTACCCAGCAGGCCGAGGAGAACGGGGAGAGGGAGCGGGACAGAGACAGGGAACGGGGCAGTGGGCCCGGGTCGCCGCTGCCCTCCATGATGGCCGTGGCCGGGTGGAACTACAGCGGACAGGACATCCCAGGTAAGGCTCCCACCTTGCCTCCATCTGCTGTGTGTGTGTGTGTGTGTGTGTGTGTGTGTGTTTGATTGAGACGCAAGACCACCCTTATAAGATCAAATAGGTTTGCGATAGTTTTGACCAAGAGATTTATTTTTGGGCACAAATTAAGTAAGTAAATGAATATACAATTTGGAAGGGAATTGGTCGGCTAATGAAACCATTAGGCACTTTGTGGCGAGATAATTACGTTACTTTAGATCATTTGTCTGGCTGGATCATTTCCTATCTCATGTAGGATCACTAAAAAGCACCACGCCAAAACCACTTGGCTCCAACGTTCACAAGTTGTGCGTTAAAACCGCAAGCCGTTGAGAACAAGTTTACTCTGCGAACATCCCCTTATAGTGTGCTGTTCAAACGCCCTTCGCGTCGTCTGAACAGTTCACTGGAATCAATTAACCTGCGTTCCTCAAGGTGGCACATCGGCTTCGTCTAGTACTTAGTTAGCTCCCGAGTAATTACTTCAAATGGGAGGTGAAGTGAAAGGGTAAAACTCCCACAAAGAATATTCTTCTTGCTAGGCTTCATGGCGCATACATCAACATCGTCATAACATCCACCTATACTGTATTCACTCACACGCTGACGAATGAATGCTCGCACACACACACACACACACACACCTATACACACACACACACACACACACACACACACACATACACACACAAAGTCATAACTGGTCTCCCTTGTAGACCAGTTTTCTATTTTTGTGATTTCAAAGCTGTGTTCTTAGAAAGATGAAAGGTCCTTTGGTCTTTGTATATCGTAGCGTGATCCAAGGCAAGCGTATCATTTATTGTTAACTCTTGTTTTGAGAGAGTTCTGGTTTATTCTGGTCCTGCAGGTGAAGAAGAGGGCAGAACCTCACCACAGGACCACCGTTATAACATCCACCTATACTGTCTACACACACACACACACACACACACACACACACACACACACACACACACACACACACACACACACACACACACACACACACACACACACACACAGTCATGCACTGACATGCACACACACACACAAACACACACACACACACACACAAACAACACACACACACACACACACACACACACACACACACACACACAGTCATGCACTGACATGCACACACACACACACAAACACACACACACACACACACACAAATACAGCCTGCACACTTGTTTCAAGGAAGCCTTCCATGATCCTCAGATTTACAGAAGTGTTAAGTGAATTTCTCTCACACTTAAACTAATACCTACATGTGTGTCTGGGTATGTGTGAACTTGGGTGAATTTTTATGTGTGTGTGTGTGTGTGTGTGTGTGTGTGTGTGTGTGTGTGTGTGTGTGTGTGTGTGTGTGTGTGTGTGTGTGTTGTGTGTGTGTGTGTGTGTGTGTGTGTGTGTGTGTGTGTGTGCATGCGCATCGGGGGCCCAAGGCACCAATAGGTAGATCATTAAAAGTAAGAGAAGCTAATCCTGGTCTCATTTTGGGAGTTGGCTGTGAAATGGGCACACGAGTTGCAGCAGCTAAAGAAAACAGGATAATTGAATTGACCTGGGTCACTGCATGGATTACCGCCGTGCCTTCAGCACCCCAGGCACCACCTCCATCCCCCATCCCCCCCCCCCCCCCGCGCCCCCCCCCCCCCCCCGCCCCCCCCCCACCGCCCCCCCCCCACCACGCCCACACGCACACCCACCCGGCCCCTCACCACACACCCGTCTCTGGGGTTAATAAAAGAACCTCTGGAAAGGCCAATCGAGGGGAAAAAGGGAAAGAGGCAGAGGAAGAGAGACAGAGATAGTAAGATGAAGCCACAATGGGGGAGAAATGGGGATGTCGGACAAAAAGATCAGGAAGCGGCCCGATGAGCGAGAGAGGCTGAGAGTGAGCGAGAGACAGTGGGCGCAGGAAGGGTAGAGCGAGACCAGAAATACCTGCACGAGCTTATAGGAGTTGTCTGCGTAATTCTGAAGTGTCCGAAGACAAGGATTTTGCGACCCGCACGGACACCTTATTACCACGCCTTAGTCCAACCTGTCTCTTTAAGTCACGGTCACACTTAGCAATCTCTCTCTCTCTCTCGCTCTCGCTCTCGCTCTCGCTCTCTCTCGCTCTCTCTCTCTCTCTCTCTCTCTCTCTCTCTCTCTCTCTCTCTCTCTCTCTCTCTCTCTCTCTCTCTCTCTCACACACACACATACACCTACACACACACGCATATATATGCACACTCAACTCACACACCTTTAATTTAACGCATGGATATCAACACACACACAAACACACATGCACACAAACACACACACACACACACAAACACACACACACACACACACACACACACACACACACACACACACACACACACACACACACACACACACACACACACACACACGCACAGCCATTCATGGTAAAGTGATTAGGTTTGAAGCTTTAGCCCCGGCTGCTATAAATTAACAATTCAATTAGGAATTGTTTGGGTCCTTTTCAAACGTTAGAGGAAGTCCACTGTTCCCAAAAGTTTTGGTGGGATCCAGAATCTATCTTCCATGGCCACCTTCTATCCTAAGGTTAGGGGGGGCGTTTCATTTACAGCGTGCCTGTATGGAAAAATGAATGCAATGAGTCTATTCATTTAGTACCAGTTCAGCAGGCAGCTATGCCACCTGGACCTTAAACAAAACTCTTTGTTTAAGATCTGAGGAGATTATCCCTGTACTTTGTGTAACGCATAACGCATATATTTGACTCTTGTGTTTTCAGCGTGCATTCGATGCTTGTGTGTGTGTTTGTGTGTGTATGTGTGTGTATGTGTGACAGTATTTGTATGTGTATATGTGTGTGTGTATAGGGAAGGCTGCGGGGGAACATGCTAAACAGGTTTGGTGAGGTTTATCGTTTGTCGGGGAAGGCGAGGAGGGAGGGGGTGGAGGCGGACCCCCTTAACTGTCGGGGGGGGGGGGGGGGGGGGGTTTGGTTCCGGCTAGCGAGGGAGAAGGACGCTCTCCTCCGCTGTGGAATTGGATTTCCTTAATTGCTTCCCCGCTCGCTGAATGGAAGGGCCCTGACAGGCCGTGGCCCTCAACAGGGCCCTTTTTTTCATATTTTTTTGCATGCGGAATGCAAATATCACAATGCTGCACAGAGGTCGGCGTAGCAAGATTACCCTCCGATTGCTCCGTGCTACGAGCGTGACGCATGCGGTGGGACTGTGTTAGTACGAAGGCCCGGCCGTATTAACGCCTCTGTGTTTTGCATGAGCGCTGCGTGTGTGCATGTGTTGACAGCTGTGAGGAAGGGGATTTACTGTTGCTTTGATCCCCTCCGCGTGCAAACATCTGCTGCACGGGGTGGACGCCTTTACTTAGGATACCACAAGAAACCTTTCCTTCTTTCCTGCTGTCTTCTCTCCTACTGTCCTCTCTTCTTCCGTTCCTTCTTCTCTGGGAGACCTTCGTGGCCATACCTGAAGTTATTTCTGAAGATGTTGAAACTTTTCTCTTTTCTTTTTCTTATTTTACTCTGAACTGGATACCTTCACTTATTTTCATGAGGAGACCTTCATAAAGTTTTATGGCACTACCTCACAGCCTGCTGCCATGCCAACCTGTGACAAAGAGTTACATCCTGTTTTCACTTAATCAAATTGCTACGTTCAGCCCTGAACTACAGAGTAATTGCAGATACAATTTATTTTAATGTTATTTAAGCGCTGTTTTAATTTATATTCTTTTGTTCTTGCAGACTCAAATCCATGAATATCACATTGAATTCATTTCATGAATGTTGGAGCAAAATAAGTCAATTCTGACTGTCATAACATGAAGTATCTATAGAAAATAAGTCCCATTAGTACACATATTTTTAGGCAGTATCTGCTTTTCATCAGCAATTGAACAGGACTGAAAAGCTATCTATGCTCAGACCCCATAATCTTGTCACATAATCTTTATCTGACACTGCGTTTGAGGAGTGTCAATGGAGAGAGTTTAAAATCATAAAAAGTATGAATACATGTCTTTTTAGAATACAATCATAGAGTGAAAAATTAAGTTGCAAAAATAGGCTGACCTTTTGAGTTGGCACACGTGTGCACACAAACACACCTACCTACACACAAACACACACACCCACAAAAAAACACCTACACACACACAGAAACATACACAGAAACACCTACACACAAACACACACCCACACACACACACACACACACACACACACACACACACACACACACACACACACACAGAAACACACACGTACGCAGACACTTCTACAGACAAATACCTCCTAACACCTACACACACCTGCACGCACACCCTTACCCCCCCGCCAAGCCTAGACTGTCTAAAGGTGAACCCTTGAAATAATGCCTCGTATCCCCACCCCCCACCATGGCCTGCACCCCTCTCTCAGTACCCGCATCGCTCTATTCCCGTTAAGGCTCT
>NC_136941.1:14030160-14032660 GCF_949987615.1 Pollachius pollachius
CATCAACCTATCTTTCCGTTTGAATAGATGGATAAACATCTGCAAGTAACACTTAGTGCCAAGGCCTGCCTGTGTGTGTGTGTGTGTGTGTGTGTGTATGTTTACGGAAGGGCTGGAGAGGTGTGTGCGATAATATCCATCCAGAACCTACTCTAAAAACACAACCTCTTCTACCTCCCCATACCCCTCTGCTCAGCTTCTGATAAGTGGAGCCGGAGTCTGTGGGGGTTAGGGATTCCTGTCTGGAACACACACACACACACACACACACACACACACACACACACACACGCACACACACACACACACACACACACACACACACACACACACACACACACACACACACACACAAATGCACACACACACACACGTGTACGTGTAGGGTTCGGTCTACGTAACATTCCTGTGTCCGAGTGAGGAAACAGCACAGTCATCTTCCCCACCACTCCCAAATCTTCCACTTCTTTTCCTGAGGTCAGGGCGCACTAATCATATGTCTCTCTCTCTCTCTCTCTCTCTCTCTCTCTCTCTCTCTCTCTCTCTTTCTATAATGGTTCTCTACCTCTCTCTATAGCTCTCTCCATATCTCTCTCTATACCACTCTCTGTTGCTCTCTACTGTTCTCTATATCTCTCTTTTTTTACCTCTACCCCTGTCGCTCTGTGTTGCTTTATCTCTCTACCTCTCTATATATCTCTGGATATATAACTCTTTCTATATCTCTTTCAACTTTTTGCTATATCTCGTTCTTTCAATATCTCTCTCTCTATCTCTCTCTCTATCTCTCCCTATGGCTCTCTCTACTATATCTCTCTACTTATCTCTACCTCTATATCCCTCCCTCTCTAACTCTCTCTCTTTATATATCTCTCTATATCTCTACTTTTATATATATATATATACCCTTGCCACTACAGCTCTCTACCTCTCTTGACCCCTCTCTTTATATTTGTACCTCTCTCTTCACCTCTTTACCTCCCCTCCTCTCTCCTTCTATCTCTCCCACATTCTTACCCGTATCTCCCCTGTACTGCTGCCATGTTGTGACTAATGCGTCCTCTACACTCCTCTCCTTCCCTTCCAGTAAAGCTGCTTCCCCCCCGCCCTCATCGGCCCGTTCAACTCACCGGTGTATCAACTCCCCCCTCTAATGTTCGGCCTTCCGTCTAACACTGCTTTAGCCCCCCCGAACCCGGCCCCATCCCCCTCCCCGTGTCTAGTATCCTTCCACCTCCTCTCTTCTGTGATGTACTTTACCCCCATGTCTCCTTGTCAACTCGTCCCCTCATTCATCAGCCCTCCCCCCATCTCCTCCTATCTCCCTTCCCTACTTTTCCTCAACGTTGTTTATCTTTGACCCCTTTCTCCCTCACACACCCTGATTCCCCCCCACCCCCCCCTTCTTTGTCCTTCCCCTGCCCCCCCGCTCCCTCTCTCCCTCCCTCCCTTCCCTCCCTCCCGGGGGTGTGTTTCAGGGGTTAAGGAGTAGGTCACGTGTTCTCAGTCTCTGTCTCTTCCTAATGGTTTCTTAATGAGAGGTGGATCGAGATAGAGAGAGAGATACAGGCTGAGAGAGAGAGAGGAAGAGGGACTTACTGAAAGAGAGTTTGAGAGAGAGCTGGAGAGGGAGACAGAGCGAGAGGTATAGAGAGAGTGAGAGTGAGAAAGAGTGAGAGAGGGTGACAGAGAGAGAGACAGAGGAGATGGATCAAGCAAAGGGAACATATAGTGAGTAAGATGTCAGTCTGAACCGAAAATTGGATCAAATTGGACACATAACCCCCCGACCATCTCTCTCTCTCTCTCTCTCCCTCTCCCTCTCTATCTCCCTCTCTATCTCTGTATCCCTCTCTCTTTGAGTGTGTGTGAGAATGTGTGTGCGAGAGTGAGTGCGTGGGTGTATGTGTGTATGCGTGTGTGTGTGTGTGTGCATGTGTGCGCGCACGTGGGTGAGTGCGTGTGTGGGTGTACGTGACCCCTTCCTCGGTTTCAAGCTCTCTCTAAGCCGCTCGGCTCCTCGGGGGGAAAAAGGAAATGGCACATTTGTAACCTTGAATAAGTGGAGACGGAGGCGTGTGTGGATGGTGGAGGGTGGGCGGTGGAGGGGCTTCACGCCGGGTGGGGTTGTGTCACACGCTATATCCACCACGCCTATGGGTGCCAGGGGGCTGGGCGACAAGGAGGTCTTTAATCTGCCTGCTGCTTTTGCTGATTTGATCATAAGCAATTAATCTCAATGGCTCTACACTGCTCTGCGTTGGGTGGTGGGGTGGGGGGTGGGCAGTGGCTGTAGGTGGGTGTGGGTGTGTTGGTGTGGGCGTATGCGTCGGTGGAGGCGTGCGAAGGGTGGAGGTGAGACAAGTTCCAACCTGTGCAACGTATCCCCAGCAAAGGCAAAGGTTCCTTTTTAAGTCTTAACTGTAAGTCTTGCAGGTGTAGCGTTGATGTAAGACAGACTGGTGCTAAATGGTTTTTAATTGATTTGGAATTCTGTGTC
>NC_136941.1:14037660-14040160 GCF_949987615.1 Pollachius pollachius
CCCTGTCTCCCTGTCTCCCTGTCTCCCTGTCTCCCTGTCACCCTGTCTCCCTGTCCCCCTGTCCCCCTGTCACCCTGTCTCCCATTCCCCCTGTCTCCCTGTCTCCCTGTCTCCCTGTCGCCCTGTCCCCCTGTCTCCCTGTCACCCTGTCTCCCTGTCCCCCTGTCCCCCTGTCCCCCTGTCTCCCTGTCGCCCTGTCTCCCTGTCTCTCTGTCTCCTTGTCTCACTGTCGCCCTGTCTCCCTGTCCCCCTGTCTCCTTGTCTCCCTGTCTCCCTCTCTCCCTGTCTCCCTGTCCCCCTGTCTCCGTGTCTCCTTGTCTCCTTGTCTACCTGTCTCCCTGTCCCCCTGTCTCCCTGTCCCCCTGTCTCCGTGTCTCCTTGTCTACCTGTCTCCCTGTCCCCCAGTCTCCCTTTCCCCCTGTCTCCGTGTCTCCTTGTCTCCTTGTCTACCTGTCTCCCTGTCCCCCAGTCTCCCTTTCCCCCTGTCTCCGTGTCTCCTTGTCTCCTTGTCTACCTGTCTCCCTGTCCCCCAGTCTCCCTTTCCCCCTGTCTCCGTGTCTCCTTGTCTCCTTGTCTACCTGTCTCCCTGTCCCCCTGTCTCCCTGTCCCCCTGTCCCCCGGTCTCTTCTCCTCTCTGGGGCGTTGACGTTGCTCTCTCTTAACACCACTCCCCTCACAAAGCCCCCACACTAAACTCACGTTGACAGCACGGACCCCATGAAACAAACTCTGCTCTCCATTCATCAAAACTAAATGTGAAGTAGAGTCGGGTTCAGCACACGCGTCTCCAGCTGCAAGGCACAACTCGTTTTCCCCGACTCAAGCCCTCCGATCACATCGCTATGTGCACGTCACAAATGTGTGTGCGCGCGTGTGCATGTGCGCAAACCTGCACGTATACACACAATGACTTGCTACCCACACGTGTGTCTTTGTGTGTGAGTTTGAGAGCGTGTGTGTATTGTGTAGACCTGGACAATAAGAAACTCAGAAGGACCATTTTCACATATTTGCCTTTGCTTTTAAAAGGGTGTTTTATTTAGCATAAATGTTGAAGCCAAGGTTGCCCAGCTACCATGGCAACCAAATTAAACGGAGGATCTCTTCAGAAAGCAGAAATCTAAATTATTTGGATTGTTTTATTGAAAGGGAAACGAAAATTCAAAATGATGCTCGTTGTGCACTGATAACTGCCATATCAACAATGGAGATAAAAAGTAAAGAAAATAAAAAATAAACCTTCCATTGTTTATGTTATCATTCAACAACACTACCGGACTGATACCGCTCCATTCATATTCATATGCGGTCTGATGATTCACTCTTAATACATCTGGGCAATGGAGCGGTGATGTAACTGCACGCTAGTTCCTTAACCACGCTAGATAAACCTATTGCCTTCGAATACAGGCCACAGTATGTGTGTCTAACATCACCGCGAAAGCAAGCAGATGTGTGATGAAATCCATAAGCTGTGTCCACGGGATTAGCCCTGATAGGCTGTTTCTGGTGCGGTGAAGTGATTTTATCCGTCAGAACATTTCAAAATGTGTCCAGGCGATAAGGCTTACAGAAAGAGTAGGAGGGCTTTATGTAAATAGAGATGGATGTACACATACACACTACATGATGTTCACATGTGCCGGGGATCAACCGGCAATTTGGTTGGATTTGAATACACTGTATGCTTCATAATGAACCGTTTTAGTTTTACAAATGCCCCCCCCCCCACTTGCCTCCTAAAGTGTGTTAATTTAAGTTTGGGTAGCCTGTGGTGTGGGAGTGAGTAACTGTTTGATGGCGAGGAGTGTGGACATGTTCCATCTGTTGACAGACATGTACAGGGGATGCTGGGAAAAACAGGTCAGGGGTTGTTCTCCCGTCCAATGGACGGATGAGTGGAGGGAGATGGGGGTCAAAGTTCACCCTACTTTCTCTTCCCCACGACTCTATTCCTCTCCTTCAATTTCTCCCTGCCTCCCCTTTTCTCTTCTGCCACTTTCTGTGTGTGTCGGCCTATTTGTGTGTGTGTTTTTTTGTGTGTGTGTGTGTGTGTGTGTGTCTATGTGTGCGTGCATATATGAATGTGCGTATGCGTGTATTTCTGTGTGTGTTTCTGTGTGTGTGTGTGTGTGTGTGTGTGTGTGTGTGTGTGTGTGCATTTGTTGTTGCCCAAGAGCAGATCCATGTTATTGATTGACTCCTGTGGTTGCTGGGCTGCCCAATAAAAGGGGAGGGATGTGTGTATGGGGAGGAGGGTAGGTGGGGGGGGGGGTGGGTGGGGGAGGGGGGAGGGATGGTGTGCACGGCTCTAATGAATTCTTGCACCTTGTGCCCTCTGTACCAACCCCCACTCCCCCTCCTTAATTAACTTTGTTGTTTTGCTGTGTGTGTGTGTGTGTGTGTGTGTGTGTGTGTGTGTGTGTGTGTGTGCGTGTGTGTGTGCGTGTGTGCGTGTGTGTGTGCGTGTGTGCGTGTGTGTGTGTGTGTGTGTGTTTGG
>NC_136941.1:14042660-14047660 GCF_949987615.1 Pollachius pollachius
GGGAACGCCTGGACTTCTTTCTCAAGCAGGAAGAGGCCGCCGGGCCCGACTCCAGCTTCATGGGTCCCAACGAATCAGAGGAGGCCGGGGGCGGGGCCGTGGCGTCAGTAGCCAATCTGAAGGCGGCACTGATGAGTAAGAACAGCCTGTTGTCACTGCGGGCGGAGATGTTAGGAGAAGATAACCCCCTGCTGTACGAGTACCTGCCCAAAGGAGCGCACTCCCTCTCTTGTAAGTCCTTGTTTACCATCAGTCTCTGCTCACACCCGCTATTAAACACACACACACACACACACACACACACACACACACACACACACACACACACACACACAAAAACACTCAAACGCACACACATAGACACATACACTCAAACACACACACACACACACACACACACACACACACACACACACACACACGCAAAAACTCAAACACACACACACAAACTCACTCACTCACTCAAACACACATACCCACACACGCACACACACAAAAACACACGCACACACACACACACACACACACTCAATCACTCAAGCGTGCATTTGAGTGATTCAACACCCCTACACACGCACACAAAAACACTCAAACACACGCAAAAACACTCAAACACAGACACACACACAATCGCACACATACAAATACACAAGGACGCAGACATAAATGTTCACACACACAAACATTAGTGTGTCTGTTTATCCGCACAAGTGCACACACTCACACAGCGAACGTGGTACACGCTCACGTTTCCCCCATTCACAGAGGGGGACCGCAGGCCAAACCGCCAGACCGACTCGTTCAACAAGTCTAACTCACATGTACACAAAACCCACCACTGTGTGTTTTCCAATGCCCTCTTGTTTTGCTCCTCGGCGGGACATGAAACACAGACTGAACCGCTGTTGTTGTTGACACTTGATTAGCCCGCACTGTCGCAAACTCGTCCACACGGTCATGCATTGCACAGTGTATTGCGTTGCATGTATGTGTGCTTGTTTGTGTGCACGTGTGTGTGTGTGTGTCTGTGTGTGCGTGTGTGTGTGTGTGTGTGGGTTTGCACCGGCGTTTGTAATGGGTTGCCGTAGCGATGCCAGCGTGACCCAGTCAGCGTTGAGTCAGTGAGAGGACATGCTGTCAGGCTCTCTCGCCAGTGTTTTAAAAATATTTGTGCGCCTCGGTGTGAGTACTGCAGCAGCATGGTGTGCTACAGTACTCACGTGGATGCATACATAATATATATAATATCATATTAAAATATATAATATTCAAATGATGAAATATATAGTGTACAAATAACAGAATGCACGGCAGAGGAAAGCCTGCTATATGATGCCAATCTGTTTTAATGCAAAGGTATCAAAGGAATTATAGGATGGGAAAATCACTGAAGGATCACTGGGCATGGATGTTTGGTCTACTGCTAATTATACTGTTTCTTGCAAAGATCACATTTATCACTTAATACTTTTGTAAACGGTATACTTTGCAGATTCACTTCTATTCCTATTTTAAGAATTTGTGTTGCACTGGAAGTGTGACAGGCAGCTCAATACTTCCATATCATCGTCATCTGTCACCTGGTTCCATTCTCTTTGTCTTTGATCTTCTTTTAAAGCAATAGATAAAATTAGAAGTTCTTATTCTTTAACAGAGTGTCAGTTCTTTCGAGTATTTTGGTCTTACACTGTTTTGCTCTATCTGTCTTTGAAAGTGTAATTGCGTGTGTGTATGTGCGTGTGTGTACGCGCGTGCGTGTGAGTATCCGTGGGCGTGCGTGTGCGTGTGTTGGTGTGGTGTGTAAGTCTGTGTGTGTGTATGTGTGTGTGTGTCCATGTACCTGCATGCGTGTGTTCTGTGTGCATGCTTCCTATGCGAGCGGGGGTGTATGTGTGTGTGCTTGTGTGTGTTTGCGTGTGTATGTGTGTGTGTGTGTGTGTGTGTGTGCGTGCGCCACATGAGTGTCTGTATCTTTGGCAGGAGCGTGTGTCCTGAAGGGCACATTTGTGTGTGTGTGTGTGTGTGTGTGTGTGTGTGTGTGTGCGTGCGTGTGTGTGTGTGTGTGTGTGTGTGTGTGTGTGTGTGTGTGTGTGTGTGTGTGTGTGTGTGTGTGTGTGTGCACCCTGGGCATGTGTTTCTCTGCTTTTTACTGGCTCGTAATTGGATCTTTTGTCCCGGGAGCTGCCTGTCTTTGTTAGTGGAGGGAAAGCAAAGGAGTGTACAACACTGGCCTGCGCTGGGGCTTTTCAGTTCACTTCCACTCACCTACAAAAGACAAGACATTACTAAGACTGAATAGACCATGCCACACTCTCAATGGTGAACAGACACCATTATACACACGCATGCACAGGGACACACACACACACACACACACACACACACACACACACACACACACACACACACACACACACATACTTGGACACACACACACGCATACACACAAACACACACACATGCCAACACACACACAGACACACACACACACACACACACACATACACACACACACACAAACACACACACCTACTTGGACGAACACACACACACACACAAACACACACACACACACAAATACACACACACACACACACACAAACACACTTGGACGAACGCACAGTCACCCACACAGACCAAATCTGTTGTTGTGGAAGACTTAAGTGTGTTGGATTGAGATGCTTCTTTTGACCGAAAGAGAGCTTCTGTCAGACCCACAGACACTCACAATCTTCAAGGAGGACTTTCACAAACACACACACTATACACACACACACACACACACACACACACACACACACACACACACGCAAAGCCTCACAGTCCTCGCTGTGTAGCCACCAGAATTCAAAAATAATTCAGAGAATGCCAATTAAATAATGCATGAAGAAATGCAGAAAGAATGCACTTTTTTATGAGCCTTGGTTTTATTTTAATTGTCACAGTAAAAAACTCTGGGGACATCTTTGGTTTGGCCAAGCCCTATTTTTACCCTACCCCCACATCCCCACACACACACAACACACACACACACACACACACGCACGCACGCACGCACGCACGCACACACACACACACACACACACACACACACACACACACACACACACACACACACACACACACACACACACACACACACACACACACACACACACACACACACACACACACACACAGACAATTGGGTTTAGAAATATGGGTTTGTCCACGTCCCCCCAGTGTCTCTGACTGAGGGCTGGAAATAAACAAACAGTGTACCTCAGATTACTGGGCGGAGGACGGGGACAAGTCTGCCTCGTTTGACGGATCACTGGCCTCCTATTCCCCCCGACCCACTCCCCTTTTTCCTCCTCTCCCTTCCTCCCTTCTTCTTCACCCCTCCTTCACATCCTTCCTGTTCTTTCTTACTCTCCCCTCCTCTTTCCCCCTCTACCCCACTCAACACCATGTCTCCCTCCCCCTCTCTCTCTCCCTCTCCCTGTCTCTCTCTCTCGCTCTCCTTCAGCTCTCCTTAACACCCCTCTGTCATCGTGCGCGTGCATACACAAACACACACAAAGCTACTCCTGCCAGCTCCTGCATTTTGTCGCTATTTGTCTTACTCCTGCCTCCGACTTCCAACTCTCTCCCCCTCTCTCCCTCTCTCCCTCTCTCCCTGTCTCTTTCTCTCACACACGCACGCGCGACACACAGGCCTCCACACCAATGCCCACACATGCACACAAGCTCACAATCACCCCGACAGCGGTGGAACGTCAAATGGTGTTGGTTTGAAAACCTGGGAAAGTATTGATTTGAGAGGTACAGCCGGGTCACATGGCTGATTCAAGAGATGAACGCAAAATACAGGACCTTGATCTCTCTCCCTCTCCCTCTCTCTCTCTCTGTCTCTCTCCCTCTCCCTCTCTCCCTCTCCCTCTCTCTCTCTCTGTCTCTCTCCCTCTCCCTCTCTCTCTCTCTGTCTCTCTCTCTCTCTCTCTCTCTCTCTCTCTCTCTCTCTCTCTCTCTCAGTCTTTAGTTAAACTCATCTTTCCAACTTCCACCTTCTCCCTCCTGTCACCCCCCCCCCCTTTCTCTCTTTGGAGGTCCGATGAGCCACCCTTCAAAGATAAATAAATAACTTTGCATCATTCAGTGATGAATAGCATCCGTCTGGCTTTTGATTGAATTCAAACACACGCAGGGCTGTCTGCGATGTGATTCTGGCAGTCCGCAGCCACCTTGTTAAGTATAGCGCTTGACTCACAGAGGATGAACACACACACAACCTCACACGTAGCACACACACACACACACACACACACACACACACACACACACACACACACACACACACACACACACACACACACGTGCACATCCCCTGTTTTTGCAGCGCTGATGCTGAAAACACATTGGAAGATGTCAATCAGAGACTTAATAGTTCCAAAGGAGATCAGAGAGGGATTAAGGCCGTCTATCCTCACACTCCTCATGCGATCCACGCCAGACAATAGAATGTGCCGGATCACTTGTTCCCTCCTGCTTACCAGCTCTACCAGAACATCCAATTAGCTAATCGCGTCGTGCTATCGCTAAAGTTTATTTCTCCAAATGGGCACTTGTTTACTTAACATGTATTCCAGGCATCTCCGAAACATGGCAACTAGATGCCAATTAGAGTCATTTTCTTTAAATACCAGAGAGCCACAAACGTACTGAAATATGTTGACATGATTAGATGTTGTATGTGATTTGTGATTTATAACATATATCAACAAGTCAGAGAGAATATTATCTTAATGTATTGGCTAGTGGTCGTGTTTCGTAATTAACAAGCTAAAGACAACGAGATGTACGCAAACATTCTTACAAAGGAAATATTTTATAGTTTATCAAGAATGTGGAAAGGCTTTTCCCTGAACAGAATTACTGTGTCTCTCAATTTAAAAGGTAGAGCAATTAGCCAGTGAGTGTAATTTTCCTTCCTAAACCTTTTAACTTCTTCGAGCCTTGGA
>NC_136941.1:14052660-14075160 GCF_949987615.1 Pollachius pollachius
CGACCACCACCACCACCACCACCATCACCACCAGGCTCTCCACCCACCCGGCGCGGCACAGCACCCGGCGACGCCCACCGCCACCTCCACTGCCCGCTACTTCTGCGCCCAGTGCCCCGCCAGCTTCACGCTCAAGTCCAACGCCGACCGCCACGAGAAGACCATCCACTTCAAGAAGAAGCTGATGCAGTGCATGTACTGCCTGAAGCACTTCCGGGACCGCACCGACCTGCACCGCCATCTGTCCTCGGTGCACTCCAAAGAGCGCGGACACACCTGCCCGGCCTGCGCCAAGGCTTTTAGCACCCAGAAGAACCTGGCCACGCACGTCAAGGTGTGCTGCCAGGTGGGGCTCATGCCAGGACCCTTTCAGGACCAGCCGGGCTGGTACTGAAGAGACAAAGAGAGTGGGAGAGAGAGAGAGAGAGAATGTGAGGGAGAGAGAGATGGAGGCTTTTACAAGGAACATGTCTCAGGGAAAAAGGGGTTGCAGACCCCCTACTGTGTGGAGCCTCAGAGAGTCCCTGTTTGGATTGGGAGGACCTAATAGGATCGAAGGCACAGAACCAGCGTCCGGGTTCTGGTACGCACAGGAGCATTTCGATGCTCGTCGTAGTCTGTGGACCAATGGCATGGTTAGATACAGTGTATAGTATATATTATTATGTGTGTGGCTACTCCTTCTTCAAAAACCAAATAATAAACAAAAATACAAAAATACAAATGTATGACCGTATCCCATTTTGTGGAAAGTTCGCCCCTCCTCCTTTTTCAGCACTCATCAGGCACAGTACGTTGATGTTTTTACTGAATGACGTCCATTGCGTTGAATGCTTCTACCGGTCACCTGACTGTGTGCCCCACAGGAGGGCTTCGCTCAAATGTTCTTAACTCTCCTAAACTCAACCCTTGAAACTTACTATATGAATGAAAGAGTCTGCCTCGACACTACTGGTGGAGTGCTGTCAGGCGTTCCTGCAGCCCCACCGCTCACACAACAGCACCACCCTCAGGAAGTCAGCAGCATTGCCCTGCTGTATGAGGGCCATAAACGACCATAAATTCCAACGGCCAAACCCTGATTTTGGCATTGTAGATGACAGTAGGCAGAGCGGCATTTAAAAAGAAAAACGGAACACGCCCAACACGCAGGATGGGTTTAGGAGGAAGAGCTAGTGTTGTGTCTGTAGTTCCCCTCGCCCTCCTACCTACTGCACGTGTCTTTAGAACGTAACAGATGGGAGGACGACACAAAGACGGCCAACAGAATAGAAACCGCCATACTGCATGGGGGGTTGGGGAGCAATGCTCTCTGTGCCTTGCTCTCTGACCCAGATCTGCTGAGTCCTGCTCATACGACGCATTTGCTAAAGCGGGACAGTAATTGGCTCTCCTTGACCCTTGACCTCAGAGCTAAAGTGGCAGCAGTGGGGAAAATGGACCAGTATGAGTCCTATTGTAGCGAGGAGCCATGAAAAGAGTGGGAATTAATTAAGAGTCTGTTTGCGCTGAGAATGAATGAAGTCGCTCGTGAACCAGAGGATATACTCTCTTTTAATGGGAGATTGCCCCCACAGACACTGATGTCACAGTAGATACCATGGGACATTTTTCTTTGATCTGTGTGTCATTGTGTGTCCTCATAATGTCCATATCACTCACAGAACCGTTTCCTTTATTCACTTAGAAAGGGATTGCCGATGCGGTTGTGATTTGCGTGTCGGAAACAGAAGTGAAGCCCTGTTTAGAGAAACCGCTCCAGTGTTAATCTGTGAGAAAAATAAATCGGATCCAAAACTAGGAACAAACAAGGAGCTCAGTCGATTCTGGGTTAGGGTCATGTTTGTGAAACGGCAAATTATTTAGATTATATTGAAATATTTTCCTGTATTCATTTTTTGGGTAAATATTCAATGAAAAAACTATTGTACAATTGCTTTTGTGTATTTCCTCTTTGTTGTCCTCTTCACAGAGACATCCTCTCTTAATCAAAGCAGCTCCTTTGCATAGCTTTTACTATTATTAAATTGGGACGGAAGCTGAATCAAACGATTCCGCTGTATGTTTTCTCTCCCATCCAGGAACATGTCGAGTGCGTGCTAATAATCCCATTCTTCCATTTCCCAGTTGAATCCAAAATGCGATCATAACCTTCAATGCAATTCTTGTTCTCCCTGTATCTGCATGTCTTGTTCTTTCTGATTAATTATCCTGTCTACAGTCCCCCCCCCCCAAAAAAAAGCAGTGTCTATTTAAAGACAGAGGTAAATATAACACATCTTAGTCCAACCTCAAAGCCCCTCTCTGTGCGCCCTCCCTACCTTGCTACGGTAGCAGTAGTGCGTGTTGTCCTTGTGAAATTATAAAGACAGTGCTGTTCCTTTAAATGTTTACACACACAAACACATGCTGCCCGCACCCCCCCTCCCCCCCCCACCCCCCCACACACACACACATACACACACACACACCAGTACTCTACTTCCATACCCTTCATGTAGCCCATTGCCATTTATGTCTAGACATTGAGATTATTGGCAATGTACAGAAACGCACAGTATAAGGTTAGGACATGATATTAGCTGTGTTTCCCTTGTTTTGCTTCAGTATTTCCTTTTGCCTGTGCTAAGTGCAATCCCCCTGTTGTGTTGATGTTCATACATTTCCTTTACCTTTCCTTCAACCCCCTCCCCCCCTTTTTCTTTGTATGCGGGGGGGGGGGGGGGAACCTGTTGTCAGGGCAACTAAACCTTCTGTTATAAGTATGGCCATGGGAGCTGATGAGGCTGTTACACTATACTGTCAATTTAAATGCAGCAGGAACACTTAGTATTTTATTTAAATGCAAGGATTTTGATTAATTGCTAACCTTTTGTTTCTTCCCTCCGTCCCCCCACACCCACACCCTTTCCCAACCCTCTCTCTCTCTCTCTCTCTCTCTCTCTCTCTCTCTCTCTCTCTCTCTCTCTCTGGTTCTCTTTGTGGTTCTCTCTCTCTCTCTCTCTCTCTCTCTCTCTCTCTCTCTCTCTCTCTCTCTCTCTCTCTCTCTCTCTCTCGCTCTCTCTCTCTCTCTCTCTCTCTCTCTGGTTCTCTCTCTTTCTCTTTCTGCCTCTCTCTCGCTGTCTCTCTCTCCGCCAACAGTGAACGACTTCACGGTGATCCGCAAGAAGTTCAAGTGCCCCTACTGCAGCTTCTCGGCCATGCACCAGTGCATCCTGAAGAGGCACATGCGCTCCCACACCGGAGAGAGACCCTACCCCTGTGAGATCTGTGGCAAGAAGTTCACCAGGCGGGAGCACATGAAACGACACACACTGGTAAGCACGCTAGAGTTCTTCTGTGTACCAGCAGAGGGCAGCAGATCACTCAGGACGTGTGCTTTACTGTTGAAAGGCTTGGTGTTCGTTTCAGTTTGATCATACTTGTATAAGATGTGATGCATCCACGAGGTGAATAGGTCATATCGCAGGGGGAATGGTTTGCTCTAGGCTGACCTTATTTGATAGGATGGGAACTGTGCTAAGGTTAGATAAACACGGCTGCTACTTTCCATATTATTATTTAAAATATATCGCTTGTTAGTTGTCATCAACCACACCTAAAGCTTACATGGCGTGAGTCACAAACATTACATTTTGGTGTAAAATAACCAATACCAAAGAATTAACAAGTGAAATGAGGTTTGCCTACTTTGAATGAAAAAGTCCAAGTATGTTGTGGGGGTTTCTAAACGACCTGTGCTGCTCCACGTGCTCAAACGCCTCCTCTTCCTCCTCTTCCTCCTCCCCCTCCTCCCCCTTCGTCGCCCCGACAGGTCCACAGCAAGGACAAGAAGTACGTGTGCAAAGTCTGCAGCCGGGTGTTCATGTCGGCCGCCAGCGTGGGCATCAAGCACGGCTCCCGCCGCCACGGCGTCTGTGCCGACTGCTCCGGCAGGGGCATGGCGGCGCTGCTGGACCACCGCCACCACCACCACCACCACCACCACGGGGGAGAGGAGGAGGAGGAGGCCGGCGCCGGGGACATCTCCCCGGAGGAGGAGCTCTACCCCGGCGACCACCACCGCTTCCACGACGACCAGGCCAACGAGTGCGACGGCGACGGCGACGAGGAGATGATGGCGGAGGGCGAGATGGAGGCGGAGATGGAGGGCGAGATGGCGGGGGAGGGGGAAGGGGAGGGCGAAGGGGAGGGCGAAGGGGAGGGGGAGGAGATGGCAGCAGCGGGGGGGAGGGGCAAGTGGAAGGACTCGGGGATGGCGCGGCAGGCGGCAGAGGAGGACAATGAGAAGGAGGAGAGCGACTCGTCTGCGCCGGAGGGCGAGACGCGCAACGGCAGCGAGAAGGACTTCGGCTGGATCTCCTAGGGGCCTCTCCAGACGCCGCCGCCGCCGCCGCCGCCGCCGCTGATTGGCCCCTTTCACCGACCGCAGTTGAAGTGATCGCTGCTGCCGTGACCTCTTGAGGCACAGATCTCTGGCCTCTTTGTGGCCTCCTATGGTCGGACAGCGGTCAGGGAATGTGTAGAGCGATGCGCAACGACCATCTAATACCATTGTGGGTGACACAGTCAAGCACACACACACGCACGCACACACACCAACACACTCACACACAGAGACACGTGCACACGCGCAACACAACATAGCAACCTTGAGCTAGGGATGTGACGGCCATATTGAAAGGAGAGGGACTGATGATGGCTCTCGGGACAGACTTCTCCTGCTTACCTCCTTATCCTCTTCTGATGCAGTGTTCCTTTTATCTACTATGGTTTCACTTTCCTTTTCCTTCGTGTTCCAAGGGGATCAAGCCAGAGTACCATAGTTTTGTACTCTACTGTTTGTGAGAAATTTGGAAATATGTAATAGACTCGTCCAAGGACCTGGCTGGACCACAGCTTTTTTTTTGCTGGTTTTGCTGTCACAATCACCATGGAAACCAAGGATTGGAAGACAAGACGTTGGTGCCGGTGGGCGTGTAGAGAAAGAGAGAGAGAGAGAGAGAGAGAGCAAGAGAGAGGAAGAGCGTCTGGATGCTATCAGCTTCCAACTTTTTCTTTTTGTTTTTTAGATGGAACCATGGGGTGAAGTGTGGGTGGGGTATGGGGGGGGGGGGCTGTACTGGGTAGGGGATGGGGGTGTCTGTTTAAGTTAAGGGACTCTACTTTTGAATCTATTGCAACGCTGCGCGCGTCATGGCGAAATGCCAGATGGCACATTTTCTTTCCAATGCATAGCCCAACTGCCACAGACTTGCACTTTAACCACAGTTAAGGCTCCTCCCCCCTCCCCCCAACCCCCCTCCGCCCAACCCCCTAAACCCACGGTTTACAATTTTTGGATCCAATCTTTACTTAAACCTAGACAACCTGGTGACCACACCTACCTTTGAGGAGGATACCTTATGTCCTCTTGACTGTTATCATGACGTGTGACAAAATCAACCTTGGATCTTGCAGAATGCAGTTTGCTGTTCATATAGCCTATGCCTTTTAAGTGATGGACCTGAATCTTTTGTTTATGTTTCCACACATTTCTAGCGACCAATGTTACAAGAAGATACGGGACGGGTGTGACGGATGTACATACATTTCTTTTTTCTTTTTGGTTTGGGGAGGTTTAACGGAGGGAGAGAATGAGAGAATGAGTGTGAGAGAGAGAGAGAGAGAGAGAGAGAGAGAGAGTGACAGAGAGAGAGTGATCTTCAAGCTCTATGCAGCAACTAACGTTGCATGATCTAGCTATTATCTAACAACAGGAACCCTTCATTCGAGATAACATATCAAGTCAATAATACATAGAATCCAACATAATCCTATACAACTGCAACTCTACCCTCAACTACTCTGTCTCTCTGTCTGTCTCTCTTTCTTTCTGTCTCTCTGTCTCTCTCTTTCTCTGCCTCTCTCTCTCTCTCTCTCTCTGTATCTCTCTGTGTGTCTCTCTCTCGCTTTTTCTCTCTCTCTCTCTCTCCCTCTCTCTCTCATTCTCTCTGATGCCTGCCTGGAGGAGGTCAGGTTGTGTGTATGGATTGGGAAGCAGAGTCTCTGATGTCAAAAAGAGGACCTGATTTTCTTCCTAAACCACATTGCCAGTGCCATTGGTCAGTTTTATCATTTCAATTTAAAAAGTGGATTATGCAGTTTTTTTCTCCCAATTTACTTGGACCATGGACATCCTTTACTGAGATTTTGTATGTATAAAAAAAAAAGGGGCAGACATTTTGGCAAAAAATCTCCATCATGTTTGATCTTAGTGAATTGTGTAAAGTTAATTTGCTCTTGTATTATTCGTTCTTTTGGTTTAATCGCTATTTATTGATAAATGTTTTACTCAAGTAAAACATGTGACTCCCTGTTTTGGAAGTCACTCTGTCTGCGTGGGGTGAAACAGAAGGAGAGATTGTGGGTGAGGTTTGGCTGGATGTTGTTTGTCAAATAAGTGTTAAAGTCTCTATTGATTTCCTAATGAATCTTTTTTTTTGTATTTTTTGGCAAGAGATTGATAATGACAATTCAAAAATAGGGCGGTCGATATGATATTCAAACTATCAGAACTTTGATTACTGTTGTTGCTGTTGTTGCTGTTTATATAATTAATGATTATGATTGAAGTGCTGGATGCTAAGCTTTATCGTGTGTTCTTTTTGATATTTTCTATCTTGTATAAGAATAAAGAGCTTTTATACTTTGCCTTGTTGTGGACAGCAAGCCATAGGGCTTTTATCAACCTTTTATTGTGCCAGTTTGACGCTTTTTCAGTCGTAATTGCATATTTTCTACAGAGGGAAATAATTTCAATTTTCAAAAGTATCTGTTCAATATTGATTATCATACATTGAGAAACGCGCTTTTGCATCGAAGATGTACTCTAATTGATCAACATCAAACCAAAAACAATCAAGTACCTTGTATACATGAAGTGCTTTTGTTTCAGTGTGTGCTTATCTGCGCGTGTGAGCGTGTATGTTTGTGCGTGTATGTGTGTATGTGTGTGCAGGTAATTTTTTGAATTAATTATTGTGGTTAATAGCTTTTTGTCATTTGTTTTGAGGTTTTAATTTGAAATATGTCACCATTTGTAACAGTTTATAAAGTGCACGTTATTGTATTACTGTTTGTGTTATGAAGCGCTGCGGTTGAACAGACCTGCTATTTTATGAAGACTGCATCCTAAAAACCTAAAAAGCGATTTCACAGACCCTAGATGTTTCATCATTGCGTAACACCTCAAATGGAACAAATTCAGGAAGCACTGACTGAAGGCGTAGAAATACAGCACTCAGATATCACGCCCATCACTGGATCGACATGCTCTGGGTCCTAGTGTTACACACACTTCGAGTTCTGGCACATGGACATTCAGGGACCATGTGATGCATCCATGGTCCCTCAGTGGAACCGTGTGTGTGTTGTGAACACGTTAGTGGCCACCAGGCCACTCACAGTCACTGTCACAACGAGACACTTTGTTCTTCTTGCCTGACGACAGCCCTTATTCAAGTGTTTTTTTATGTCGGTTATTTATTGTGGTGACGCTTGGCCCATTGACAGAATACTGCTAGTTTTGTAGGGAAGAAGCCAACCAATGGGTAGGATGTTTTTTTCTGAA
Organism: Pollachius pollachius; assembly: GCF_949987615.1. Classification (NCBI taxonomy): domain Eukaryota; kingdom Metazoa; phylum Chordata; class Actinopteri; order Gadiformes; family Gadidae; genus Pollachius; species Pollachius pollachius. The sequence continues at coordinate 14,060,273 of NC_136941.1, forward strand.
TGTTTGACAGTAAGATTTGGATTTGGGATCCGAGAGTCCGTGACCAATCCCGCGTCGCCATGGTGCTGTGTGTTCATGTAACCCGCCCCCACCTCGCCCCCCCACCCAACACCACCACCACAACCACCACCACCACCCCAACCCGACCCCCATGTGTCATCCTCCTCACTGCCTTTACTGTATGTCCTCTTCCTCATGCTGGGTTGTAACTTCAGGAAAATGTTCACCATCAACCCCCCCCCCCCCTGGCCCCCTCCCTTCCTCCCCAAACAATATGTGCCTCAATGACATCTCACCTACATCTGGTCTGTGTGTGAGAGCGAGAGTGAGAGAGCGATAGAGAGAGAGGGTGTGTGTGTGTGTTTGTGCTTGTGTGCGTCCATATATAAATTAATATTTGGTTATCGATGGATGGAAAGAAGAGATTATTGGGATGAAACGATGAATCCGATCAAAGATGCAAACTTCTGGAGGAAAGACTGTTGTTGTTGTTGTTGTTGTTATTGTAGAGAGAGAGGGAGAGAAAAATAGAAAAAAATAAGGGACCGGCTCGTTTTTTTTATTTAGTTTCTTCCTATCTGGTGTGTTGATGACACTCTGTGCCCTTTATTCTGTGCTCTTAACTGCATGCCTGTGTTCATTTCGTCATACCAAAGCGCAATTTTTTCAGTCATCCGCAGACAACTACAACTATATTATTCCACACAATGCCAAACTGGAACTGTTTGCTTTTTTAAATCTCTGCAGACTATGGGTATTAAATAGACAATGTGTAATTTTTTTTGCAGTCCCTGATTTAGCCTCTATCGCTTACCACGTGCAAATCATGAAGCCATAGATATGGGTATATCTATATTATACTATATTTCAAAATCTGATCTTTTTTCGTTTGTTATTTCAGATTATCTTCTTCTTTTAAGAGTGATGTGTGTATACCTTCATATATATGAATTTATATTACTATTATATATTATTTATTTTCTTGGGTTTGGCGGTGTGTCTTTTATTTGTAAAGGGTCACATTCGCAGCCCAAGGTATTTCTTTTGGTTTGGAATAATATTGTTCAATATTGACACTGAATTTATATCGATAATGAACATTAACCTGTGTTTGTAACAAAATGTGTTAAATAATTACAAAAAAACTACAAAAAACACTGTCCCATTTTTACACTTGTTTTGTTTTTTTGGGCAGAATAATTGCTCCATGTGCAAATATTTTTTTGGGTTGCAAATACTAATCACTTAAAAAAATTATTTCTATGGTCAACCACGAGCCTTCTGTTGTCGGTGTTGGCGTGGACCCTCAGAGGTCTCTCAAGCCTGTTTTGAACTTCATGTGTGGTGGACAAGTTAGCTTGACTTTTATTTGCAAAAAACCAATCAGTCTCAATAAATTTTGAAATTGCTGCTGTAAAGAAGTTACCGTGTGTGGCGTCCATTTTGTGATCCTTTAGTTGCCTAAGTAATAATAGGGGATGTGAATTATCCTTGAAAAAAATTGAATAAATAAAAAAATATGAGTATAAATATCCATTCATTAATTTATATTAAATTCAAGTAAGTACACTGACACTAATTATTCTTCCGATGACATATTCCTATTCAGAGATATACCCGTTTTGGATGAATAAAGTACAACTCATCATATTTATTTTCTCTACTGATATATTATTTTCTCAGTATATAGTACACATAAATAAATATGCTGTTCAGTGTCACTAAATATGAAAAAAACACAACCAAAAGGCACCCACTTCATCCATTCACGCTTTTATTTTCTCTCCATGACATTTTACATAGCATCACATCGATCACATGGCCAGCATCATCATCACATGTCCATATATGGTCATCCATCTTCCCAAGCACTGTTCACAGGCTTGCCATTCACACTATCCTTGAGGGCATCATTCCTAAGAAAATGCTTCCTGTGTGTATGCATGTGTTTATGTGTGTGTGCATGTATGGGGGCTGTGGAGTGGTTAGCCCCGCCCCCAGCGGTCGCGGCCTAAGGCTGAAGCTGTGTGTATTTCCCTCTCTGTCTCGCATAGCATAGCATCACGGTGCCACGAAGCATGGTGAATGGAAAACGGGGATCATTTTATATGATCAACGGCTGATTGCTGCTGTAAAGGCAAGCGTAGACACACGCAGAACACAAGCAAACACACACATTAAAAACCTTCAGTGTTATCTCTTAACAGAACAAGGAAAAAAAAAGTATGCAGGAAAAAAAAATGATAAAGAAAATAAAATAAACAAGCGAGGCTAAACATGCATGATAACAACTTTACATGTCAATCAATCAATCAATCAATGAGAAGCAAAGGGTCAGCTTTCACAACAGCCGCTAACAGGGCTCAGTATGGACACAGCTAGCAGAGAGAGAAATCAACAAGAGCCAGCGTGACATAGACGACGTACGCAAACAAACAAACAAACAAACAAACAAACAAACAGAAATACAAAATGGGGATTGTGGAGCTCAGCAGTGGAGTGGAAGCGAGAGGCGGGAGGCGGAGCTGCCTTTGTTGCGGGTTCCCTGTCGTTCTGAAAGGGCGCCGGTTGGCGTACACAACGACAGAACCTTGACAATCAGGAGAGCAACATCCACTTCTCTTAACTTATCTTAGCTCGTATTTGGGAAAAGAGAAAGCTTTTTTTCTTTTTGTTTTTCAATGATGCACATTTCAAGGGTATAATTAGCTTAATTAACTGTATAGACACAAGGATGGGGGGTAGGGGGGTAGCGGTGAAGCAGTACAGGACAGGAAGAAACGACAGAACGGGGGAGTAAATGTACAGGGTCTAGAAATGTAGTGAAGAAAATCACAGGAGACATTAACACGTAGGATTCGGTCGTAGACACAATATGGATGACGGCCGAGGCTTTGCTGTCTGCTGGAATGTGCGAGGCAGGACAGATATTCACACTCGGTCTAAACCACTGTCCTCAAGACAGACCCCAGAAGGTCAAAACATGATCCTGCCTGGCATAAACTTTGACACGAAAAAAGCGCAAGTAACACAGACTAAAATAACGGAAAATAATACAAATATGACATATCTGACTATTTGGCATGGAGAAGGCATGACGATTATCTGCAGGAGCCAAAAGCCATGAGCTCAGGTTAGTTGTTCCATTTTTTTTAAAGCATATCATTGCACAAAGTAGGATATTGAAGCTGAATACTGCATTGTTGTGTGTGTGTATGTTGATTACGAAATGTGGCGATGGGTCTCTTGCTGGTGTGTGTGTGATTTGATAGTGATGTCAGGAAGCGCTACAGGTTCATGATAACAGAAGCCAGCATAATAACACGGGAAATAAACACACAATCTTTTCTTTTTTACGCTTTACATTCAACCGGTTGTTGTCTTCTCCCATTTGCCTCTAAGCTACAATTTACATTTGCGTCTTTACAAGTTTACTATAGCTTGGAAATTGCCTTAAAATACACACACAGAGGAAAATATTCTACGCGACTAACTTATGCTGTAAAACAGTTTTTTTTAATTTAACAGATATAACATCACAGATAAAAAGTAAGAAAACAAGCCATCGCGGATGTGTCTATATATTGTGTTTATACAGGAAAGCCCTGCAACTACAAATCCATCTAACAACATAATAATCTATAATAGTCTATATCCCACTACTCTTTACCTGCCAGTAACCAGTTCCCCCAGGCCCACTCATTCAGAGCTGAAACTTGTTCCCTGTTCTGGCATCTCCACGCCACCTCCAAGTTCAACCTCTAACCTCCAACACGATGTGAGTTTCAAACTGGTACTGCTCCCACTCGCCCAAACGTTTAGGTTCAGCGTTTAATTCGGTTGTTCGTCACTTTTGTGGTTCTATTCTCAAGAACAAACTATTTTTTTTCTTTCCCCAGAGTTCTCTCTGACCAAGCGTTCCTAAGCACACCTGAGGACGAAAGCACCCGGACCGGTGGACTGTGGCGGCCATTTTAGTGCAATTCACTCAAAAAGAAAACGATGGTAGGCGGAGACCATGGACCTGAAACAGTTTGCACGCGTGCGAACGTCCGATAAAAGCACCGATCTCTGCAACTGCTGATGGAAAAAATTGTAAAGTGCTTTTCAACTGGCGATGGAGAGAGACAGAAAGAGAACCTCGGTCGGCCATGCTAGAGAACCTCAGGAACACCAACACCAATGAACAACGACGGGAGGGACACTGGGACACTGGTCGCCAAACACTGTGCACCGACCACCACAGCAAGACTCACTCCAAGCAGAATAGAGGCTAGGGGAAGATATTACTTATTATACAGGAGGGAGTCAGAGGGTCTTCTTCAGGAGACTCCCGGCATTTACAAAGCACCTATCATGATGTACTACTGAGTGACGCCGATTGCTTCCCACTATACTGCTGCCAGTCTGACTCTGCTGCTCGTACCACACCCAACAGGCACACACCCACAACACTTTAATCAGCATCTTATCCACCAAACTCGGTTCTGTTGAAAACCATCCTCAGCACAGAGGGCAACACAGGGTGAAACACATCACCCGGACCCCCCTCCCTCCCGCATCCCTGAAGCCCCATCAGGCAGTGATTTACCCCCCGCTTCCCCCCCCCCCCCCCCCCCCCAACATTTCCCGATAGAACTAAACAAAAACAAATGAAAAAAGAAATTCCATTTTACTTCAAAATGTTTTTATAAAATTTCCATGTATAAAAACATGACTTTGCGCAGTGCAAGTTAGTGCAATTTTATTAGGTACATATACACACCTTTCCTTTTTCTATGTTCTTGTCATTGGCACTTTGTGAATTTGACCGGAATATACCTGTAGACTGTTTTCACACTAAGATAGCGAGCAGAACCTAGCTTATCTGAGATTCCCCTGGACTTAATTCTTTACAGGCAAATAAACTCTTTTTTTTGTTTTCAAGGAAAAAAAAGCCCAAAATGTAAATAAAACGTTGGTTTACCAAACAAGAAAAGACTGGTATTTGTTAGAGTCTAACTATATACGCCGGTTTGTGACCACTATTAGCATCCAAGCTAACGAGACGCGTGTCTTCCCTTGGGATCTATTGGAAGGGTTGACAAGTCACCAACGATGCTGCGCTGGAAACACTTCGCTTGCAGCGCAGGCGTCCCTATGGCAACAGAGAGGTTATATTGCCAAGCCAAATCGTTATGCAGTCATATGTTTATCTTTTACAAAAGTTAACAAATAGGAAGAAACAGGCACTCTGTATTTTTTTGTTTGTGTGTGTGTATGTGTGCATGTGTGCATGTATGCGTATCTGTCTGTTTGTTTGAGTGTGTGCGTGCACCTGTGTATTTATGCGGCACAAGTTATGCGACACGTCGTTCAGTCACATCAATATTGAAAGCTTTTTGAGTTGAGAGGCAACTTATTATTGAGTAAAATGCATCATGTAACCTGATTATTATCCACTAGAGGGCAGTGATTACTGTAACAGGACAGAACGACTGATTTTCTTGATACATTTGTAGGACAGGAATGCTTTCAAGCTCACAATATAAAACAAAATGCCTCAGTGAAAGGTGAGTGTATGACCGTAACTGCCATAATTATGTTGTTATAATCCTCTAATTATGAAAGACAGTTACAGGTCTTGTTCGGTCCAATCGTGGTTATTTTAATACATGATGAGTGCCCTATAATGGCTTTGTGCCATCATAATGTGTCATACGCTGAAGGCCCTACACGCCTTAAAGATATTTGAACGGAGCTGTTGGATCTATCGGCAATTTGTCATGTGTCAGTGATTCGGGGGAGATCGACCTGATAGCAAGTTTGCTGTGTGAGATACACACACGCAAACACACACACACACACACACACACACACACACACACACAAAATCAAACGCACGCACGCAGGCGCACGCCTCTGAAGACTTGTTTAAACACTAACGAATCAACTCAAAGCAAGAGACAATATCACATATTGCAATCCTACAGATTGCACAGTGCAACCACCAGTTACCACGGCAACTAGTTGCAGAAAATAAGAAGGTTGAGATCCACTCTTCCGGGAGTATGCTGGGGTTACAGTGATACTGAGAGAAGACATAATTCTTCAAGGTGCATATCTAGGTTACAGCTACGAAATAAAAAGTGGATATTCTTAAACATGGTTGATTAGAAACAAAAAACGAAAGAGAAACTTTTTGTACCACTTTGTGTGAGCGTTTTTTTTTTGTTGTCTTTTTTTTTTTGTGCATTTATGCAAATGACGGATGTACAACGCGCAGAACTTTTGGTTGTTTCCTATACAGGAAGCACATATCTCACATTATGGAGTCAGACAGAAATAATGTCAGACGGTGGAAGTTGAAGATAATTGTTATTTCTACTGTTAATGCTTATTCCAAAAAAATAAAAGAGGGGAAGTAAAGGTTCTTAGCCGTGTGTTCTGCCTATTTACAGATGGGCATTGAAATTGAACTGGCTGTAACAAGATTTTGATTAATGATTGCCTTTGGTAGATCTGCTGTCAAATAAACAGACAAACAGACAAACGTATATCCTCAAAGATGGTGATGGAGCAAAGTGGGTTTAACCCCACAAGATTTTCTACACCCCAACCCCACCTTAACAGTAGCTTAAACACGATCCTGGTGATCACATGAATATATGAAAAAAAGCTTATCTTTAAGTCTTCAAACTGTCATGAATCAAGGCCAGCAGATTACAAATCTCTCACTTTTGAAAAAACATACATTAGGTTTTTTTTAGTTTTTTTCTTGAGCGCGTGTTAACCCACCAGTTGTAATTCCGTTGGTTTTGTTGTTGTGTTTGAAGCCAGCGCAGTGGGCAGACAAAAGCTGTAGGGAAGCAGTGCTGAGAGCTTCATAGTCAAGTCATTTCTTTTTCCCCACCACCCCCGTATCCTCGATGGAGGAGTCCGCCTCACTGTGGCTCTGGATCACGGAGGAGACCATCTCGATGAAGCAAGTCGGTGAATTAGTCGGTGAATCTCTGGCAGGCTTTTTTCCAGCGGCAGGCTGTGCACCACATGTCACGCTTCTCCATGCCATACACCTTCCTGCACTTCTTCGCCTCCCCTCGGGGTTTCCTTGGCAACAACAGAGAAGGCAAGGTAAGCCCACTCACTTACTAACACATGTGAACAGCTGCACACGCATACACATGAAGCACACGCACACACACACACACACACACACACACACACACACACACACACACACACACACACGCACACACACACACGCACACCCACACACACACAAACACACACACACACATGCACAACCAGACACACATGACACACACAGATAGAGCAGTGGAGAGAGAGTTGCCAGGCGGTGTGTGTACCTGGTTCCCAGGGCTGGTTTGGGTGCCGGTGTTGTCAGAGCGTGGGTCTTGTTGACAGTGGTGTTGGCGCCGGGCACAGCTTGCCTACGCTCCCCTGTGCTCACAGCCCGGACATGACTCAATGGACCCTGGACGTTTCAAGAGAGGTCACATGGAGTCATGGTCATTCACAGCCCACTCGGGGAGTGCAAGGAAACAGTATGCGGTGTACAAACTCTGTACGCTGCACACAACAAGAGGTTTCATACACGACGGGCCGATAGATTCAATGGGGGGATAAAGCAGGGAAGAAGCAGAGTAAAAAGCAGGGTTAGAGAACGCAACCATCCAAGAGCTGTAAGCAGGATATTAGAGGAAACACAGGGCAGAGAAGCAACTGTCAAGTGAAGATGACAGTGCCATAGAGAAAGAGAGAGGGGGGAGAATGTGTGTGAGAGAGATAGATAGAGAGAGAGAGAGAGAGAGAGAGAGAGAGAGAGCGAGAGAGAGAGAGAGAGAGAGAGAGAGAGAGAGAGAGAGAGAGAGAGAGAGAGAGAGAGAGAGAGAGCAAGCCGGACTCACCGGAAGCAGGCCTTTAAAAGCAACGGGTGGGGGCAGCCATGAAACACTGATGCTATTCCCAGTGCCAGCGCTGCTGGCTGGGCCAGCCAGCTCTGAGGCCACTGGGACACTGACCAGGGCATTGGCCTGGAGGAGTGGATGGAAATGCCGACACACACAAACAAACAGAACCGCAGACACAAACACATACACATGCAGCCACAGACAAACACACATTCAGATGTGCATTCACACACACACATGGATGGTAACACGTAGATACAGTCATAACGACGCAGAGACATACAAACACACAACCACACATAGACATACAGACACACACACACACACACACACACACACACACACACACACACACACAACAAGCAGACAAATAGAGACACACACACACGGCCGGGCGAGGTTAGGCATTAGCGAGGGGTGGGAAATTGAGAGAAATGGATATGAGAGCGAGGTTGAAATAGAGTAGAAGGGACCATTTGAATCAGCAAAAGAGGGGTTTCAGGGTAGATGGTTCATTATTGTTGCGAAGGCGTGTGTGTGTTAAGAATGGCGTATCTATACTACCAAAGCATGCGGGCAGATAGCAAGCAGAACAAAAGAGCCTGTTCACTGTGTTTGGTTTCTGAGAGACTGGTGGATGATGATTCATAACATCACAATGCTAAGCCCAAAAAGAGATGTTCCTCCCCCACAATCCTACACTAATAAACACAGATAACACTCTACACACAAAAATCAGTCAAACAACGCAGCACAGATCTCATCTGAAGTCGTACGCGCGTTCTACCTGGTAGGCGTGGTCAGTGCGGATGTGGCAGAGCGTGGAGGGGGCCGATTGGCTGAGCAGGGTGGGGGCGTCGCCGGGGACCCCCTTCACGCAGATGTGCTCGGAGCGGGGGATGTGGGCTAGTGCAGGCGGGAAGACGGGCGGAGGTCCGGCCGTGGTGGGCGAGGTGGGGGTGAGGCTGGACAGGCCCTCTGATAGGCTGTCCATGTTGACCTCGATCTCCGTGTAGTAGAAGTCCTCTTCGCCATCGCTGTAGTCCGAGTCGCTGATCTGCCTGCAGGAGGGACTCCGTGTCAGTGGGATCAAATGCAACGCCCTATCTGGTCATTGAGACAGACACATGTCACTCAGGATCAGGCTTCTTGCACAAGTGTGCATTGAACCCTGTACCATTTGGCTGGCAGTCAAACACCGCCACTAGACCAGCCTCTTGATCCCTCTGGATCCCGACAATACAGACAATGTCGACGCAAAATAGTTATTTAACAGCTACTTTAAATGGATTTAAACAGAAACTGCCTATTAGCTTTTTATAGGCCTATTGCTTATCTGAATCATTGGTCTATGTATCTATGCCTTTCACTTGAAATACCCAGAAAATTGTATAACTCATTACAACGTAAATTGTTTGGGTGGTGCTGTTTTATATTTCTGACAGCAGGGGGCAGTAAGAGCTTCCTCTGATCATTATTTGCAGGCATCTCTCTTTTGCTTAAACCTAGGGTGGGCAACTTATAACAGCAATTATTTTCTTCATATTAGTTGAAATTCTCCATACATCAATATCAATCAATCAAATGCTCTGAGAAAAAGAAAATCTGATATCTATGGCTGTCATTCCTGTAATAATAAGAAAGTCAAATGATTTGATTCGGCCCACTGTAATGATGGGAAGGCCTCCATCTGTATGTCTACATACCTACGCCTCTACCGGCATACCGTCTGCTATGAGTGCATTACTGCACATGACCGTTGTCTTCCACGAGGCTAGGCAGACCTATGGCTAAAGCTAGCAAGCTAGTCGCACGTTTTGGGGAGTGGCTTTGGATGGAGGCCAGAAGGGAGGCCTCAGATGTTTTCGGGTGGATACTTTTGAAAATCGAGTGACATAAGACATCCAGACATAATACCAACACGTGTTCACTGCTTCTTAGCACGAGACCCACAGTAGAGTAGCAATCAACACCTGTGTATTTTGCATGGAGAGACAACATCTGAGATGAGGCACAGCTAATTGTGGTGCAGACGTGTACTCAAGAAAAAGAGCACTCAAGCAAACCATGAAGGATGACACAAATATTGTAATAGGAGATCAGTTGAATAAATATTATACATTATGTTAATGATTATTTTGGCAACGTTTTGGAGCAGGATACATCACTGGATACAAAGTAATCGATCCTCCATCCTTCTATCATACTGTTTCGATTTGACCATCTTTTCGTGACTCTTTCCAATCCAACCCCCCCCCCCCCAGGTGTATGCCTTACCCCAGGTGTATGGTGCGGACGTGTCTCTGGATCCCTGAGGAAGTGCTCAGGACCTTCTCACAGTTCTTCCACAGGCACTTGAACATCACCTTCATGGAGTTCTGAAGCACAGAGGGACAGCACAGGCCTGGGGTTATACACACAAGACTCTGTAGTGGCAACTGTTACTGGTCAACAGCCTCCACCGCTTAGCCAGGCCAAACATTTAGATATATATCGGTAGTATATGGTTTATATACAGATTGTTGCCGAGTGTTTCCGGTTGATATATATATATATCAGGTTTATACAGAGTGCATACATGGTTTACATAAAGGGTAAATATTTGTATATTCAAGTGGTTTCAGAGTAGGGTTCACAGTGTATATTTAGTATTTATATAGATAGCGGGGGGAGCATTGGTTGACCAGGGACCACACAACTACGCAACATTAGAGAGGAATTAGACCAGCAGGACTTTAAAAATAGAAACCTGATATCAGACTGCTGAAAGCTCATACAGAGAGACTGAGAGAGGGAGGCAGGGAAGGAGAAGGGAGAGTGAGAGAGCACGAGAGGGAGAGAGAGAGAGAGGGATAGAGGGAGAGAGGGATAGAGGGAGAGAGGGAGAGAGAATGAGGAAATTCTACACTCCGCTCTTCACCTCACGGCCGTTTCATGTGCGTTGACAGACGCATGGCAGAGTATCAGTGCTGTGACGGCCTCTGCCACGCACCCACCCACGGCTCCAATGTCAAAATCGCACAGCAAGACGCTGCAAAGCACTAGCTGCAGACGCGGCCGTTTTAACCCCACATCTGCCGGCACTGCCTTCAGGAAACACACGCACATGCACGTGCACACACGCAGGCACGCACACACACACACACTCGCATGCACGCACACACACAGACACAGACATAGACACTGACACACACACACACGCACACACATACAAACACACACGCACACCATGGCCTCCTCACGACTTCATCTACAAGATCACTGATGAATGCTGTCTTAGCTTACATCAAATATATCTTATACTATGTTATTATCTTTTTTCATCTTCTTCATTAAAACAACAAAATCCTCCCCCAACCATTCCTTGCCTCACATATTTTCTTCTGTTCTTTTTCTTTCTGAGCTTATGTTTGTGTGTGTGTTGTTCTTTTTGTGTGTGTCTGTGTGTGTGTGGCTCTGTTTATGTTTGTGTACACATGCGTGCGTGTGTGCTTTTGTGTGTGTGTGTGTGTTTGTGTTTGTAGTTCTGTGTGTGTGTGTTTTTTTTGTGTGTATATGTGTGTGGTTCTATTTGTGTGTATGTGTGTGTGTGTGTGTGTGGTTCTGTGCATGTGTGTGTGTATTTGTGTGTTTGTGTGCATGGGTGTATGCGTGCTTGTGTTTGTGTGTGTGTGTGTGTGTGTGTGTGTGTGTGTGTGTGTGTGTGTGTGTGTGTGTGTGTGTGTGTGGGAGGGGCGGTTTGCTTCTACTCCGACACTACTTTTCCAGAAAATGGTATCGGGGGCTGGCAGCCGTCCGGGCGCAGGCAGGCAGCAACCCGCTCCAGCACTAATGAAAGACAGTGGGTGTGGATTCCCATTACCTTTCATCAGTCTCCAGCCAATAGAGGTGGAGGGGGAGAGAGAGGGGAGATGAGGTGGAGGGGTGGAGAGGTGGAAAGAGAGAGAGAGAGAGAGAGAGAGAGAGAGAGAGATGAAAGAGTATGACCAAGAAAAGGAGAGAGCATGAGAGAGCAAGGGAGGCCGAGAGCAAGAGAGAGTGATATACGGAGTAAAAGAGAGCGTGAAACAGCTTTTTATCACTGACTATAGTCAACCCTCTCCTGCATTAATCTAGTAGGCTCTCTCTGCTCTCTCTCTGCTCTCTCCTTCTCTCTCTTACTCTCTCTCTCTTGTGTAAGGGCACCATGTAAACTAGTGAGTATTAGAGCAGTTTAAATTGTGCCGTTGATATAAACTTTGTAAGAAGCCCAGTTCCCCACTCCACCACAAAGCTCCAGTATTTGAAAAAAAAAAAAAAACATTACGAGGAAACTTTAATCCAAAACAATCAGGGAGCTCTTAGAAGGCAAGCTTTATTTTCCCGCCTCTCGATGAAGTTTCAGTAAAGGCTGACGATTACTCCCACTTATTAATCCTCTTATAAGTCCTCAGCCACTGACACAATCACACCGCCTTCCTCCCAAAATGCACATCAGCTAATTGGGGGCTTAGGACTCACAGGGTGCCGAACGCGGCGCGAAGCTAGCCCCAAAAAAAAGGTTGTTTGCATGCGTTAGCTCGCCCGTGCCACACATGTCTGCTCCACATGGAACTTTACCATTCAATTTCATGTCATTTCCTGTGTGCTTGTCTGCTGATACGATGATAGCCAGCTAACGGTAGAGGGCCCCGGGGGACTGCCGGTGCATGCTGGGTAATACGCTTCCGCCGGCACCACCACACGAGCGAGATGAGAGATCACACACTCCCTGCCGCGGCGGAGCCATGCTCTAGTCTGCCTGTCTGTTTGTGAGCCAGCGCAGTGTAGCACGCTAGCCTGTGTTGCGCGCCCCTGCCCCCAGCATCCTCTCTCACCGTCTACCTTACCCACTCATCTCTGCATGCACACACACACACACACATCTACGCAGACGCCCCCCCACACACATACAGATTTATGTTCCTCTGTTCCTTCTGTCCCGGGTGGATGGGTATCCCCCTGGTTCTGTTCTCATCTAAACTCCCACGGTTTCCTCCTCAGGAGAGGATCGCAAGCAGAGCAGAAAGACCCTTGATACCTTAAACCAGCCTGACTTGGCCGACAGCTGCCCCTGTGTGGTTAGCACGAGGAGTGGAGCAGAGATAAAAGGAGAGGGAGGATGAGGAAGGGAGAGAACGTCCATCCATCACTTCTAGGGACACAAAGGATGCAGGATGGGGTGTGTGTGTGCGTGAAGATCTTGAATCACGCTGGGGCTCACGATTTATGAATGCTATCCCGGGACTTTCCCGATGGAAAGTAAATATTTTATGGACAGGAGACTGAAGAGTGAAAGGAAAGTGGGTTGAAGATAAGAAGGGAAGACGTATAACATAGGACCACAGATGGGAATCAAACCCGGTTTTCTACAAGGCAAAAGGCCTTAATGGTAAGAAGCGGGGGGGAAGCACTTTTAGGGAAAAATTTAAGTTTTAAAAGTAAAGTAAATATTATTACTTTAATAAATAATAAATTTAAGTAAATAATAATTTTCAATCAATTAATCAATGGTCTCACGAAATTGACCGTACTTAGTACTTAGTACTTAGTATAGAGTACTTAGTATATGCTGATGTACGCTGCAAGGTTCGTTCAGGGCTATATTTCCCTGTTTACCTTTCGCTTCCGGGGTATGGGGTCCTCGAACAGGAAGTGTGTGCTTTCTGGCCCCTCCTCGTTGACATCGTCTCCCTGGGAGGAGAGCAGGAAGCTCTTGTTGGCATCGTTAGAGAGCGGAGGGGACGGTGTGGAAGGCACCGACTGGTCGCTGGCGTCCCAACTCCAGTTGCCACTGGTGGAGCTGCTGTAGCTCGCAGACAGCGCCTCCTTCCAGGCCGGCTCAGGTACTGCAGCTGGAAGATACGCACACATGGTGGACTGTGGTTTAGGAGCAAGCAGGGGAGAATTGGCCGTGCTCAGTAATTATACATGCAGAGCGAGCATCAAAAGAGAAATAATGTTGAGCAACTGGAAAATGCACACAACTTTTTTTGAAAAATGATCACGTGTCAGATCTTCTTTTGAAAAAGAAATTGAAAACATTCAAAGGCATTTCCTTGTGCATAATTTTATTGAATATATATATATATATATCGTTTTGCTGTTAACAGCCGGGCAATTTTTACAATAACATAAAATAAGATGTTGCATGAAAAGGAACAGTAGCAGCTGTATGACTTTAATCAGCCATTAAGGGTTCTTTACAAGCTGCTTTAACAGACATGCTGCTAACCCACGCCTCATCTGAGTGGATCTGTCGTTTCCTCATAAATATTAATGTTGCCATTTTGGATTTACATATAGCCTCACCACTGTCAGCCACACGTTGCTCATTCATATTCATTAGGGCATTGTATCTTCAACAAATCACGGACCCACAGGGAATTGTAACATGAAATAAAAGAGGGGAAGGGGGGGGGGGGTTGTCCTGGAAGAGATACAAAACACATTTATGTTTTGCAATAAAACCAGCTACTGGCTTAATAATCCTTGTCCTTAATTCAATAAAAAAACATCACTGAACTTTCCTTGACCCCGGTTATCTTATCTGGTTAAGAACTCCTATCCTGCACATCCACGGCCAACCCAGCATCCCTTTCATCCACTCGACATCTTTTCATCCGACAATATCTTTCTCAACAGCTGCTCTCCAAGTCTTCTCCATTCACAGGGATCTCCCCTCCGACCCTGATAATACCTATGCTGTAAGACCCTAATCGGGTTTGCTATATAAACGGACCCCTAATGAAAAGTAGAGAAAGAATATGTGTGCACATAGCAGGCCTCCCGCGAGCCTCAGGGATTAACACACATCAATCTATTGGCCTGTAAATGTTTCCTTCTTAACGTCTCCTTAAATTGTGTGGTACTTAGGGAGTGTGTACTAATGTGTAGTGCAGGTCTGTGCATATAGCTCAGCAACTGGGGTCGGGGGGGGGGGATTATGGTATATGA
>NC_136941.1:14080160-14110160 GCF_949987615.1 Pollachius pollachius
TTGCCCCCCCCCCCGCACACACACACACACACACACACACACACACACACACACACACACACACACACACACACACATCTGTAACTGAATTATTGACTTGTGTAGTGGGTAGTGTTCTCAGTTAAAGCTGTTCGATTTACGAGTTATATCGCTGAGTAAACCCTGGACTTAATTAGCCAGCTCTTGCTCAAGTACATCAATGGAAACATTTTATCCACTAAAAAAACACATTTGTGCATGCATACACATGCATACACAGTTACACACACGCGCACACACACACAGACACACACACACACACACACACACACACACACACACACACACACACAGACACACACACACACACACACACACACACACACACACACACACACACACAAACACACAAACACCCACACACAGATACATGAGCACACATGCCTGTATTGCCGTCCTGGTTTTTTACTTTGCATTAGGCTAGGCTGAGTTAGCTCTGTGTCACACCCCTTTTGGCTGCTCACCCCGTGGGCTTAAGCAAACAAGAGAGGAGAGCAGAACTGAGAGGGAAAGAGAGAGAGAGGGAGAGAGAGAGAGATATCTGTTACATATTATATATTTTTTTATACCTCGCAATTTCTTTATAAATTTTGATTAGTAGTAGTTCTTCTACATTTCATTCTTCCCTGTAGAACAGATTGTTTCCTGTGCCAATAAAACAAATCTAATAGAGAGATTGAGGGAGAGAGAGAGAGCGAGGGAAAAAGAGAATGAGATAAGGAGAGAGAGAGCGTTAAGAGGTAAGTCATTAGTGAGCTGTATTTCAGCCATAGCCAAGGCGGAGGAAGGAAAACAGTCTGGGAAAGGAAGTGGTGGGGAGGTAGAGTGAACAGGTCAAAGGCTGCTGTTTGGGCCCTCAACATCATGGTTTGTAGTTAAACCGACCCATTTGAGAACACAGTCTCTTGCTTTACTTTTGCTTGAGAAAACAAGGCTAAAAGAAGAGTTACATCGGAGGTAGCATGAATGGAGGCGGATCCCATTGATTCAATCATAATCACGATTATTTTGGTCAATATTGAAATCACGATTATTCAAACGATCATTTTTGAGTTTGAAAACATGATGTATTTATTCAGCATGTCTCTCCCTAAAACACTTTGTAACTGAGAAATACACAAAATTGTCAAAAAGAAAATGTTCAAATCTAAAATAATGTACAGATATCTGTACATTACACCCAACACCCAATAGCTGTTCTTTATCTTTAAAACATACCAAACAATTAAATAAAATAAAAATTAAAAATTGAAAAATCGATTATATTAGTTTTTTGATCGTTTGACGCTAAAATGGAAATCGAGATCGAAATTCGATTAATCTCCCAGCCCTATGTTGTGGGGGTAGCTGCTGCTGCTGCTGCTGTTGTTGTTGTTGGGGTGCAGCTCTAGACTTCCTCCTAAATATACTCCAGCGGCTGTACTCCTGTTACCGGCCTCAGCAGGACGGGCCCAGCTGCTCAGCCAGCGTGTCCCTGCTTGCGCTGCAGAGCCAGCCTAGATGCCACTCACCAACACCCACACACACACACACATACTCACTCATACACACTCAATCAACTCAAACCCTCATAGCACACATACGCACAGACACAGACACGCAAACACTCACTCGGTCACGTAACAAACGTAGACTAATATAAGCAGACACGCAAACTTGGCCCAATTACACTTTTAGAAGTTCTTGGGACACTTTAAATACAAAGGATAAAGGTTTTTCAGCATGAAACATGGATATTTTGTTGTATGCCTCCTGCTTGCTGCTTTTCATCCTCATCCTGCATGTGTCCGCCACCTGTTTGGCAACAGTGACGTAGAGTTGAGTAGAACCAACACACAAACATGCGCGTACACACACACACACATTCACACACACCCTACAACACAGGGAGGCAAGAGGTCCTCTGTTTATAAGGAAGTACAATTGTGTGTCACGGTAACTGTCCATGACCCCAAAGCACCCTGTCAGCAGCAGGGAGAGGAAGAGGGAGAGACATGGAGATGAATAGAGAGAGAGAGAGAGAGAGAGAGAGAGAGGGAGGGAGGGAGAGAGAGAGAGAGAGAGAGAGAAAAGGGAGGCTGCATATTTGTCTTGGGTCAGCAGCAGACTTGATTGTTTTGAGCAATCTGTCTATGAGCCATCCAAGATTCTGGCCAACAAGTTTGACGGTAGTTGAGTGAAGACACACCTGATTTACTGTTTCACAGTATAAAAAATAATTCACTTACACACAAAATATAATTTCCAGTCATCAACTGTGTGGCTTCCCTTCCAGTTGTTACAGTGTTTTACATGGCACTTTACACAGCACTTAGTGGACTAGTTAAAGTTAGCTTTACCACATTTAAAATGTGTTAATTTAGAGGAAGAACAACAAATGTAAAACACTTCCAGCGTCGTTCTAAACACGGTTGAGTCTCTCACACTTACTCACTGCTCACTGATTCAAGCCCCTCATCGTCTAAGCTGCCTGCACAGGGATTTACATTAGCTGGTGATGGCTGCTGATAGATAACAGACTCGAATTTGACTCGACTGAAATATATTTTCCTGTTTTCCCCTATATCTGTTTTAATAGAACCCAAGTGTGTCGAAAGCAACGACTATCTTGTGCCAATTATTTGATACCTCTAACTTGCTGGCTGAATGATGTGGCTGGATGCTGCCGATTGTTAACAGCTGCCCCATCAGCAACCACTGAAAACAGAACCGCTCTCGATTACAGGATCGGCTGATCACCCGCATGCCATCCTGATGATATTCTGTTATTTCCCCCCGCTCGCGCTCTCTCTTTCACTCTCTCACTCTCTCTTTTACTCTGTTAAGCACTCTCTCTCGTGCTCTCTCTCATGAATACAAGGGAAAATTTGGGTGTGTGTGTTTGCACGTGAA
This sequence comes from Pollachius pollachius, assembly GCF_949987615.1. Taxonomy (NCBI): domain Eukaryota; kingdom Metazoa; phylum Chordata; class Actinopteri; order Gadiformes; family Gadidae; genus Pollachius; species Pollachius pollachius. Next base: position 14,083,092 of record NC_136941.1, read on the forward strand.
CAGGATTTTGTATTCATCACACATGTTTGTTTGTTGGTTTCTGGTCTGTGTGATGCAGCCATCCTCTTGTAAGTGAACGTTGGTAAAAAACAGTTTATCTTTAATGTTTGCGGGGACTGTAAGAGCTGACTGTAAGAGTTGTGGGACAAAAACCGTCTCACTCTCTTCTACCTCTGTTGTCCTCACTCTCTCGTATTATTATTTTGTCCTCTCTCTCTTTTTCAGTTGTCCTCTGTCTTCTGTCTCCTTCTACTCTTGGCCTCTCTCTTTCTCTCCCTCTTCCTACTCTTATCCTCCCTCTCTCTTCTTCTACTCGTCTCCTATCTTTTTTCCTCTTGTCTCTCTCTCTCTTCTTCTTCTTTTCTTGTCTTCTCTCACTTCTTCAACTCTTGCCTTCTCTCTCTCTTCTTCTACTCTTGTCCTCTCTCTCTCTCTGTACTTCTACTCTTGTGCTATCTCTCTCTCTTCTCTAGTCCTCTCACTCGCTCTTATCCTATTGTTATAACCTCTCCCTATTCTCTTCTTGTCCTCTCTCGCTCCTGTTTCTCCTCTGATGTGATCTATAGCCTCATCATTCCTCATCGACATCGATGGACCATCGTATCCAAATCAACCAGGACGCCCTGTGGTGTTTACCTGCACACAAAACATCCATCTTTCAGCACACGTCTACACAAGCACACACGGCCACGCGTGTGCAAATCCACCCACACCAACACACATATACACACTGAACTTACCCAAACAAGTGTTGCTGTGGTGAAGAAGTTATTTAGAGGATTCCCAAAGACACTGACACATGCAGTGCACATCCTGTATACACACACACACACACACACACACACACACACACACACACTTCTCCAGTTTATTATCTGCCTGTAACTTCGGGCAACGCCACCGTGTAAAGCTGTTTCTATAGCAACAACGTCTCCCGCCCTCCCTCAGTGCCCTGCTATAAAACTACAAGGTTGCTAGGGTACAGCAGGAGGGGGGGGAGTTCATCCTACGCAATGACCTTTCTTTCTGGCTTTTATGATAATCGGTCAGTCAAGCAAACACGATCCTAAGAAAGAGTAGCCTCTAAGCTAGTTTGCCTGCTTATTTAAACTGGCTCGCGGCTACTGTCGTTGGAGTCACGTGTCAGCGTAGCCGGCCAGAGAAGCGGACCAGGTGCCAACAGATTGTTTTTTCCACTCAGCCTGAAAAGTACTTTTTCCTTCTTCTTCTTCTTCTTCTTCTTCTTCCTCCTCCAAAATCCATTCAAATGACATCCAAATTTAATCCAAGTATAAAGCCATTTGACGGTGAGAGAGGGCTGGCTTCCTTGAGCTTGTCCTCTCCTGGGCCGTATGAATAGTTTTGTTGCCTGTATGTTTTCAAAGAGCAAAGAGAAGCTAGAACAAAATGGCCCGTCTATCCACTGAGGATTTGAATACATAAAGAATGGTGGATTTTCACCACCATTCTTTATGTATGTATTTTCAAACCCCTGAACCCCCCTTTTAAAAGGACTCCAACTTCTCGGCTTTAGCCCCAAATGTTTTCAATTTCTAGCGACGCTCATGCTCGACACTCAGGATTAACCTAGTAACCTTACGGTTGGCAGTCAACACGCTCTACCTCCTGAGACAGTGCTGCCAGTCTACAAAAAATAATAATAATAAAGATTTTAACTGATTTATTGAAGAGATTGTGATACTATAATACAGCATCAACTGATTCGAGCATTTAAGACCCACAAAGCATGGCTACATAAACTTAGTCGCTACGCCAAAGATAGTTAGCGATGTGCTAAGGCTCATGGCTGTGGGTTGTCGACTACTTGCGATCATGTGCAGTGTTTGTGCGAGAATGTATGGGTGGAGTCCAAATGTACACCACAAATACAGACTGCAGTACATTTGCATCAGGCTTGCGCATATATGCAACATGAGCAGCATTAGCTGCAGCCTGTGAAAATCGGATTAATGAAATGTGACAAGATTATGGTCAACTCATGGCTGCTACCGAGTGCCAAGCCAAATAGCATATGAACTGAAATTAGATTATTTTAACATGGCTCCCAACTTAACCCTGGACCACACACAGTAAATCTGCTATTTCATACCATGCATTCATACCTTCACAGATATTACTTTGGTGTCCCACACCCAATGGTGCTCTGTCATTGGCTATCGCTAACAACAAATCGCCCCTCTGTATCTATTTCCCCTCACTAAACTCCTACTTCTTTGGTGTACAAGGCAGGGTTGTACGGAAATCAGCGAAGGCAAATCCCCCTTCCATCATGACCCTGCACCGGCAGGAACCGGTAGTAAATCAGACAAATGGGAGACAATAAATCCCCACAACAAAGACACGACCAGACGTGGTAATGCTAAAAAGAATGATGCGTGCCTAGAGGATGGACCTGAGCTCTTGAGAGTCAGAGGGTATTAAAAACCGCTGTCTCTCCCACCGCACTGTGACTTTTAGCGTAGCGAACAAAGGGTTCTGCACAGGCCCAGTTCGTTAGGAGACAACGAGGCCCAGCTGGCTCCTCGGTGACACATCATGGGATGCAGTCTGACTCCGGCACAGTCCCCCCCCCCGCCCCGTGTGTGTCTGTGACACGCTAGTCTCAGAAACGAGGCCGGCACGTGTGGACGTTGGCTGGCCTATGGCAGACGAACAGACAGGCAGACACGGAGATGGGGAAGCTAGCACGACACTGTCAGCTTGGGAGTCACGGCGAGGGGAGCACTATTAATGTGATGGTAATAATAATTGTCCCTTTTTTTTTATTGTGTGACCGATTGTGTGTCTCACAAATATGCCTGCCAGCTTTAATCATCAGAAGGCTAGATGTACTGATGCTTGACCGAACTAATTCTGTAAAACACGTGAATGAAGTAGATTATCATTTTGGTTGTTAATTATGTAATTATTGTGCAAAAAATGACAGTGTGTTCACAGCTTTTGTGAATGCCAGCTTGTTCCGATATTAATTCTCACACAGGCACAACATGCTGACACACACGCACATAGCGACTAGTGTACGTCACGCATCAACAAGACCAGCCCAGTGGATAACACAGTTCATCTGAAGTTTATTTTTAGCTAATCTAGTTACAATTGTCCTGACGCAAAATCCATTACTCACTGGCAAATTAACTGAAATGCTTTTCGGGATGAGTAAGTCACACAAGGACCATGAACACTGTCTGGTTGTATGTCATTTGGACCATTTTTGAACGTCTCTTCCACTTATTTACAAGTTTTTCCTTTTTTCAAACTCCTTGCCTCCCTCTCTCTCTCTCTCTCTCTCTCTCTCTCTCTCTCTCTCTCTCTCTCTCTCTCTCTCTCTCTCTCTCTCTTCCTGTTGTGTAATTATGGTGGACAAGCTAGGGTAAACACAAGCTGGTATATATAATAATGTGACCGTGGAGGTTAGGTCTGGTCCAAACCGGATCGAAGCGCCTCCAAGAGCAGGGAGACAGACTGGTTAGACGCCACTGAGGTTCTGCTCTCGCTCTGCTGGCTCACAAACCACAAACCATCCAGACCTCAGGAGCTTGTGGGCCTTACGTTGTTTTTTTTCTACGTCCAAAGAAACATCAGTTTCTTTTAATTCTGCACCAATGGCTGCTGGATAAAAAAAAAGCTAATCAGACTTGTGGTTCACACAATACTCTAAAACTATACAATTTACTCGCCTCTCTTGTGTCCCATTTGCTGTGAGATGGCACGGCTTCATGCACAGTCAAGTTTTCTTGGGCTTCGATGGCGGCCGCGGTGTTGCTGTAGGCCAGCGGTGCTGAATTTATGAACCACTACTTGCTAGCTCTCCTCAGGCCGGAAATCTCCATGTTATCTTGGCAGAGGCTACACTGAGCCCAGGGGCGTGCATGTCCACTCCCGTTTAGAGACAGCCCCCGCTCATGGAAGAGTCGAAGCTCCCCTGGACACAAACGCAAACACTACACAACAACACACACACACACAAACACACACATGTGCACGTACGCCCACATACGGCCTGACACACACATATTCAAACAGACACACCCACACACCCACATGAACACGCACGATTACACTACAGCAGCCAATGTGTGAAGGAGGTGAGTTTGTGAAATCAATTCCCGTCCAAACACACCCAGAGAGGCAAGAGGCCTCCTCTGCTCTGCCTCTCCGACAGAGACTCAGAATGTAAGATATCCGACCACTAATCACAACAACACGTGTGGGTGCGCGCATGTATGTGTGAATGGGTATGCATGTGTGTGTGCAGAGCAGACATTAGGTGGCAGAGTTGTGGATAAGAGAGCCAGAGACTCTCTATAGCAAAATAGAGTATGACATCCATGTTCCCGAAGAGAAGTCTGACCAGCACCTACCGTAAAACCCCACATATCTGCTTTAAAAGGGATTCTGTGTGCACGGACATGCATGTAGACTACCCACTCTGGGGTAGCAGGGTCCACCTCTTGAGAGCACATAGTGTTGGACAGAGACTTAGGTAGACTGCAGTACCACTTGGCTTCCACATGCCCAACATTTTTAAACGATTAGTGTACAAAACTTCTGTAATGTTGTTTTAACTGTTATCAACAGTTACGGATTTGCATGGTGAGCAGGGCTTGGAGTTGAATACCTAGATTTAGTTTCTGCAACAGTGTACAGTAGACCTGATCACATGAGAGACAGGTACCTCCTTGTAAATACTTGTGCTATTATGACACTGACAATATGGTATTGCTGGAATTTTCTTGAATGAATTGTGTGCGCATGGGTTCTAACCTGTATAACGCTTGTTTAAGGCAACGTCACACTGCAATGACTTTCTCCAATTTTGGAGGCATAGGCGAATTGGAATGTTAGTTGTTGTGTTGCTCGTAATGTTATTTTTGGTCATTGCTGTAATGAATCATGAAATCATTTGTTATTCTTGGATGACATTGTTGTGTTTGAAACTGCCACTGTGTTTCTCATGTAAGTTCTGGCAAAAAAAAGTTAGGTTAGGTTATATGGTATATTATCATTTATTTAAGACACAACACTTATACGACTCTCCTTTGTCTCAATATGGTAGGTTATCACAAAACAAAAAAGTCCCATGATGCATTCTGGTGTAAAAGCCCCATTGTCAGCAGTCGGCTATGATAAGATTACCTCTGGACAGCATTTTAACATCAGTGTCAACAGTTGAGTGTGAACTGGCAAAGAAGACAAACAAAAACTTGCTAGTTTTTGTTTGCCTCAATTAAAGCAGTGAACCCAGTTTGGTGAAAGCCAGTTCAGTGCAGACCCTTTGATCAGATTTGTATAAAGATCCCTTACATTCATAACGTATTGCAGTAGACTACAGTGCCTAGTTTGGCATTCCCTAGAGGGCAGTCGCTAGGTCCTAATGCCTAGTCAGGATTATGCGGCTTTTCACCTTGGTGATGAATTACCACTGTATGCGTCGTAGGTTGTGTGTGTAATGGCTAATGTCCAAACTATCAATAGGTCAGCCAGCTTGTCCAACTCCCAAGACAGCCTGGTTGATCCTATCACGGTGTGAGCTCAATGGCACTTTTGAGTGTCAACACTTGTCCCATAACGTAGCCTCGTGCATCATTCATCTATTGATTGGTCCCTGCTTGTGCCACAGTGGCCCGGAATCAATACCCATGTTACTTAACTGTGGCACTGGTACGTCTACATTGTTTACATGGCAAGGAAGACTTAGGGCTCACTCCATTAATAACCCACTAATTAGGGCAGTCAATGAGTCCTTCCCAGATCATATATCAAACCTGTATACAAACCAGAAAAACTTTTCAAATAACAACCATTACATGGAATACTTCAATTTAAACCATGCATTCAGCCAGTGGGTTGCTGATAACTGATAACATACATGGCTAGTTTGCGGAGTCAATTTCAAGGTCACCCACAGCCTCCGTGCTTTTGATCAACAAACGTACTAGTTCCATTAGTCAGCCGCGGTAGGTGGAGAGGAGGGGAAAAAAGAGGAGTTGGGAAGAGTAGAGTGGAAAGGAGAGGAGAGGAGAGAACGGGTTAAAATACACGAGACATTCACCACTGGCAGCACAGGAAAACAAATGCATAATCCAAATATTAATCAGATCTGGCTCATTCAGTTCCTCACTGTTTGTTTTTACTGGCTGCTTAGTTTTTGCAGTTTGGAACACATTTCTCTGTATGTCATCAGCAGAATGAGAAGGAATGGGAAGTATAGTTAGGCAAAAGGCACATCATCGGCGAAGTGTGTGGGAATTGAAACGTACATCGTGTGAATAAAACCACTTTAGCAAGTGCACGTCCAGAGTCGACATGTTCCAAGAACAAATGTACTGTACATATCCTGAACATTTCTCACCCTCCCATCGAGTCTGAACCAGTCTCTTTCGGAGGAGGAAAAAGAAACTGGGAAGTGTGTTTGTTTCCCTCACACATCACGCCACTATGTTTTGGAAAACGTTCAAGTTCAAAACAGTGTAAGCAGTGAGGGGAATATGTGTAATCGGCAGCCACCCCGGGCTCGTAAGTGTGAAGCCTGTCACACTTGCGGCGCGGCGGCGATTCTTAATGCCAACGGCAACAGTGAACCCCTTCGTTAATGAGGCGGCTGTTCTTTTCAGACCCTTCAGAATCCGTACGTACGCGGAGACGAGGTGTGAGCTAGAACACGCAAGCCTTTTCCGACCCAGGAGAGGTATGTGTGAGTCGTCTTGAATGAGAGGTTTGAGATCTCTACGTTGCAGAGGCGACGAGAGGAGGAATAGTGATTAAAGAAGAAGGCCATTTAGAAAGCGGCGGATTGACATTCTCCATCATGAATATGGAGTTCGCTTTCTGTTCTGCCAAAGGCGAGCTCTCGTATTGTTCCCTGCTGAATGTGAGTGGATTGAAATTCAGATGTCCTTGAGTCAGTGAGTGAGAGGCAAGCAAACAGACAAAAATATATGCACATTCTGGGCAAATAAAAATACATGAAAAGAGGTTTCAAGACTTTTTCTTTCACAGCACTGAAGGTCAAAGCTTTGAAAAAACGAATCGACAATTAATGTGAACGGGGCACCACAAACAACATTGCTACGCTACAACCACTGGTTCGGCTTAACTGAATCTTTAACAGCCGATACGTATTAACAAGCAAGATCACGACATGAAAAGACAGCGAGAGGGGAGGAGACAGAAGAAGAAGAGAAAGAGAAGTGATGACGGGTGTTAAAGGTAGAGGGGTCAGGAGCACAGGGCAGTGTGTAAAGCACATGGGAGGGAGTCTGAGGCAGGCAGCAAGGGAGAAGAAGATAAGGGAGGAGGCGAGAAGCAGCTGTGTGTCCATCGTCCAGCCCTTCAGAAGACAGAGCTGAAGGGCTGGGCAGGGACGAAAAATACATGATGAGAGCGCGCACGAGAGAGAGAGAGAGAGAGAGAGAACAAGAGAGAGAGAGAGAGAGAGAGATTCCAAGAGGGAATGAAGGACAGAGGAAGGAAGAGGACGTTGGCGTTGCTTGCGGTGCAAGGGGTAGATAGTTAGGAATTATGTAAGCGTCCATCAGTGTGGGTGAGCTAGCAATTAGGTTATTCCGCATTTTGCCAGAGTCAAAGTCGCACAGGATTAGTTTGCTCTTTGCACAGATAGAAGTCTTGGAGCCTCACTCCCTGACTTGTCGCTGAGCACTCAGGACAGATTAAGAAATGAAGTGAGAGAGTGAAACGCAATCGGCCTGGCCTGAAAAACCAGACAGCGCTTCAATATCATCGTTTATCATCTTTGAACTGTTTTGTATCATCATGAAAGGAAGATATCGACTTATATTGATACTCAGCTCTATAATCTGAGTAACAAGGAGAACATATATCCTTAAAATGGTAAATAACAAGGTTTGAAAGATCAGTGAGTAAAATAATATCGTTTTAGTCCGATACCATGTTAGCATGCTACACTGTTAACATCAGTGTTGAATACCAGGGGAGTTTTGCCAACGCAAACAACATTACTTTGACCGCGTGAACAGAGATCTGCATGCCGGATCGCTCTTCTTCCCCCTGCCTCCTCCGCTGTTATGGAACTCATTTGCAATTTCATATTTTCATAGCATAACAGTGGATGATTAATGTCACATTCGGACAAGATACCACACACAAGCCACATGAACACGCCTGAACAACCTCCTCCCCCCACATGTGTAACACTTTCAACTGGAACTTCTTCTTTCAAGTCGTTACTATGAGTGATATAGAGCCAAACAGCCTTCCCTGTCAACAAACAAACCAACTAACTAATCTTCCTTTCTGTTTGATTCAGCCACCCCCACCCCAAACCCCCCAACCTCCACCGCCCCCTCCCGAATACTACTACAATCCCCTCTGATTGGATAAATTAACCATCTGGGCTAGACTGAGAGGCCTGTTGCACGTTGTTGTTGTGGTGTTTTTTTCGCTCCATTGTCCGAAAGCAGCACGTAGCCCTGACCCAGATCCTTGAAGCTAGGCTAACCTGGTTGACATGGCAGATGCCGGTCGGTGAGCCTCCCCTTCTCCTCGTGATTCCATTCATTGAGCGCGACCCTTGACCTCCCTGGCTGGGTCAGCATGGGGGCTGAAATGTTAACCCTTTGATGGTCGGTAGAAAAGAAGAACGACCAAAGAAGAGAAATAATGAAAACGGGGTTTGAAGCAAAGTGCGATCTGAGGAAATAGTTACATAACAGTGGTCTCAGGGATCACAAACAGACACATGGGAGCGACACGATAGAATGCAGCATGGATCAGAGATAGAGAGGAGCCATTGAGTGTGTGCAGTCTGGGGTTCATCTGAGATCACCTGGACAGTTGGCTGGGTGACACGCTACCTCTTTCCTCTGACCTTCACCGAACGGCTGAAATGTGTGTGTGTGTGTGTGTGTGTGTGTATGTGTGTGTGTGTGTGTGTGTGTGTGTGCACACGTGTGTGTGTATGTTGGTGTGTGTGTGTGTGTGTTTGTCTAGATTTGTAGTTGTGTGGGAGTGTGTGGCTGTGTGTGTGTGTGTATGTGTCTGTGTGAATGTGTGTGTCTGTGGGTCTATGTTTGTGGGAGTGTGTAGGCGTTTGTTTGGGGAGTAGGCAGAGGGCGAGACTCTGAAGCCAGTGGTAATTATTTATGAACGATTTTAGAAGATAATTCTGCGCCACTCTCTTGAGTAATTTGCCTGCTCGCTGTTTTACATTCACCAAACTTACAGAGAGTGGATACAGTGTTCCTGAATGTAAAGCAAGAGCTTTCAAAACACTAACAAAATTCTGTCACTGTTGTTTATTTTATTTATTTGCGTAAATTCGCATGCTATTGTTTCTTCAGCGACTTGCCTTGACAGGTTGAACACGCATGGTGAATATCAAGCGTGAGAGAATCCAGGTTGGTCGGCTTGTGTTAAAAAAACAAATAATAATACAAATAATGTGTATCAATGGATTTCTTTGTGTGTTTGGTTTAGCTCCATGTTCTATGCCCAGACTTGCCTACAGGTCAGAATTGTGACCTAATTTAGGTGTGAACTACATTGGCAGATTGGGCGTTTTCTGCACTTGAGACGAAACAAGGTGTTAATTCACTATTTGACTGGATGTGTTGAGCGGCACACATCAAATGATTAGTGAGGTGAGGCATATCATTGCTAAGCCTTTGATCCTGTGACATAATTCCATAAGATATGAAAGATTATACAATTAAAACATATATAGATTAATATTTATATATAGATATAGATATGTTTTAAATTGCATAATCTGGAATTGTAAATATACATTATCTATATATATTTATACAGTATGTATATATATATATATATATATATATATATATATATATATATATATATATTTAGTGGTAGTAATAACAAAATGAAATGGAAATGAAAACTACTGATACCAACACTGGCTGGGGTGCCCACACCCACGCACACGCACTCACACGCACACACACATGCAGAGACACACACACAGACACACATACACACACACACACACACACACACACACACACACACACACACACACCCACACACACAAACATGCTATGACACATACAAGTAGACACAGCAACCATCTGGGTAACAGAGGAGTTATGAGAAAATACAATGATAAGTTATGGTATTAAAAAGTAGGACAATAGAGTGAAGCCCATGAGTCCAAATGGCAGATTGGTTCTGCCTCATAATGGATTATAGGATGAGGGTGATGGTAAGTGCTATTGTCACTGATGATCAGACTTTTTCATGTCATCAGCTACTCCACAAAAGCCATTTAGGCTACATCTACACTAATATGTTTTTGTTTTATAACAGCGTTTTAAATCGAAAACCATCTCCATCCATGCAAGCATTTTTAGCACCACATCAGAAATAATCTTTGTCCGTGCTACACGACTGGAAACGCAAGTCACGTTCGTGTACAATGGCCATGAGCTGGCCGGTGTACACAGGAAGCAGACTGTCTACCCTGCGGTTGGTGACTTAGTTGCAGAAAATACTAAGGAGGAAGAAAAGCATTGGCAAAAAGTAAGACCAGAGATTTCTTTGAATCCCCATGATGGCCTGACGACGAGGTGTCAAATACATGAATACACAGGTGTTGAATTAAACCAAGATAGTCAAGGCCGATGTTGCTGGTTTTCTTCCAGAAAAAGGTCACGTGATAGGAGTGTGACGAATCAGGGAAGGAGACGTCATGACTGACTGAACTGTAAGCCAATAGTGGTGTCTGCGTGTCTCAGTTTCCTTCCGTCCGGACTAAAACACTTTCAAACTAAAACAGTGCTAGCAGCATTTAAAACCCCTTTGTTTTAGGAGCTCTAAAACGCCAAAGTGGTGGGGACGCTAGGTGTGGACATAGCAGATGCTGTGTGTTTCAAAAACAAGAAAGTATTAGTGTGGACTAATAGTACTAGTAGCTAGCTCCTTAGAGAAGGAGCTCATCTGAAAGGTCAGCATAGCAACAGAGAGAGAGAGAGAGATGTTTGGATAAAAGGACCAGAAATGTTATGCAACCTCCCTTTTGGCCCAAGTGCGGGAAGGAAAGTTGTATTTATTGAATTATTTTTATTTGGTAACAGACTTTTGAGCCATAAATTAAATGAACTAAAAAAGGCATGATAACTGCATGTTTAGTTTTTCATATGTCCACATGGAAGGACACTCCCTTCGGTCATACATGACCGGTTTCATGTGAACTTGTGAACCAACATGATAGAAACAGGCGAGGAGAGGGGAGACAGACGGGACCCACCACACCGACAGCAGTGTCAGGAGACCAGCAGAGAGATAGTGCCTCCCCATACATTGACTCAGAAGGACCCCATAGAATGCAGCTGAGAACAATGTCATCCAATTCTTAGGCTTAGTTGATTTAATCTTGTACCTGTTACTGTATTTCCACAGGGCATTTAGTTAATATACAACCAAGCTCACTCTCCCTTTGCCACTCTCTCTATCTTGCTCCCCCACACACATACACCAAGATAAACACCAGCCACCAATGGCTGCAAATAAAATGAAGGACAGAGTGCGTATGCAGCGCCTGGAGCCTCTCCCAGACCCCTGGGTTACATAATCACTTATCAACGCACAAGGCTTGAGCCTAGCATAGGCTACCATTCTTGCTGGCTGTGTGTGGTGTTTTCATTGGTCGATATCACTATGGAGGGAAAAACAGTCCCTGAGAGAGAAAGACACACTGACTGGGCTGCAAATTAAACCACGGACAAACACCCGCAGATACACACATACACATGCACACACACACATACGCAAACACACACAGGAGCATGAAAAGCCTGTTCTACTTGACCGTAAATGCTTGTCCAGCGTCCACTAGGCCAGGGCAGAGCAGAGGCGAAAAGGTCAAAGGTTGAAAGCATTTAGGCTTTAAAAACAATTGGAAGGATCTGATCAATATGGACGCACCCAAAGCTCGCTGAGTATAGCAGCCCTATATAAGCATCTCAAAGTGACTAATGTGTGCGATTATGTGTCCAACCAGTATCTCTCTTTCTTTCTGTCTCTCTGTCTCTCTCTGTCTCTCTCTCTCTCTCTCTCTTTCTCTCTTTCTCAGTGTCTCTCTCTCTCACTCTCTCTCGCTTGACTTATTTTTTTCTACGTATTGAGCAATCCTGCAATCCTTGTGCTATTCTTGAGTTCTGGCTCTCTCCGGCATATTTCAGAGCAGCTCTGGAGGGAAAAGCAGAACATGTGGCCGGTTGACCCAAACGCCCCCTCACCATTCATATCCAAACCACTGTACCACTCCAGCCAATGAGATGATCTCCCTTTCTATCCACAAATTTGTTCTGGAAACATGGATTTCTTAAATATGTATATAATATATATATATATATATATATATATATATATTAGGGATCGACCGATACAGATTTTTTAGCCGATACCGATTTATTTTCATCAGCCTTAACCGATAACCGATACGCCAATACCGATTTTACTGATAAAATCGGATTGCCGATAATACTCGGAAATCCAGAGTTCTCGCGAGAGCACAATTTGAATTTGCTCAGCGAGTCACTCTGGGAAAGAGCAATATACTTGTGTATATTCTGGGCCTCCCCTGGCCCAGAACATTAATCAATCCCATCGATGTATCAATATAGGCGGGCCAAAAGCGTTGCTGTTTTACCGACCGGATAAGGCAAGAGTCTTATCTATTGGTTAGCTCCACTGGTCTGGATACGTCACCCCTTGTATTCTTCTGATTGGTCATAGTGTTATCCAGTGATATTTTCAAATGCATGCTTGGTGCCGCCCCTCGAGTTGGGCCATTTTCATTACTCGTTGCCAGACCCTACAGCTTTCTAGATGTGGGTCTGGATTTCCAGGCTAAGCCTCCCTCAATTGACATCATAAAAATGACACAATGATGATAATAATTGTTACAATGTCTCAATTAAAAACAATTGACATTTATTGAACTGTCTGTAAATAACGGCAAAAAAAAAAAAGAAAAATCGGCCGATACTGAAAAATACCAGCCGATACGATACATCAGGGGTTGCGTGCCATGGTGCAGTTCAAATATACAGAGCTATAACTCAGATAGTAATTCTGCTTTTTCTCAATCATGGGCATGTTGCATTGGTTGTTGACTCTAGAGTCAGTCAACAACTGAGAATCGGAAAGAGTCCTGACGGAGGGCCTATGTACGGCAGGGCGATTGTGTGGAGGTAATAAAGCTGTCATTACCTGTGCCTGGGGACAGGGATGTAGGACGAGGGAAGCGACTGGCCCTCCGCAGGGGACACAATCTGCCCGTGAGCCGCCACGTGGAAACCGTTGGCCAGTTCCACCCGTTTCCCTGGGTTCCTGATGTCCAGGAGCATGAGGCCGTCTGGCAGCTGCCTGTGTATGGTGGGGCAATGGGTTGGGCAGTGAGTGGGGCTGGCCCTCTTCAGGATCCCCGTGGAACCGGCTTCTCTTTGGTCCTTCGGGCCACTGAGAGCAACCTGAGAGAAAGATTTAGAGAGAGAAGGATCAACCCCCGTGTATTGTTGAACTACGGGTTTATTTTCAGAGTGCATGGTCGACAACAGCAAGTAATGCACTAGGCTTAAATTGGGTTTGTGCATTGTGCAACTTGGTGTCATTGTGTTAAGTTTAGAGCAAGGAATCCATTTTCAGGTCTACAGTAAGAAGAAAACGTGGTATCCGTACATCCCTATTTTTTGCTGCATGAGGAAACTAGAAAACCACACTTCTTCAAGTCCATCTTGAGTCAAAATAATCAGGCCCTTTCCTTTTTAAGGAAGACCATATTTTGTACAAGTTTGATTCCTGTTCTGGAAGCTGTATGCTTGTAAGCTGTATTAGTTGGTTTGCTGAGGGAGGAGGTTGTAAAATAGTGGAGATGTATTTCAACGCCAGTGCCTATTCCTTTCTATAAATTATGTATAGTCAAATGCAGAACTACTTTTTCGTAACTTTATTCCTCCCTTTGCTAGATACCTCCCCCTGTATCTATGGGGGAGGGGAAAGGCTCTCAGTTTGAAGTCCCTGCCCCTTTCCATCTGCACTAAACTTTGCAGTTAGCATCAGTCGCCATTTAATGTTGCGTTTTATTTATTCTTTGTAAGCGGTTGTTGACAGTAACACCGGCCGGGAATAGGTTATGGCTCATTTCAAAGTGAAAAAAACACATCACACATATGTTAGATGGTATAAACGTGACTTTTACGCGTTCAATGTTTTGCGAAATATGAACCGAGGGTTAAAGGCGAATAAGTTTTACTGAATAGCGGACTAGCTCGCAGCTTTATATATGGCACACTAACTCCGGGCCGATCCCCCGACTATTGCGCACATATCCAACACGGTCAAACAGCACTTACTTTCTCCATGCCCTGCAACATTTCTCCTCCCGAAGACAATCCATTGGCTTTTCTTCCCTCTGCCACAGAACCACTGTCCACTACCAGTGTGTACAGCACGGATCCCATGTCGGTCTTGCGGGTGAACACCGCCGGCAGGAGACCGTTCTCCACCGCGGCGACACTCGCGTCGCACACCACCGAGAAGTCTCCGCGGCAGCTGAAATCGCCGTGTTTCGGCGCTCCGCCGACCCTTATTCCCACAGCGTCCACAACACGTTTGGAATTCATATTTCAGGCAGGACAGGTGGCTCTAAAGAAAGAAAAACAGCTTTCTAGAGAATTGAGTGCAAATTGAAATGAAATACATTTATCAGGATTGTCTCGAGGCTATTGATATAGTTCCTTGTATGATATATTCTACTCTACATAAAGTTTTCCAACACCACCACCACCCTGGATATCCAAGAAGCCGCCCGGTCAAGAGGATAAAAGATTGTTTTTGCCTCTTTCCTCCAAATCAACGCCACGCCCCCTTCAATTCATTCCCATTGGTCCACAGTACACATAAACATTCTACTTTGGCACGCATCCACCGAAAGGAGACAGCGCATTGGATGGTTTTCTTCTGTCCATCCCTTTTTTTTCTCTGTAAAATGTGGGTGTGTCGTTCACTTTTACCGGCCGGCGCCTGTCGGGTTTTCAGGGCTGCCTGCTACTGGTAGGCCAGAACGAGAAAAGAAATGACAAGCCCTCGTCCATGTGCAATAGCCCGATACCCATCGTTAAACCACTGTGTGGCTTGTATTGCAACGATTATACCATTACATAATGTCATCTAATGACGTACTCATGTTTAAGTAGCCTGGACGCTTTCACATTTTGAACATTGGTAACACTTTACAATGAGAGTAGGAACACAATAATTAACTATTAATGAATATTAGTTTTATTAATATTATAATAATATTAATAATTAATATTTAATTACTATAAAAACGTACTAAGGTTCATGTTATCTAATTATGTTTATGTTATTATTAAGGTGATGGTTTTCATGTTAACTAAGTATTAGCGAATACATTATTTAATGTTTCCTATCCCTAACCCCAACCTAACCCACAACAGGGACATATAATAGGCCAGTGCAATTGTGACAATTCCGTACCTTCTACCCTAACTCTCCTCACCTAGCCTAACCCCTATGCTTAAGATATAGAATGATGCTTATTACTGCATTAACTAATGTTAGTAAATGGTTAAACAATGTACCCTTATTGTTAAGTGTTACCGTTACATTATATTCACATTGGTTATATGGGCTTTTGTCCACTTTTTGAATTGTATTTCAGTCCTGTAAAGTTGTAGTAACTCCCTTCTGTGAGATATTTACACCTGTAAATGTACAGATAACCATCTACTAAGTTGTTTAGTAAATGAATATGTGTTTTGGCAGTGTAAAACAACTCGTCTGTTTCCCCAATATCCAGTTTTCCCTTTGTTGTATGCCTAGGCCTTACTATGCCTCAAAGTGTGCTTTTTTGACAAACGTCCATAATTACATTTTCCAAAGAAATGTTATAGAAATAAATACTCATTTTTAAATGTGCCACTTTATTAAAAAAGTAAAAACTCACTTTGATATTTTATGAAGGTTAATATAAAACATTACAATCTTTTGCATATATGCACTGTCACACAATATTTTGTATTATTATAATTATAATTATAATTATTTTTAAATAAACCCTGTGCTTTAGGAACATACAACATTAGAGCTGTCACAGCAGTATCTTTCTATTAATGTCTGAATACAACAATATCTGCATCCGCATGGAAAGCCTGAAATATGATGTATCCACAAAATACAATGTGTTATAGCCACGTTTTTTTATACCAAATATACTGTAAACTGTGTGTTACATCAGAACATTTTCAACATCAGAAAAGCAATATTTTACACGTGTCATATAGGCTACTATTATTTTCATGTGTGCAATTCATATCTGCCTTGGACCAATGTATAACAACGACTGTGACAGATAGGAACCCAGTAATGGCAGTCTGAACCAAGTGCTTCTGAAACATCTTTAGCGGTTAGCATTTTGATTTTTCTCCTTAGTCGGGTAATTGATGCATTGGTGATATTAGCCTGCCGTTGAACTGACCAGCGGCCCGCTTTTCCCTCCATAACCCCCAGTATAACTGCCCCAGAGTCCCCAAGAGACAGACACTATACAGGGGGCCATCCCTACCAATGTGCAGAGGTAAGGAGCAGAAGGACCACGGGGAGGGGATGAGAGAAGACAGAGGACTATTATTATTATAAGAGGATGGACCGACCTGGAAGGGAGGGGAGGAGGGGGGGGGAGAGATGACCAAGCACCAGTATAATGTTGATGCCTTATTCCTTTTTTTTTCTAGAACAGCCAACCTGGTGGTTGCAGTGTGTGTGTGTAGGCACATGAGAATGCGTGCACACGGATGTAAATGGGGAGTTGCATCTGGCCTCTTGCCCACATGCAGGCTGTGGTCATCCTCTGGTTCTCCCTTCGTCTCTCTCTCCCTCCCCTTACCCCCTTCAACACCCAGGCAAGAAAGGACTCTGACCACCCCCTTCCCCCACTCTCTCTATCTCTCATTCTCTCTCTATTCATATTTTCCAATATCTTTCTCGTTTTTCCATAATCTCTTTTAATTACACTGGAGAATTGAATGATGGTGACAAAACAACACAGTAGAAGAGATAAAAACAACAAAAGATCAAGTAGGTATCACAATAGTCTTGATATTTTCATGTCCACGTGTTAAAGCATGCAATGTATTTTCTTCAAGCAGAAATAATTGCACTGACAACAAAAAATTAACAGTATCATGGCAGTGGCATGAGCTATCCAAACAACGGCAACGATAGGTACGGAAAAATAAACAGTGCATTAGGAAAATACAGAGTGCATTTAGATATGTATTTATTTTACATATACTTTTTTTAATTTTACTTCACACAGTACCATTTATAGACTTCAGGAAACTTTTTTTCTTTCTCAATCCGTTTATATCTTGTTATGGGTCTTTTCTATTTCACTGTTGAGGAATATATGTGTGTATATATATATATATATATATATATATATATATATATATATATATATATATATATATTTATATATTTCATTTACTTTTATCTCTCAGCCTGCAAGTCCTCCATGGCCCACTTCAACTCCCAGTACTCCCCGCCTCTATAACTGTTTTTTTTCCATTTCCCTCCATTCTTTATTTTTTTTTTAAACTGTTTTTCAAAGCGCCATGGCAACAAAGGAAAGAAAGTGTTTACACTGGACCAGAACTCAGAGCAGAGGCGGGAAAAGTATCAGGGTCAGAAGGCAAGGGCTGTGCTTTCCAAATGGGGTTCGCTGGTGATTTTCTTTAGGCCTGCGCCATTGATTTAATCATTTTTCATCTGTCGATACTCAGACCACGACTCTTCTCCTAGCTATGGCTACCTATCTACCAGTTGTGCTCTGCAATATGCCCTACAAAACAGTATTGTGTCCTGCAGCCATCAGCCACTCATACTTGCATTTGTTAAGGGCCCTACGCATTCAGTCTTGTTTTGGTTATAAAATCAAGTGTTTGCAGTTAGAGATTAAATCATGGACTTCAAGTCAAATATGCTAATATAGTTATTATTATAACTGTGTTCCTTTTTTTATGCTAATTTCGTCCTGCCATTCAGCAAACACTCAGTTTCATTTCAGTAAGTTTAGTAAGTGCAATCAGTTGTCCAACCAGTGTCCCTTGAAGACACAACTCCAGAAATCCCCATCTCTGCCACACGAATGTGCGGCACTAGATGTGTGTGGTCATCTTTTGAATCAGTAGAACTTTGGTATGCCAATGGTTTATTCTGCCATTTCTAATGATTTAGGGCATAGTCAGGTTATCAGAAAGGCTTGATCTTTACCGAATTGGTATCAGTGACCTGGTCATCGTGCAGTGGGTACAGGAGCTTGTCATTCGCTATTTAAACAAGACCCAGTGCCTACGTCCTTGGGTAGGACGGAGCAGAGAGACCCAGTCTGCCCGGCAACGGGCCAGTGCATCGCCAGGGATGACGGAAAATCTGTTGGGGAAGTTTGCTTAGGGAAAGCTAAGCACAGCAAATATCTGTGCTGTCCATCTGTTTAAATGACATAAGCTCCTGTACATTGAAATGTCTGCGGAGTGTATGTGTGTGTGTGAGTGTGTGTGTGTGTGTGTGGTGTGTGTGTGAGTGTGATTGTACTGCTCCTGCTCAGAGTCTGCAATCCCTGATGCAACCAGCATCTATTGTTGGGTCAGGTCTTGTATTATCATGCACGTTTCTTTTCTTTGTGTTACATTTTCGGAGTGTATGTTTCTGTACACAACGTGCTCTTTTTGGGGCATAACATAGTCATACAAAAAAATAAATATATAATAAAAAACAATACACAAACAGGTACGGGCGGTGTCTGGTACGATGTGCGGTACGAGGAAGTTGTAACAGGCCAGGTTTCTCCTGGGTCAGATCGTATTTTGGTCCATTTCTGTTGAAACTTGGCTTAGGCTGGTTCTGTGGTGCAAAGCAAACAAGCAAAGTCCGAACCTGAAATAGGACCCTGTTTTGAGACTGAAATCATCAACAACCCCCCCAAAAATAAAGTACCATCGTGTTTCTTGTTCTTTTTTTTTTTGGTCTGTCCGACCACTCGCTCAAGGTCAACGCACGGCATGTAAATGTAATCGAGGCCCGTTAATAAAAAGTGAGCCCCGACAGTTTTATAGGAACACGTGTCCCTTCGCCCTCCCTCCCCTCCCTCCGGCCCCATCGCTACCTGCCCCGCTTACAGTCCCGTCACGTACATCTCCATCCCGTCGTTGAAGGTGAAGATGGTGGTGGTCCCGGAGCTGCTGCCGCTGCCGCCGCTGCTGCCCGGCTTCACCTCGCTGATGCTCTCGTAGAAGTTCTCGCCACCCGGCAGCGCCCCCGGAGGCGCCACTGGTGCCGCCCTGGGCGGCGGGGCTGGGGACGCCGAGCTCGCCGGCTTCTTTGGCACCGGAGGCGGAACTGGCAGCTGCGGCGGTGGCGGTACGGGCGCAGGGACGGGCTTCTTCCTCTTCAGGGTGGCGCTGCCCCCCGTGGGGCTGGCGCTGGCGGCCGGCGGCTCGCGCTTGCGCTGGGGCTCGATGTTACCGTAGGCGGAGTCGGTCTCGGGGTCGGCGGCGGCCGGAGGCGGGGCGACGGGCGGGGCCACGGCCACGCAGGCCGACCAGGACCTGTCCCCGCCCATCCCCGAGGGCTGGTAGCAGGGGTCCTCGTGGGAGCGGGCCTGGGCCTGGACGCCCCGGCCCCGGCTGCACCCATTGCCCCCCCTCCCGCTGTCCCCGCGGAATGAGCGGGGGAGGGTCTTGGCGCCGTTGTAGTCCCCCGGGGCCTTCTTCTTCGTCGGTTTGCACACCGTGGAGTATGTGTCTGCTATCTAACAGACAGACGCACACACACACACACACACAAGAACATGAACACACACACACACACACACACAGATGAATACGCAGACAAACACGCACAGACACAAGGACAGGAACATGTACACAAATGAACACACGTACACATACACACACACACACACACACACACACACACAAAAAACACAAGGAGAGGGTCAACTTAGAAACTGGAGTATGGAGCAGTTAATATTGAGCTACATGACTCATCCACTTAGAATGACAATGTCATACGCAGCCAATAAACTTCACACAAACTTCATAATCCATCTTAACTGTTACCACCTTAAAAGAAAACTGTGTTGGTGAATAAAAGAGGCAGAGTGGCGGCACCGGTCTGTGCGTATATCTGCGTGGAAACGTCCACGTGTTTGTGTCTATGTATGTGTGTGTTTGCATGTGTGCAGAAACACGTTCACACAGCATGTGTTGACAGAGCTCGCTCTGTAACCTGACCTACTTTGACAGAGCAGGATAAGACAAAGTAAACGCTGTTATCAGTCCGTTCAGGTCACTGCAGCGAATACTGGAAAGACCAGTTAAATTCTCACCACCGCCACCACCAGCGCTGGTCCAAGAGCAGCAGGCTATGGTGTGAGAGAACTGAGTGACAGCCAACTCCCCAAAAAAAAATCCTATTATAGTTGCAAATGAAATGTGATGCTTTACTTATTTAGCTTGAAATTAATCCTGAAAGTGCTGTACGATTATGGACTTGTACTTTATTAGTGTCTGGGCAGCACGGTGATATTGAGTGTGGGTGTGTCTGTGTTTGTATGTGTTGACAGACCTGTGCATGTGCTTTCAGTAAAGCTCTCTTCACTATTGGACACCTAGGAGGTATGCGCAATGTCTCATGGAGAATTCACCTCAGGCGACAAGGCGACCACTGGTATTTCTGTGTCAAAATTCCATATGGGAAGCCCACGTGCAAAGGATCATGGGAAATTGGTCATGTTTATCTTGGGTGTTCATTACCAACAGCTCTGCTCTTCTGCTGCTGAAAAAAACGCTGTCCGTGCAAATCTCACTCTGTCTCTCTCTCATTCTGTCTCTCTCTCACTCTGTCTGTCTGTCTGTCTGTCTGTCTGTATCTCTCTCTCTCTCTCTCTCTCTCTCTCTCTCTCTCTCTCTCTCTCTCTCTCTCTCTCTCCGGCAAACATCGAGCCACACTTTTAAAGTGCCCCCACAAATCTCTTGTGCGACCTTTTCAGATAAACAATGAGTCTGGCTGTGTGTGTGTATGCATTTGTGTGTGTCTGTGTTTGGGAAGTGTGCAAGCATACGTGTGTGTTTGAGCGTGTGTGCGCGCACACAGTGTTTTGCAGCCTACTGCTGCAGCAGAGGAAGGAAGTCACAAGATGAGGTGGATTCCAAAACCCGGGGCTGCAGCTGTTGAGGAAGCCTGTGCATTGTGTGCTGTCCCGGCTCCGCCCCCCCCCCCCCCCCCCCCCCCATATCTGCCGCCACTCTCCCGCCCCCACCACCCCTTCGCTCCCCAGCGACGATCCGCTGTCACTCTGAATGCAGCTCGCGGGGGAGGGGGGAGGATGGTGGAGTTCAGAACGTCAAATGATAGTTCAACCCGCAAACCAGATTACCTTGGCAACCTGCGAAGACGGCGACGAATATGTGTGTAATCGACTACATGAGTGGAAAAAGCAACCCCGGGAACATGTCTGCTCACCAGGGGGGGTGGGGGGGCGGGCAGCCACGAGCAGTCGGCCTCTAAGGAGCCATGTGATTGGCCAGGGAGGGGCAGCGCCTTCTTACAGTATTGGAGGTGTTGCCGTGCGTTTTTTTTTGAGGTGGGAGGGAGTTTTTTTTCTTTTGTTTGTTCACTTTGTCGCCGCAAACTGACTAGTTTTATGGTTATGCGGCTAGACTGAGTAACGGTCGAGAGATAATGGCAACGAGTGGCAACCGTTTTCCTAAAGGAGCTTTCTCTCTCTCTCTCCGTTTCTCTCTCTCTTTCATTCTTTGATGAAAGAGAGAGAGAAACGGAGAGAGAGAGAGAGAGAGAGAGAGAGAGAGAGACAATGAGCAAAGGGTGAGCAGGAACGCCAGGCAGAACTTGAGCTGGAAGGAGTATGTGGAGTGCAATGGAGGCCAGCTGTGAGCGGTTTGATTTACGGAGGCGGAGTCAACCCGTGGACAGTTAACCCTTCCTCTGCACTCCCACAGCAACAGAACCACAGGGCTTAGACCCAGGGGCAGGACGAACCACACCGAAAGATGAAGGACACACGTATTTTCGTTGATGATACATTTAGGCATAATGTAATGTTTGGCTAATTATTTATACAGAACTGCTCCTTTCCAAGCCATACATGAAGCAATCTATTTATGCTTTGTCTGCGCGTTATTAGCTATGCAAAAAATGTGACTACATGCTGATCAACGCAAGAAGGTGATGGATCTGTCTGGGAGCCACGATGCTCTAGACAGACAGACTGTCAGACAGACGTTTGTGGTAGTGTTCGATTTGAGGGAAAGGGGGGTGGGGTTGGGGTTCGCAGGGAGTGGAGGAGGGGCCGTTGTACCCTTCCTCTCCTCTTGCTGTGTATCCAGACAGCTGGCTCAACAGGTCACAGGGCTACGATGAATGGTTTATATATACTGTGAAGATACCTCCTTTGCGGTGGGGACAGGTGGCTGTCCCTTCCTGGTCTCCGGCAGGTGTGGGGGCGCGTGCAGGGTGATGATGTCATCGTCCTCGGGGGGCTTCCAGATGTACTGCTCCCCGTTTCCAATGAAGACGGCCTCCTTGGGGGGGCAGTGGATGACAGGGGTTGGTGCAGCCATGGCGAGTGATATGACGATGATTCACAACAAACACATGATACACAACAAACAAGTCTCACACAGGGCAGCGTGGCATTGAGTCACAGGGACAGACCGAAGACGGGGAACTGAAACGACGGCTTCTTTTGCGGTCTGTGAGCAGATGATGTACTGTGTATGTAGGTGTGTGTGTGTGTGTGTGTGTGTGTGTGTGTGTGTGTGTGTGTGTGTGTGTTTGGTGTGTGTGTGTGTGTGTGTGTGTGTGTGTTTGTTTATGTGTCTGTGTGTGTGTGTGTGTGTGTGTGTGTGTGTGTGTGTGTGTGTGTGTGTGTGTGTGTCTGTATGGTTAGGGTGGCCGCCTTAACAACAATAGGTCTCCGCCTTGACTACCAATGTATAAAAAAGCCCCCCCCCCCCGCTCCTTGACCACCTTGGCTAAGACATTTTCTGGGAGAAACACTGTGTGTGTCTGTATGTGTGTCTTCTGTTAATATTTGTCCTGAAATGTGTGGGCTGTGGAAGGCATTATATGGGTATACACACACACACACACACACACACACACACACACACACACACACACACACACACACACACCCTCAAACACACACACAAACACACAAACACAGGCAAACGCATTCTTGACCATTTTATAAATTATATACATTTTTACCGCTGTTTTTATAAACATTACATAGATGAAAAAACTAAAATAAATTACAATAGCTGTGCAAGATCTTTCTGGCCTTCATATTTTATAAAGCAAAATATATATAATTTGAATAATATAGGCTCATAATTCAATCTATATAATGAAGGCAAGTGAGCAATGAGTGCTACTTTGTTCTGCAATGTTTGGAGGCAGTGCCACCTGCTGGTACGATTGAGAATCACATACAATTTGCCAGTATTCCAATGAACAATGTTTATATGGACAGTATTGATCCACGTGTTTCCTACCTTGGGAAAGGAGTGCAGATGAAACGGCTCCAGCGGTTTCCTCGGCAACTCCTGGCTACGATGAAGTGGAGGAGGAGGACGGGCAGAGGGGGAATCACTCACACTTGATTGGCTGTCCGACTGACTGTCTGCTGCGTTGTTTTCCTTCCTGGTCACCTTGTCCCCCTTGAGTATTAAATTCACCATGAAATGACACAACAGCATAAAGGTATTCAGCCATTGGTGGACAAATGTGTGACAGTCAAAGCCCGTGAGAGAAACAAACACTGTCAAACTACAGGTATATCTCGCAGATCTCAAGATTTGTAAAAATCGAAACGGCTTTCGGATATCTCCACCCAAAATCAATAGTCTACAGATCTGACACCGACAGGCTATGTCAACAAAGTTTAACGAGATGTGTTGTGTAACTGTTTCTATGGTTACCTTTCGGAACTTGCGTATCGTAGCGTACTCGGCCGCTGTCGGCTCCTGATTGGCCAGAGAGTTGAGGGAAGACAGCAGGGACCTGTTGACACCGTTAACCCCATTAACCCTTCCTCTCATGGCTCCGTTAAGCGTGCTTCCTCTGCCCCCCTGGGAGAAGACCAGCGCATACACACACACACACACACACACACACACACACACACACACACTTTGATTCCTTCATTTCTTCCTAATGTCTGCCTTCCCAGACAAACCCTGCAATGACATTCAAATCTTAAGTACTCCGCGCTAATCAACACATACGTTGCCATTCCCGTCCCGCCCTCCGTTGGCGTGGGTGGGGGGGCTCTGGGCCGCCCTGACCGCGGCCGGGGTGTTGGCAGACGTGGGGGGCGCCGCCGGGGGCATCTTGGGGTCGCCGTCTCCCTCCCGGACGGCCACGCTCTCGTATAGGCCGTCGTCCAGGCAACGGCTCGGGGCGGGGTTGCTCCGTATGCCCACCTCAGTGTAGGTGTGATCCCTCATCTCCCCTCCTCCTCCTCCTCCTCCTCCTCCTCCTCCTCCTCCCTCCACGTCCCCCTCGTCCCTCAGCGCCCCTCCCCTGGGGCTGGGGCTGCGGCTGGTGGGGATCTGGGGCAGCTGGCGGCTGGGGGAAGGCCGCAGGTCGCTGGGGGAGTGGTGGGTGTGGAGCAGCAGCAGGTCCATGCTGGCGGGACGGTTCTTGGGGACTCCTGAAAGGAGGGAGGAAGACAGATTGGATCCAGTGAGGGCTGTGTTGATTCGCCGATGGTGATGGCGGGAAAACGGTGGCGTAGCACTCACCGTTGCCATAACGATTGATCTCGTGCAGCCGGGTGTCAGATTTACTCATGGAGTTGAGTTTGGGGTGGCGGAGGGTGCCCTGCTGTGACACACAGGTACAGGTGTTTAATAGATGGAGCAGGCACGCACACACACACACACACACACACACACAAACACACACACGCACGCACGCACAAGCACGCACACGCACGCACGCACAAGCACACAAACGCTTCAGAATGTACAAGATTGATATTGGGGGTGGGGGAATAGAGAGATAGAGAAAGAGAGAGAGAAATAGTAACAGACAGATAGAGAGACAGAGAGAGAAAGACCGAGGCAGACAGTCAGAGAAAGACAAAGAAAGGGAGGAAGATTGCAATCAAAATGAAGACATGGCTCACCAAATTGACAGAAGTCCCCTTCTCTCCGGCAGGCGGGTGCTTGCTCTTGCCCTTCCTTGGGAGAGGAGGGAGAGATGGAGACAGAGAGAGAGAGAGAGAGAGAGAGAGAGAGAGAGAGAGAGAGAGAGAGAGAGAGAGAGAGAGAGAGAAGTGGGAGGATGGAGTGGGAAAGAGAGAGAGAGAGAGAGAGAGAGAGAGAGAGAGAGAGAGAGAGAGAGAGAGAGAGAGAGAGAGCGAGAGAGAGAGAGAGAGAGGAGTGGGAGAATGGAGTGGGAAAGAGAGAGAGAGAGAGAGGGAGGAGTGGGAGAGAGAGAGAGAGATAGGAGTTCGGAGAGAGATAGAGAAAGAGAGATACAGCGAGAGAGAGAGGGAGAGAAAGAGAGAGAGAGAGAGAGAGAGAGAGAAAGAGAGAGAGAGAGGAGTGGGAGAATGGAGTGGGAAAGAGAGAGAGAGAGAGAGAGAGAGAGAGAGAGAGAGAGAGAGAGACAGAGAGAGAGAGAGAGAGGGAGGATTGGGAGAGAGAGAGAGATAGGAGTTCGGAGAGAGATAGAGAAAGAGAGATACAGAGAGAGAGAGGGAGAGAAAGAGAGAGAGAGAGAGCGAGAGAGAGAGAGAGAAAGAGAGAGAGAGGAGTCGGAGAATGGAGTGGGAAAGAGAGAGAGAGAGAGAGAGAGAGAGAAAGCGACAGAGAGTGAGTGAGTGAGCAGTAGGACACCAACGCAGAGGGAAAAGAGAGATACAATCAGTGTCAACGGTGGTAAGGGCACAGGGGACCTTGCTTGATAACTCGGAGCGTGACTCAGTTCTCTGCAGAGGCGAACAAGATGTGTGCCCTTCAAGACAAGGAACTTTCACTTTATTTCCCACAATGTTACCCACAGCAACATTTTTAGAACAAAGAAAAATTTTCCAATTTCCATGTGGTTACTTGACGCTGAGATTGTTTTCAAATTTGTCTCATGCTCTACAGTGCTGTAATGCATCACCGGAGCTCCCTTGAGATGATGCAACAACAGAGAACTGTTGATATGTTGTATACGTGTGTGTGCGTGTATGAGTGTGGGTTGTATCTGTACGTTGGTGTGTGTGTGTATGTGCGTGTGAGTGCTTAGAATTGTGTGTGTGTGTGTGTGTGTGTGTGTGTCTCTGTGTGTATGAGTGTGAGTCGTATTTGCACGGAATGGATGTTTGTGTGTGTGTATGTGTGTGCATGGGTGTGGGTGTGTTTCTGTTTGTGTTTTTATGTGTGTGCATGGTATCTGTACTTGGATGAGTGTTCATGTTTGTGTGTGTCTGCGTGTGTATGTGTGTGTTTCTCAGCTCACCACTGAGGGTGTGATGTTGTTGCTCCAACACTCTAATTTTATCAAATTTATTTCAGTGTGGCAGAAGGTGAACCTGAATCTCATACATGGGAAGACATTGTTTAATTTGTTAGCCACTGAGCATACATGCACACGCACACACACACACACACACACACACACACACACACACACACACACAGACACACACACACACACACACAATGCATTTCTGGATACAACACAATCAAATCAGCTACGTTACACGGTTGAGCAGGTGATGCACGCAGCCTATATAACCCGGGTCATCTTACAGGTTGTTTTTAACGCTCTCCTAGCTCAGGGACCTTGTGATTGGTTGGAATTGCTCCCTAGCGAGGAAGGCTTCACAATAACAGTGAAGGGAGGTAATACTATCCAGCATGTGCTGTGTTTGTATACATTACCTTTCAGTGTTCAGGTGCTCCTCTGCACAACCCAACGCTAGGGTTTAGCAAGGAT
>NC_136941.1:14112660-14132660 GCF_949987615.1 Pollachius pollachius
ACTTAAACATGCATGAGAAAGAACTAGTGTGTAGCAGGCAATGACAAAAAATTGCAAATTCTGTGCGCTATGCTTGAATTAATGTAAATCGTATTGTATTATATTTCCGATAGAAGTCAGCACATGACCGAAATAAGGATGCTTGATTGGCCGTTAGCAAGCGCTGATGCCATACAATCATTGATTACTACTTCAGAAAAAACAGAAAGGAAACCCAAAATAACAAGAGCATTGGATTAGTGTAAACGGAGAGCGCCAGGTTTACAGACTGACAAAAGAGCATGGAGGGAAATGCAAAGAGAGGGGCTTGAATGTGTTAATTTGGGGGAGAGAGAGAGAGAGAGAGAGAGAGAGAGAGAGAGAGAGAGAGAGAGAGAGAGAGAGAGAGAGAGAGAGAGAGAGATGAATTGGAATACACCACCAGAGGATCTGGCTGTAGCTTTCTGTTTCTTAGAGATAAAACTGTGAGTCCTTTTTTTTCTTGTCCTCTTTTCTTTGTTGCCTCTCTGACTCCCATCCTCATGATACCCACCCACCACATCTCTCTCTTCATCCCCACACTCTTTCTTTCTGTCTTTTCTTCTCTCTCTCTCTTGTGCTCCTTCTCTCTATACTCATTCCTACTCTATCTCTTCCCTACTCTCTCTCTCTCTCCCCCTCTCCCTCTCTCTCCCCCTCTCCCTCTCTCTCTCTCTCTCCGTCTCTCTCTGTCTCTCTCTCTCACTCTCTCTCTCTCTTCCTCTCCCTCCCTCTCTCTCTCTCTCCCAATCTCTCTCTGCCTGACCCTGCAGAAACGGTAGACGAGGCACAACCAATGGATTTGCAGCAGCACAGCGGCCCTCCACTCCATCACACACCCCTGTAAGGATCAGACAGACGGATGCACACGCACACACAGACAGACAGAATGATCGACAGACAGGATGGGGAAACAAGCAGGCAGACTAATGCTGTGTGGGGAGGAAAGAGAATGTAACCTGGAGAATGAAAGAGACGGGGGAAGCCTGAAGGGAAGGCTGAGGAGGGAGAACACAGAGCGGGAGGAAGAAACGACAGTAGGGTGGGGGGGTGAAAAACAGACAGAAGGGGAGTAGGGGGAGACGACAGCCAAAAGGAGCGAGAGCAACATGGAAGAAAGAGGGGGGAAAAAAACATGGGATGCATGGAGTGATGGTGAGAAAAATAAAGCGCTCCCACTCCAGCGGAGACCGGGGGGAGTTTAGGGGGGGGAGGGTGGAGGGAGGGAGGTTGGGGGATAACCGAAAAGAGAAGAGGGAGGAGGGAGGGAACGACTGCGACGAGAGAAAGTGCATGATGTCAGGAAGATGAGAGAGAGAAAGAGCGATAGAGAGAGAGAGAAAGAGAGACAGAGAGAGAGAGAGAGGGAGAGAGAGAGGGAGAGAGAGAGAGAGAGAGAAAGAGAGACAGAGAGCGAGCAGGAGAGCGAGAGAGAGGGGGTAACTGCTGGGGAAGACTGGGAGGATGTTGCAGAGGAGGAGGAGGAGAGGAGGCATAAGAAAAGAGGGATTGGGTGGATGAGAAGGAGGTCATGAGACAACTATTTCTCTACACACTGAAATATTCAGAGGAGGGATATGTATGGAGGATAGAATATGGAGGATTGTGGTTACAGCTAAACGCTAGGAAGGGGAAATGCAAACCCAGACAACCTGTATGGCCATAACACAAATACGAATAGATACCTTAGCAATGCTGCCATGAGGCAAACAATGAATTTTGGTCAACGTTTTCCTGAGCTGTCCTCATTTTTAAAAACGACGTTGGTGGTCCTATCCAAAATGTTTTTTTTATTTCCACACTGCCTCCACTCCTCCCACTGCAACCATAGCCTTCACACCAACCTGCCTTACTGCTGGTGCTCCTGTTGCCTCCACCACGATTGCTAACAATAAGCCTGCTGCCTGCCGATAACTCTGGCAGATATGAAGATAATGAGGTCAAATTAAAAGCAGAAGAAAGAGAGCTGAGCAGAACGCTATGGGGGAGGATGCATGTAACAGAGCCGTGCAGTGCTATCGGTGTGTGTGTGTGTGTGTGTGTGTGTGTGTGTGTGTGTGTGTTAGGGTGCAAGTGTGAGTGTGTGCGTGTGTGCACTCTGTTTGATCTCAGACAGACATTGGAAATAGTCCCCCCTTTAGTAGTTTGCACTGCTGCAACCTGCCTTGCACACTCCCACCAGCTACACACACACACACACACACACACACACACACACACACACACACACACACACACACACACACAAATACACACACATGTGCACATGAGCCCACACACAGGAACACACATTTTGAATACAGGCAGTACGTTACTATACAAAAAATATTAAAGTATGATGCTAAAAACTAAACCCTAGACATCGCCAAACAGAATACCTCTAAAAAGTAGGAAGGCTTTAGCTGCTCTTAGAAGTGATTCACAGAAGCCACAGAACAGCATCTTTTCATTAAGGAGCTTACACAGGACAGCTACAATTACAACGGTTTCTACACTGCTCCTGCTGTGCCAGAGTAGAGGACCTGGACAAAATGGAACAAAATGGAACCAGTTTCTCTTTCTTCTTCTTCACCTAGATCATTTCACATGGCATAGGGGATCCACTATACAGAACAGGACTTTAAGCAAAGGAGACGTTTTGTGTTGCTATGTCAACCATGGAGTGTTGAGAGAACTGGCATTATTACACCAAATGTTGGGAACCACAAAATAGTAAGCAGTAATAGGCTACTAGAAGAAAATCGCTCAGAACACTATAAATACACACATAGCCCATAAACAATGATGACTGAAATACCAAGAGTTGCGTGTGATTGTGTGTGTGTGTGTGTGTGTGTGTGTGTGTGTGTGTGTGTGTGTGTGTGTGTGTGTGTGTGTGTGTGTGTGTGTGTGTGTGTGTGTGTGTGTGTGTGTGTGTGTGCGCGCGCAATGTGACAACCCTATGCTTTATGCATGTATGTTTACATGCATAGACATGTGTGTGACGTATGTTTGTGAAGTGTGTGTGTGTGTGTGTGTGCGTCACATCAGTGTGTGCGCGCGCTTTGACACACCCCCCTCCATCCGTCAGTCCATAGTGTTGGCCTACTGAGATTCGATTAAACAGTTGTCTGTTCTCCCTCCACAGCGTCACCTGAAAACCAGTTCATCACGCAGTGTGGACATTTTGCAGCAGCGCACACACAATCTCAGATAGCGGGAAGAAGTGGAGATAAGACGAGACGGCGTGGAAAAACAAAGCTGGCAAGAGTTGGGCAGATTAAGAAAGCGATAAAATAGAGGAAACAGACAGACTGTAAGCAGGATAGCCAGCGAGAGAAAGGGAGCGTGGCGGAGGGGGGGAGAGGAGGAAAGATGAAAGAGAGAAGAGGACATGCACGTGTCTTCAGAGCGTTGTCAGGGTAAGTTGATCTGAGGCCGTAGCCCACGGTACATTACAGCCCAGAGGTTAAAAAAAAAAAATCACATCTTGTCCGCCCTAATCTCTGCCCATGGGAATGCACCACGTTGGCCCGTGCATAACAACACTGACTGATGGGAAGATGAAGGAGACGATTGAGAGAGGGGAAGAGAGATATATAAATATATATATATATATATATATATATATATATATATATATATATATATATATATATATATATATAAAGAAGACAGAGAGGTGGTGGGGAGGAGAATGGACGGAGCGCAGCACATTGCACTACAGAACTAGCATCCAGACCTCTTGGGCCGGTGGCAGTGACCCGCCATCTCTAAACTGCGCCGCTACATCCGTAAACACACTCCAGTACCATGGATAATGATATCCAATACCACTTCAAATATTGAGCCTGGGGCCCATCGTCTGACCGGAGCCGACCCTGGCCAGGCTCGTAGAAAACCACAGATGAGCTGAATAGTGTCCACTATGGCTATTTATTTTATTCATGCTCAACTTTTGTCCTTGATCATCAATTTTTTTTACAAAAAGTCGAATGACTAGGAAATCGCACACCCGCTCAGAACTCTTTGCAACATTGGTTGGTTGTATAACGTTATGTTATGTAAGGCTGTATGATGATCTTTTGGGGATATGACACATCCAAATTTCAAAGAGACTAAAGAACACGGGGTACATTTTAAATTTTTAAAGCTAGCTCATTCTGTTTGTTTTTAGTCCCATAGGCGAACCCAACACACACACACACACACAAACACACACACACACCTCCCATATCGTTGGAGACTTAAAAACAAAGTTTCTTCTTTGTATCTTTTAAAAACAAACATGCCCATAATATGCTTGCTTGTTTGAACACAACCACCTTCAAGGTTTAATAAAAAAATGGGTAGATTAAGTCAGCTGGGGGACCCCAACGTTTCCTGATGCAACTGAACCAACAACGTCCGCGATGTTAGCCTACTTTCCTGGTTAAAAACAGCGTCGATCTCAAACGGCTCAACAAAGGGAAGGATGTGAAGACAGAGCGGCGCTGCGCTGCTCGTCTGAGACGGCGTCGGGGAGCCCCTTGTGTTTGTTCAGAGCGCCTCCCTGACCTGACCCCGGGGGCTCTGACGCCCTCAGAAGCCGGCTGGCCCGCCTTGTCTCAGTGCACCACTCACTGCTCCGTTTCACCGTCTTGCATCAGCCGGTGTCGCAGGGCTGGGTTCTGCAGCCCTGGAAACCCTCTGACAACATGCCGCCACGCCACAGGTTGAGCGGCTGTAAGTGAAGCTACTGACGGAGAGGGCGAATTGGGGGGAGGGGGAGGGTGCTGTTATGGATGTGATATGTGTGTGTTATTTTTTGGGACTTTTTGAGAAAACTTCAAAACCCTTTAACATTGTGTTTTTGTGTTAGTGTGTGTGTGTGTGTGTGTGTGTGTGTGTGTGTGTGTGTGTGTGTGTGTGTGTGTGTGTGTGTGTGTGTGTGTGTGTGTGTGTGTGTGTGTGTGTGTGTGTGCGTGTGTGGGGCAGGGGGTGTCTGTACGAGTGTGTGTCCGTGTACGTGCTTGTGTGTCTTTATGTGTGTGTGTCAGTGTATATATGTGTGTGTCGGTATGTGTGTGTGTGTCGCTGTATGTGTGTGTGTGTGTGTGTCTGTATGTGTGTGTGTGTATCCACAGTGTGCAAGGTTTTTAGGATTAGGCTGGTGACCATGCGAGTGAAGGAGTACAGAGCCCCGGTTTGTGCTGGTCTTCTCCCTCTTCAAAGTGTTCAAAGTGCCGACACAAGCCACGTATACAACACTTAATGTGCTGATCCCACACACCAGCAAAGCCAGCACCCTTTCTTCCTTCTCAGTTGAGTCACCTTAATTAACCAGAAAGAGTCGGAAGCAACATTCAGGATTTAATAGGATTCAATAGAAGGGATTAAGCAACTCTTGCTCTCTTGCTCTCATTTTCTCTCAATCTTTTCCCCTTGTCTCCCTTCTGCCTCTCCGTCTCTCTCCTTCTCCAGTATTTTCTGGTCCAACTCTTTCATGTCTTCCTCTCTGCTGCCTCTCGCTCATATTCTCTCTTACCAACCCGTTCCTCTGTTTATGGTTGAGTTCTGCGCTAACTTGCTGCTCATTACTTTAATGATGGTGCTACAGCTAGCTTCTTGTTCCAGACGGCACAGCATTTTTTTTTACAACATGGCAGTTTGGGAATAACAACGTGCACTAAGAAGTATCCACTGCCCATACGCTGATATGATGCACACACACACACACACACACACACACACACACACACACACACACACACACACACACACACCATACACGCCCACATTTGCACTTCATCTCAGATACACACACACATACACGACACACACACACACACACGCATCCCATGCGTACACACCATCAAATGCATGTGCGCACCACACACAAACACACACACACACACAGAAGCACTGAATAAAAATCAAAGCGTTGAATAAATAGAGTATCAAATCAAATCCAAATCCTTCAAATGCATTATGCATGCACACTCTTTGGCACGACCAATCAACAAGCAGCACTCCGTAACATGGCGGTGGCAGCGCGCGGCATTCTGCAAGTTACCAGCTACAATGCTAAGGTGGCGCGCGCGTCTCTATGCCGCCGGCGACTCATTTCCACCCACTAGGAGCAGAGCTAATGACTCTGCGCCGGAGAGCTGTGTGAAGACGAAGGTGTGCGACTGTGTGTCACCAGCATCTCTGTAGTCAAACTCCTCTCTTCATTGAACGCAAGTGATGTGACACAGAGGCACGCACACACACACACACACACATACAAACACACAGAGGGTGTGACAGACAGATATACCAAGAGCCGGGCGTCTCTGCTTTAGATGCATTATTCATCTGCGTGCCAATTTGGAAGAACCCTCAGTATTCCCCACAGCCGGCACTGGGAAAAAACTGTGAAAGAGAGAGAGAGGGGGGAGAGAGAAGAGAGAGAGAGAGAGAGAGAGAGAGAGAGAGAGAGAGAGAGAGAGAGAGAGAGAGAGAGAGAGAGAGAGAGAGAGAGAGAGAGAGAGAGAGAGAGAAAGACACACAAAAAGGAACAAACAAAAGAAGGCAAAAGAACAACTCAAACAATCTTTCAGCGCTCTGCTGCGATGTAGCAAAACATCTAAACAGGATTGCGAGCGATCCAAGGAGATTTGGTGCCCTGCGATTTTTTTGTGTTCTTTTTTTTGGTTCCCCGCTCAGCTTTGGCAGTGTCTGCAAACAGCAGATTAGCAGCGATTTCCCCCCCCTCAAAGAGACTTGACCCTGCCGACTCAGAGAAGAGACTCAGACGAGCCGCGGAGGGCAACCAAGGTCTGGCTTGCTGCACATCTCTGACACGCCCAGAGAGGGAATATGCAGACACAGCCATCCAGGTCAACTATACCATAGCTGCGTGACATGGTGGAATATTCAAGGTTGTGAATAATCCATTATTCATGGGGGATATATGTATTACAATATCCGCTATGTTGAATACAATAACGATGATATAGTTTAGGGAATATTGAAATCTAAATTTATGTCAATGCTAAATGGAAGATGCCTCTCTCTCTGTCCCTCTCTCTCTCTCTCGCTCTCTCTCTCTCTGTCCTGTCTCTTCAAAAGTGTGCCTGCATACACACACAAGCAATGACTTTAACAATGTGACTTTTGCAATAACTTGGTTCTTTCCTCGCTGCATGTCTCTAGCTTCCTGCTTTGTCACCGTGAGCATTTTGCTGGCCAATCACAACGGGTGACGGCAGCGGGAGCCATTGAACGAAGTGGATTCCCTGCTGAGCTGACCCATATTAACTCCCCCCCTACTTGTCAAGGCTGCTCCTCTCTTCCTCTTCCTCCATCTCCTCCTACGTTCATGACCACCACCACCAGCCTCGTCAGCTGTGAGAACTGATGTCTGTCCAGAGAGGCTGAATGGCCCGGGACACTGTCCTGTCCCGCCCCAAACTGGACCACACACACGCACATACGCAGGAGCCCCACAAAGAAACCTGCAGGTGTGTGTGTGTGTGTGTGTGTGAGAGGGAGAGACTGTGTGTGTGTGTGTGTGCGCGCGCGCGTGTGTGTGTGAGAGAGGGAGAGACTGTGTGTGTGTGTGTGTGTGTGTGTGTGTGTGTGTGTGTGTGTGTGTGTGTGTGTGTGCGTGCGTTGGATCAGTCGGATTTCTGTTTAATCTGTCCCACACAGCGCGGGGCTCTGAGCTCCCAGAAACCGACAGCTGTCCGTGGCTGGCTGGCTCTCCTCTCACCTCTCCTTACCATTTAACAAATGACACACACACACACACACACACACACACACACACACACACACACACACACACACACACACACACACACACACACACACACACACACACACACACACACACACACACCTTACCGTACACATCTACAATGCGCCCTTTCACAATGTCGCACGATGCGGTCGCATCTCCGTCCCGTGTGGTACGAGACACCGTCCTGGGGCACACAGTGACACTTGACGGCGTGATCATACCCTCCGTCGGGCCGCAACAAAAGCAAACTAATTCAGCACCGGTTCTGCTGTCACGGGGCGGCGGCGGCGGCCGTGACGCTCTGCGTTGGGGCACTCTCCGCACGCCACCGCTCCCGGGGTCTGGCTGTCAGATTCGCCCTTATTTATCACTTTCCCACTGATTCTGCTCCTTCAGCTTTGTCATTTTTTCTCAAGACAGATCGCTGTGCTGGCTCCCTAGGGAGTTCTTCAACACTGGGGAATATGTATATCTATATATAACTAGATATGTATTTATGTATGATACATCCTCGATTCAAATTAAGCCGACGTAAGGCCGCTCGGCCTTCTGCGAGATCTCAGGAAGAAAGAGAAGAAAAGTGGACAACAACGATGATAATCTAAATAAGCGTGGTCCAGCTGGGGGCTAAAAATAGCCCTCACACATCCTCTCAGTGGGGCCGATGACTTAATGATAAGAGCCGTGTGCAATATAGGTCGGAAAAGCACTCATACACATATAAGTGAGCAGCCATTGCAAACACACACACACCCACCCAAAAAACCTAAACCTTTAGACCGGTGGAGATTTTATGCAGATTTATTACAAAATGGAAAGTGTGTGTGTTTATGTCTGTTTGTGTGTGAGTGTGCCCACCGGTTCCCAGTAGTGAGTCGTGTTTTCACACTTGTATGGGGAGATTGCTATTTCTGTACAGAGCCAGAAAACTCAATTATTCATAACTGCCTGCTGCACTCACTTTACCTCAATAAGAGACAGGAGTGGGTGTGGCCCCAGCTGAGTGCCTGTGTACGTGTGTGTCTGAGTGTGTGTGTGTGCCTACGCGTGGGCTCCGCGTGCCAGGCGATCACTCGGGTAGGACCGCAGACATGCGGCACAGCAGGACAATGGCCTGCCCAGGGAGGAACTGTGCAGCCTTGCCACACGAGGAAGACATAGACCATGGGAGGTGGAGTCCAAGAGCACAGTAAAAAGAAGAAGATATGCCATTTGGTTCACTATCGTTTCATCCAGCAATCCTCATCATAGAGAAATGTTCATACATGGATTGCATTGCATTATTAGCTCTTTAGCTTCTGCAAAATTAAATATTACAATAAACATTTTAACCTCATGCATACAAGAAAGCATGATCTGAACCATATATTGGATTAAATAGGTTTCAACAGCAAAAAATGAAATATTTGTGAGGGAAATATGACGGCACATGTCGTCGAAGGCTTGTGGCCACAAGGTAGTCTTCTAACTCAGATATGATGTTGTGATGCTCAATATTGGGCTGGTCTTCTAATTACTATTGGGCAACTTCCTCCTTTATGACGGTGGTCTTTATTGACCCCAGTGCTGCGGTCACTAGAGGCCAGAGGCAGGTCAGCCGGGGGGGTCCTCTAGCTCTGCACCCGCCATCTGATTCCACTAATGGAGCGGGCACCGGGGAATACAACCAAAATCACTAGAGAGTCTGGCTCTAAACTCTTAATCCTTTGCCGTGTCCAAAAAAAAAGGAGGCAAACAGTGCATGGTTGCACTCCAATTTAACAGTGAACCTCGTCACTGCTGATGCAATCTGCATATTAAAACAGAGACCGCTCCAGTGAAGATCATTATCCAGCCAACGAATACTAAACAGTTTTTGCAAATGTATGAAATTAACCAAACAAAAAGTGTAAGGAAAAATAAACACAGTATTATCTTAATACTTCATACAAATGTCACTGAGCAGTGCTTACACAAGGCTAAGCTGTTGATCAGGAAGCCCATTTCTGGTTTCCTTTACTTTAGTGACGCAAACTTAGGTAATTAAATAGAAAGCCTGGAGATCAGAAAAAACACAGATTCAAATTAGAACTGCATTTATAGCTGGCAATTAAATGATGTTAACTTAATTAGTATGTTAGAAGGGTATACAAAGATCAACATTACCACATCGCTGTCCCCCACAATGGACAGGAAAACTGCGTTAATCCACATTGGACGGCCCTATTTCCTTTTTACAGTTGAGCCGTAAGCCTTTCCTAGCACCTGGGAGGCTGGAAAGTGTCAACAGCGGCCCATTCGAGTGTGCTGCTGGCCTTATTTCCCTGAGGTCAAACAACCAGGCATATGCACCAGTGATACATGTTAACAGTGAGTGCCATTCCTTCACTGTGAGACACAGTAGGCCTTAGTGGCTCTTTTCATCAGCAATGGCCTCTGCAAAAAAGGCCCACTCACACTCACACACACACACACACACACACACACACACACACACACACACACACACACACACACACACAGATCGTCCTACACCCCCTACACACCTTAATCTGTAAACCGGGGAGGAGCTATGGACGAACCAAAGCGTTCCCCAGGGGTTTCATATGGGATCGGGCGGCCAGCACTTGATGTGATCCCAGCCCTCTCATGTCAGCACTTTACATACAACACACATCCATCCCCCAGGCTGGTGATCTGTGTGTTTCTTTGTGTCTGTGAGCAAGCAATGTATGCATATACAGAGAGACAGGGAGAAAGAGAGAGAGAGAGAGAGAGAGAGAGAGAGAGAGAGAGGGAGCACAAGGGATAGAGAGAGCAGGAAAGAGATTGAGTAGGACAGAATGTAGAGAGAGAGAGTGCACAAGAGAGCGAGAGAAGGAACAAGCAAGAGGCCGCAAAATAGAGAGGAAGACATTGAGAGCAAGAGAGAGTGAGTGAGCGAGAGAGGAAAAGAGCGAGACACTGAGCGGGAGAGACACAGGGGGTGCGCTGTGAAGACGAGTGCATAGTGTATGTCAGTGCAGGAAGCTGTAGCACACCTCCCGGTTCCAGGGTGAGTCACACTCACAACTGCTAGCTTGCAGAAGCAGTCGCAGACATCCTGATGAGCAAACCATACATGCACAAGCAGCGCTGACGCTCAGCTTGCATCGACTGCGCGGGTGGGCCGCTGCAAACGCCCCAGACTTGCCGGAAAGGAAGAGGAAGCAGACGAGTACGGTCGTGCATCTGAGCGACAGTACATGAGGGAGTGAAAACCTCAAATGCTAAGTACCAAGCACCGGAACCTCAACCAAAAATCAGAACC
Organism: Pollachius pollachius; assembly: GCF_949987615.1. Classification (NCBI taxonomy): domain Eukaryota; kingdom Metazoa; phylum Chordata; class Actinopteri; order Gadiformes; family Gadidae; genus Pollachius; species Pollachius pollachius. The sequence continues at coordinate 14,123,715 of NC_136941.1, forward strand.
CGAACACCCCAACACTGACACACACACAAACAATTTTTTGCGTGGCCTCGCGTTTAACACCTGCCTCAGAGGGCTGCTGGGGAACCTGTGTCTAATGCGACGGGAGGTTCTATTTCCAGAGTGGTTGGTGCCCGTTGAGCCGAGAGCTTATCGTGGCGGCGCAGACCGGCACTGGCTCGGCGGCACCGCCTGGCCCTACAGAGTGAAGCCATCGATTTGATTCCCCTCTTAAAAGCCGGGTCAACCTCAACAATGGCGGGCTTATGGAAAAGCCATTACCCCAGGTGAATTCAGAGACGTTAACCCACATACGCGCTCACTCCATATCTCTCTCTCTCTCTCTCTCTCTCTCTCTCTCTCTCTCTCTCTCTCTCTCTCTCTCTCTCTCTCTCTCTCTCTCTCTCTCTCTCTCTCTCTCTCTCTCTCTCTCTCTCTCTCTCTCTCTCCTTCTGGCAGTCCTTCACACAACCATGGGGGGGAGAGGATGGAGATGAGAGAGAGAGAGAGAAATCGAGAGAGAGAAAGTAGGGAAGAGAGTGTAAATGAGTGTAGAGAGAAAGAGCACAAGAGAGAGCCAGAGAGAGAGCGAGAGCGAGGGGGAGAGAGCGAGAGAGCAAGAGAGTAAGAGCGAGGAGGGAGAGAGCGAGAGAGAAAGAGCAAGAGAGAGAGAGAACACACATGTGGATTCCTTTTAATGGAGGATCCGAGCTCCTCTGTTTAGATGAATTATCATTCTAGCTTTTGATGCAATTTCTCTGAGTGGCCACACCTCCTATAGGCCTTCCGACGGGCTCCTTGCTCTCATACACTGATACCTCACCCATCGCATTCACACAACACCAGTCACTGATGACTGATTCAAGCCTGCTGAAGTGCTACGCTATACTGATTCCGATGTTCATGCAAATAAGAGGAAGTCCACAGAGATGAAACCTTGCCACCACATAAAAGAGCTGAGACTGGCGTACAACAGCAACTTCAAGAAAAAAACGAGCAAAAGTCACAAAACATTTTTACTTATTTTACACAAGGCGATCATAAGTTAGAAAGGCTACATATTCAGGGGTCCATCCTCCTTTCCTGTGATACGCATGTTTGCCACCGGATTGATTCCTGTACAGCCGTGTCATCGGGTTAATAGACAGCAGAACCTTCTTTTAATTGTGTAGGTGCACGGTATTGTTAAGTGGGTTAGCAGAGATCGCTTTAGAGCCCAACTGCTGACTCCTGCGTCCGCTATTGATCAGATGGCAGCGGACAGACACAAGAGGTGGCCTTATGAACTAAGTGAAGGCACACAAGCATTAAGGCAACCGGACTACCGGGGACAGGAGAGGGAGATGGATAGCTGTGTTGGAGTCCTATCTGAAAGCTCCTGGGTTTGATCTCAAACTAGAAGTCTGTCCTTTAGGAATCCACCTCTGCCTTCTCCTTAATGAGCTGAGTCTGGAAGTGTTTAGTTTAAGTGTGTTTGGAGTGTCTGCTGAACTACTAAATAGCAACAGTGATAATAGTTCACTACTTGGTTAACTATGAAGAAGAGAGTGAATGTGTGTTTTTACGGTGGGTCAAAAGAGTAGAAACAACAACAACAAGAGAACATCAATGTGTTTGAGTGAGAATGTATTTGCATGACAAAGACAGATACAGTGTGAGAGTCACAGGCTAAGGGAGATACGTCCTCAGGAACAAAGCTTTTTGATGAAGGGGTGAATATATAAATAACAAAGTTTTAATGATACAAAAAGCAGCCAAAAATAAGATGAATCGGAATAATTAAATTCCATATTCAGCAATATTATTACAGGGGAGATCATGATCACTTACAATATCAATATCCCACCAAAAAAATTTAACATCATATTGATGATTCAATTTAATGAAAAATATACACTATACACTATAAAATGAACATGTCACATCATTTCGTCATAATCGTCAATCGTTTATACAATGCCAAATGAAATACGTTTGTCACTTATTTTGTTTTAAATTTACAAAATCTATCTTCTTTGGTTTTTCTAATAGTGATGTGAACTCATCCGCACTGGCAGGCTCACTATTCCAACCAATAATATCACGTTCCTGCTGCCCGCACGCGATGACACAAGGCCGGCTAAAGTGTCATGTGTCACTTTAGCACAATGCAATCACATCCGGAAAGATCGAATCCCATTCCTATCGTACGCTGTTTTGTCTCAGGTTAATATCCTGCACAGGTACATCCAATGAGGGCAGTGAAACACACTCAGGATGTCACGCTCACGCCGTCGTTCAGCCTTAGTTGTGTCTCTTTCTGCTGCCTCCCAAAATAGCTCATTGCCTCCCTCAACGTTTAACAAGAAAGATACTGTCAGTGCAAGCACACTGTCGGTGCACATATACCTGTGCCAAAACACAAACCACATCTCTATATATACTGTGACAAACACACGCACACACACGCACACAGGATGTTCAACCCCTATGCACCATGCAAGAACACAAGACGACAAGAAGAGGCAGTCAGATAACAACATTGGTGATGTATGTTTGTTTATAAAAAGACCTGTTAACAAAGGCAAATCAAGCTTATCCCCCCCCCACCTCCTCCCAACATTAAGGGTTGTTAAACAGTGCCGGCGATGACATGGTCTAAACGGATCATGTAGCAGTTGATGTTTTGGTGTGAATGATCCCCTTAAAGGCTGAGTGCCGTCTCTGGAGTGGAGCCCGGCCGAAATGATGGGCTCCCCTCGAGCAAGTCTTATTAAGCAGCGCGACTACAGAGCGAGGATTCTCTTACCAAACCAATCAATACAGGATCTGCCCCTCCCTAGGGGGGCTCCACCACAGCACTCCCCTCTACTCGCCCTGCATCTCCCATCGCTTCCAGACATCACGACCGGATATGGCTTGTGTTTATCCATATGTGCATCTATATGTTTGTATTTTTTAAATGTGTTTATGTGTTTGCTTCAAAAGTGTGCTTTAAAATTATTAATACATGAATATGGAAATGTATCAATGTAATCCGCAACTTGCAGAATTATTAATCTTCTATATAAATTGGGGGGGTTTTACAGATACTAATTGGATACAAACATTCTGTATTCTTCCAGTAGGTATATCTGACGGAATCTTAATCATTATCTTCACCCATGCTTACTCGTTTAGTACATGATCAATAGCAATAGATTGACCCAGGCCGACCAATAGATTCTTTATCTCTCCTTTAAACACACAACCGCAAAATGGGTTAAGAAACTGTCTGGAACAATGTCTTCTATGAATAAATCAACAGCGCAGAAACTGTGACTGCACCTTGGTGCTCTTCTGGGGGGGAGTTTGATCCAGCCTGACCCACAACTGTATGCCGGAGGAATGGAGAATCAGCCAGCGGTGCTAAAGGTTATCTTAGCGAGACTTACACAACCTCCGGATGCATGTTCTGACTGGAGGAGATATGGGCAGAATATGAATGTGTATCGTAAACGGATAGTACAATGTCTTAGTCATAATGAAGAGAGGAACCGACGGAGGTAGACGTGGATGTGCAGTGTTTGCCACTCATGTGTGTATAGAACCGTACTTTCTATTATGTCTGTAGACGTGCATATAATCCAATCTCGATGTTCTCCCCGTGCCGTTGCATATAAGAAATTCATGGCAATTGTACTGACATTAAGGCAAGGACAAAAAGCACTGTTGTGATGTTAAGTAATCTCAGAGTGTATTTTTAGGTGGACGCCATTTTTGAGAATCATTCTCAGCTTTCAGTGACTTCTTAGGCCAAAAATAAAAGACAACTACACAAAAAATGAATATTCATGAAACTTTCTAGTCCACAAGGCAACAAAACGTGCCAATAGTTTCATGGGCGGCTGGTTCTCTTTCTGTAGCACGTCCACATGGCTGGCTTGTCCAATAGGAAGATGTCTTGCAGTCTGTTATCAATGTGTGAGAGCAACATTATGAGCAGACGTGTTATCTGCCATACTGGTTGCACTCATTATTATGATTATATTATATACATGACAGTGGTAACATAAATCAGGAAGTCAACTGAAAATGACATTATGTTGAACCGCAATAGAATTTTTGATGCCATCTTGTAGAATGACATTATCTCCTGGGGGACATCAACTCTAATGGAAAGTATTGGAAAGGGATGTAATGTTATGGGATGTAATTCAATGTAACTGCAGGAAAGAGGTCAAAATACTCATTCAGTACTGAAATAAATGTATAAACAACTTGAAAACAATACAAACCGTATTCTGTGCTCATGGACGTAGATAATAGTGAACCCCACCTTTGAATTCACTAAAACGATAAAAATACATACATAGAGAATCAGGTGAGAGAATGTGTGTGTGCATGCGAGTGGCTGTGTGTCTGTGTGTGGCTGTGTGTGTGAGTATGTATGTGTGTGTCAGTAGGGGACACTTGTACGTAGTGCCCGTGCTAACAAGTGTGTGAATTCATCATCTGGCAAGGGTGCGAAAATAATGTGACCCCAGATTCTACACACCAAGCTGTTAGTGTAGCTCCAAAAGCCCTTGAGTGTGAATGCTGCTGGATTGAAGAGACGGAATCTATCTACTTGTTACATTTTAGCATCTCACATGTAAGGGATCATTTCCATTGTTGCTTAGTGCTTTAAATTAAGATTTCAAGCCCAAAGGGATAATTTTGTCTCTCTGCTGTGTCCTGAAGAGAAATATCCTCAGGCTTTTCTCACAAGCAGTTTAGATGAAGATAATGATGGATGTGTACCCCAAATATGTACCCAAATGTGTGCAAATGCTTCCAAAGCTTTTATTTAAGTTTGCCCTTGCACTGTTGATGATGATGCCGGAGATTTCAGCCATAATTTGTGTTGTGTATTGCATACCATGCAAACAATCCAGACCCCAACAATGAGGGAAACAAGTAGAAATGTGGGACATATCGTACAGACGCTGAGGGGTTTCTGAAGGCTGTTCTCAACTCACAGCCAATCAAATGCTTGGTCTTGTTCTTTGAACATTTTGACAGACGTTACTCAGGTACTCTCTTTCTGTTGCTCTATGTTGTAATATCAGTTTTTTTTACTGTTACTTATTTCACACAAACATGCAACATTCTTACAAGGGGGGGGTTTTCGCTAATTGTCATCTTAATCTAAACCCATGTTTATGCCCAGCATACATTTTGCAAATGCAATAGATGCTCCCTGGCCCTGTCCTAGACCAATCAAACGACTGATCTTTTTCTATGAAGACACGTGACTGGTGTATTTTTGTGGTTGAACAAGGCATCTGTTCTGTCTTCCTTCCTTCCTTCCTTCCTTCCGTCGTGGATCTATATCTATCTATATATGAATCACTGTACATGTCCTTAATTCTTCCTTGCACTTGCTCTGACTACTACCTATATGATTTGGTAGTAGTGTGATATGGTTCTTTGCAAACTGTCATTGACATTAACGCTACCCGTTATGGTAAAAAAAACAATCATATTGCGAGTATCACAGCAGATATTACGATTGAGAAGTTATTCACGATTAGGGTGAATGATAATTTTTGCATTACAATTTTCATCTTTAATGAAAAAACGGACAATTGTTCGGGGCACATTTTTTATAACATCTGGAGAACCATATTTATAGGTCAGGGCCTCTCTGCAGCAATACAGTCCTTAGTTTATAACAGTGTTTGGTCAAACTTTGGTCAAATTTACCCTTCTTTATTATGCGTCTGCAAAAGATGCACATGACCACCTTGCGCTTCAGATAATATGTGGATACATTCTTCCGCCCTACTTGGCCCCTCTCTGTACTAGCCCTATGCACAGCGTTAATAATTGAAGACGAGTCAGACAGACATTGGGTTGTGGAACCCTGAGCCTGCTGGTGTGGTGGTCCTAGGTCCGTGGCTCTGATACTGCGGGTCCAGCCCACCCGGCTGAGGTCCAGCACGCTAAGCCCAGACACAAGGCTCTCTGAAGGACCACACATTATAATACACGCCCAGAATAAGTAGAAGCACTCACATACTTGCATGTAACGTTCATAAATATACATTAAAAAAAAGACACAAGACAAGCCAAACACACAGACACACATATGGAATATAATATATACATCCAGAAAAAGTCGACGCACTCAAATACTTGCATGTCACGTTCATAAATATACATTAAAAAACCCACAATACACTCACACACAAGACGAGCCAAACACACGCACACACACACAAAGCTAAATAATGCACACACATGAAAATTGTGAGAGCCACTAACAAGGGAAAGACCAGTCTAATGTCGCACATCCACATTCCCTCGCTTCATAGACACTTCCCAGGAACCCAGGGTAATGTATATGAAGACACGTGCAGCAATTCCCGAGCACAATGACATCTTTCCGGGTCCATGAGCAATACCATGTGACCTACAAACAACGAACTCAGCTTGAACTCCCCAGAACATTTAATGGTTTAGAAAACTGCAAGTGGAGGCCTTAACAAAACACTCAATACACTTCTCTTCGTCTGGCACATAAGAGAGAGAGTGTGTGTGTGTGTGTGTGTGTGTGTGTGTGTGTGTGTGTGTGTGTGTGTGTGTGTGTGTGTGTGTGTGTGTGTGTGTGTGTGTGTGCAGAATACACACACACACACATATGTATAGGTATATATATATATGTATATATAGATAAATGTATGTTTGTTGCCTGTGTGTTAACAGTCATAGGGAGTGTGGGGGGGGGGAGAGTGACGCAGATATAGATAGAGACACATAGATAGAGGGGGGGCGCAGAGAGAAGGGAAATAGAAGAGAGAGAGAGAGAGAGAGATTGTGAGTGAGAGAGAAAGAGAGAGAGGGTGAGAGTATCAGGGAGCGACAGCCAGAGAAAGAGAGCATTACTTGCTCTTGCTCTTCCTGATAGAGAGAGAAAGAGAGAGAGAGAGAGAGAAAGAGAGAGAGAGAGAGAGAAAGAGAGAGATCAAACACACTTGGGTCCAGGTATATGTGTATACCCCAGAGTGCGTGTTGCTCGTCTCTGTAAGAGATGGAGGCAGGAGAGAGAGAGAGAGAGAGAGAGAGAGAGAGAGAGAGAGAGAGAGAGAGAGAGAGAGAGATGGGAGGAAGGAAGAGAGAGGGAGGGTGGGAGGGATGTTGGGATGAGAGCAACCGCTCAACTTCTGTCCCCTGGGGTGAATCAGCAGAACCAGGGATGTAATCTCTGCCTGGTGGGGACCAGCTGACTGTTCAACAGCCCTCTCCTTCCCCGCTGCTCGTGTTCGCCCCGTGGACGCCACGCCACCCCTCCGACACGCATGACACGGTGACTACATGCAACATCAGGAAGAAGGCTCCCGTAAATATCAAGTGCAACTCGGCGCGGGGAGAGCACACAGCACAGAATATGGATTTTGTGCACTATACAGACAGAGCCACCACCCCCACAAGAGGATGTGTACCGGGACGGGGGGCTGCGTGTACGACACGGGGGCCGGGAACACAAGCGTGTTCGGGAACCCGGCTCCTAGGGTGCTGTGCAGCCCTGATGAGTTGGCCGTTTCGTTATAAACATCTCTCCCACTAAATACTAAATGGGGGCTGGTGGAGAACGTGCCAGCGGCCCGCCGAGGCCGGTGGGAGAGTAACACACTGAAGGGGGGTTTCCGTGCTGCTAGCCAACACAGATCATAGGAGAACAGAGCAAGTGGTGAATCAAATGAATAAACTGTAAACTCTCGCCCCGCCCGCCCGCCGCCCCGCCCTCGTGTGTGTGCACTGACATGGTGACCGCTGTTTAGGACCGGCCCAAGCTGGACTCAGTTCAGGGCATCGCTGAGCAGGGGAGGACCAACCTCCAGGGTGACCCTCCTGCTGGAGTCAACACAGTGATTGTAGTGAGGGGATGTATTCACACACACACACACACACACACACACACACACACACACACACACAAACTCACGCTCACACACACACACATTTGGACACTTAACACAAACACCCACACTCACTCTTGTACACATTTATACATAGTTATACACTCACGCACCCACATGCATATATGGACACAAACACCCACCCTTTTACACACAAACACACACATACACACAGACACAGACACACACACACACACACACACACACACACACACACTTATACATACACGCACAGTGGAGGCGGTAACACCCACTGCATTGCAAGTGGATTTCATTCATCTACATGCACAGAGCCTGCAGTAAAGGTCTGTGCTCACACCCACACACGGCACCCCATCACAGTGAAATCTAGTAAGATGTACAGGTGAGGCCGGTATATATACTGAACCAGACTCCTGGTTGACTGAATACTTTACAAAGGCAACAGAAACTATTCAAAATACTAATGCAAAACATTCTTGGTTGAGTGAAGATAGTGAGGACCATGTGATGGAATGTAACACGTTATGCAACCGTTCGGAAAATGAAAAGGAAACCATAAATTTCATCCGCACACTCATCTTTACCATTTCACTAGACTGAGCAACGATCTGAAATGACTTCTTTGGTTCCTGATGAAGAGTCGGTTCATGATTTATGATGTCAGAATCAATCCAGCAGGCAGTGCTGTAGCCTTTACCCCATGCCACCCACGCCCCTAAGGCCACAATATGCGGATTAATGATTGAGCATTGTCACATTAAAGTTAACGACGGGGGCTTTGTTAATTAGTTCCACGGCGATTTCACAGAAGTCACAGATGTTCACGTTAATTAAAAAGTTTTAAAAGGACGATGACGTGCAACACGCCCAATCCAATGAGCTACACGACATCAAAGAGGCATTTGCGCATGTATTCTCCTTTAGTCAGCAAATGAATGCATCAGTTTGTAAAGAGCAGGGCAAGTTCTACAAAGCTGACCGATTGGTTATAGCCTACGTTATCGATGGTTACTCCCGTGCACCGCATGAATGATTAATCAGACAG
>NC_136941.1:14137660-14150160 GCF_949987615.1 Pollachius pollachius
TTCCTAAACGGTTTCATTTGTGTTTGATGAAGAAAACGGAGATTTGTTGTTTGGCAGGCAATGTTAGCAAAACGGAGCTCCAAGTTTGTGAAAATCTTGTTGTTGCTGTGGATCCTAGCCAGCGGAGACATTTTCCTCCTCTTAGCGATGCCTCTGGTGGCTTAACCCAAGGTGCCACTTTCCTGCAATCCTGTGTCATCACCTCCCACATATAGGTCATCATTTCCCCACTGTGCCCACGTGCTGCTTTCTCCATCCCCACACAATGTACATCGAAATGGTGAAAAACATAGTTAGTAACTTGGCCCAATATGAGTTGTTTGTTCTCTGTCTGGGGGGAAGTTGGTGTTTTAAATGTTGGCCCACTTCGCCTAACAAGGGAAGTGGAAGGAATTTGATAAACAGCATCCTGTTTGAGCTGACATTTTCTGCATTTATCACAAAATAAGTCTATTGGGTGTGTGCATGCAAGGACGGCTCCCTCCCCCCTCCCGGCCGCTTCCACACTCACATACCTTTACCCACCCACCTTGCAGCACACACACCTGTTCCCCCTCCCCGAGCTTGGGACCTCTCCTCCTCATTAGAGAGCAGGAGAACATTTGTTAACTGGCGTATGAAGCTGTCAGCAGGCTGCCTAAATGCTCCCTCAGGACTCCACAAACTGCTTCATTTTCCCCCAGCCCTATTTCTGGGTGACCTGAGACTTTCTGACTTCCTTTAATGTGTGAGTGTGTGTTGGGGGAGGGAGCAGTGGGTGTGTGAGGCAGGCACACACACAATCACATACCCACAAACACACACATACCTGCATGATCGCGTTGACCTTTCCATGACCCTGTAAAGATTTCAACCAGGTGTGCATCCGTAGGTAGCTTATGTGTGTATGTGTGTGTGTGTGTATGTGTGTGTGTGTGTGTGTGTGTGTGTGTGTGTCTGTGTGTGTGTGTGTGTGTGTGTGTGTTGTTGTTGTGTGTGTGTGTGTATAGATGTCCGTCCACTCTACATGACCCCTTCCATCCATGTCCACATGGTATTCCCTTCATGGAATAGACCCCCTACAGTGTGTCCCACCTGTGGACCCCCTCAAGTGTCCCCCCCCCTCCACACACACACACACACACACACACACACACACACACACACACATCTCTGGTCTCTCTGATGTATAAATTGGTCCCGCCCTTAACCCCCGCGTGTGCTAATTAGTCGGCCATAGTGCTCAGATCAAAAGCTCGCCTGCCGTCCCTGGCCGTCCCCTAATTTAATTGCAATGTGCTTTGCTGATCAACGAGAAGCCCATCCTCTGCACCCCCCTCCACCCCCCCTACCTACACACATACACAAACTCACACTGCGGGGCCCATCATCTCACAGTGGACGGAGGGCAACGGATAATGAGCCCTCATCGATCGGGAACAGCCTCTGTGATCCGTTTCCCCCTGGTAACCCGGTAACGGTTGGGTGTGGACGTGTGGACGGACAGATAGAGAGTTGATGAGTGGTTCAGCTCTCTGGTTCAGTTGTTCAGAGGATGATGATGATGATGCTGCTGCCTGATGAGATTTGGGGCTGTAATGACTTGTTTGGTCAACACAAGCATGTGCATGCACGTGCACATGAATACACACACATGCACATGCATGCACGCACGCACAAATGCGCACACACAAAACAACAGGCTAGTTTATTTTTGTTTTGATTCAACAGTGCTTCTTTATGTCCTCTTTATTTCCTCTTTTTCTTTTTGGAGGTGACCTAAAGTTCAACTTGGGGCTGAAAGCAAGCGATCTGATTGGTCAGGTGGAGGTAATAGGCCAGACACATGAAAACAAAACGTCAGCGAGGGCGGGCCTAATGACTTGGGTTGAGGAAAGCTCTGTGTTTGTGATGAATGGCCGTGGCCTCTCAGTTTGTCATGGTTACTTGTGTGAAATGGGTCAGGGGAGATAGACAGGCAGTCAGTCTCGTCACACACACACACACACACGCACGCACGCACGCACGCGTGCACGCACACACGCACGCACGCACACACACACACACACACACACACACACACACACACACACACACACACACACACACTTTAATGAGATCAGAAGGGAACATTGACCCTGAAACTGTCATGGCTGTTATGTGGGCAGACCCCATATTAGAGAGCTCAGTCACGCTCACACTCACGCACACACACACACACCGTCCTTGCAAGCAGTTCAGAGATCCTTCTGAATGGAGCTTTACATTTTTCTCAATAGAATATGGAGAGTGGGGTTTTCCTTCACAGTGAGTGGTTGGCTCACGGCCTATACCTGTTCCCCCTCTCCTTCCATCCTTACCGTCCGAGGCAGATGATCACCGGGGCATCGCGGACCGGGGGGTCCACGATGCCGGAGGGGAGGCAGTGATCTGTAACTGGTTGGGGTTGTAGAATGAAGTGGATGGCATTTGCGGCGGGCCTTTTCAAGCGCCAACCCCTAGCCAGGTGGAGATTCATCTGACACCTATAGCTTATTCCAATATGTCTGTGTGTGTGTGTTCCTATGTGTGCGCCTATTAGTTCCCTATCAGGCTTGTATCCAAATCACCAAGCTATCTTTGTGAAGGCATTTCAGAAAGAATATGAAAAGTTTTCACTTCGGAAGAGTTTAGACAGCAGAGGGAGGCTAACCCGCTGCTTATGCTAACCAAAGAGCCCCATCAGCTCGGGTAGACATCCCCCTTGGCAGCTTTCACACCATATAGATAAATAGATCAAGGCTTTTTCCCTGTCTTTCCTGATCTTCCACAAAGCCAACAGACTAGCCTATCAAAACGTCCTTTTGATTATTTATGAACTCAGGGATTGGTGCACACAGTCTATCCCTTGGATGTCTATACCACTTCACTGTATGCATGCATGCATGCATACACCCATGCACGCACGCTCACACACACCACAGTCCCACACCCACTCACACTCCCACTCACACACACACACACACACACACACACACACACACACACACACACACACACACACACACACACACATCCCAAACAGGGTCACAGGCTTGTTTTTTGTGTTTATTAATACATCACAGCTGTCATTGGGCAGAATTACTACAGCTGGACTAAACAACACGTGTGTGTTTGAGAGCATATTTTTGTGTGTGCTACTGCGGTGTAGCTGTGCGCCTGTGTGTGTGTGTGTGTCTGTTTCAGCACATGTGTGTATGCGTAGTTGTGTGTGTAATCAATGATAATGAACTGTATTTCCATGGTGCTGCCAGCTTGATGGAAGAGATGGGACAAAGGTTGTAAAGTGGATGGTCACTGCTCCTTTGTCTTTCTCTCCCTTTCTCTCTCTCCCTCTCTTCCTCTCTGCCTCCTCTTTCCTATTCATCTCCTCCTCGCTGCGCCAGATTTTTTTTTTTTTTACAGAGCCACCACGTACTGTGTTTCAAATCAGAGCGAGCGGGACACAACTTAAGTGTTTGTTGGTGTACTAATATGCTGGTGTGTAGTACATAGAGAGCCAGAGAGCGTCCCAGTCAGACTGCTGCTGATTCACACATTGGTTTGACTCTGGGTGGATGTGTAGAAACTTGCTGCTTAATACAGACAGATCCTGCATAATACAGAGAACTACTGTGACTTTTCGGTTGTATTGTAGTTATATGTATACACACAGTATATATACTGTGTGTATATTTATATGTGTACATAGATTTCTTTGTTGAAGGAAAGAGACTTGCAGCTGAACGGATGAAGTTCAAAAGTGTTTGAGTCATTTTCCCCAGGAAAGGGGGATTGTTTTGTGGCTTGGATTCCTATTATCTGTCCTTTGAATCAGTGTGGCTCTTTTTTCTTCTCCCATGCTTACTAAATTGCATAAGACAGGCATGGAAACCAGGCCTATTCCCAGACAGCAATAAGAGATAGACATTTAAACACATGACCCATCTTAATTTGTTGTCCTTTTTACTTCATTTTGTATTCATGAAAACAGTGTGGGTGTGTTCCTTGTCTTTCCTTTTCTCTGAGAAGGTCCTTAAAGTGTGGGAGATATAGCATAATGTGTTTTGGTGGATTGTGACATTGGGTTTATCCACGTCTTCAAGGTTTTTAGGTTTTAGGAAAATTCATAAGAAAGGGCTTAACCAAGGCCGCGCTCAGTAAAAATATACCCACACACTCAGTAACATGCACACGCACACACTAGACACTTATACACATAGACATACACACCAAAAGACAAATAATGACATGCAAATAAAGAAACAGGCTCATCCAAGCACACAGATACACACTTAATCCTTGACTAAAAGTTATTTTAAGGACTCAAGCTCAACTCATAATAGTGTGTGTGTGTGTGTGTGTGTGTGTCTGTGTGTGTGTGTGTGTGTGTGTGTGTGTCTGTGTGTGTGTGTGTGTGTGTGCATGTGTGCGTGTGTTGTTGTGTGTCAGTGATGTGTGGGCATGTGTCTCTGCGCTATGCTCTGGTGATTCTCTATTAAGTGTTGTGTTGTAACTTGGACGTCCATCCCCCCCCCCCCCCCCCCCCCCCCGCAATCCCTCCAGGTGTGTTAGGCTCTGATTGTACTCAGGAGACCTGGGGAGGGCTTGATGATTGCCCTGAACATCAACACTCATCAACAGTCAAGTAAAGGGCTCAGAAACTGGTCAGAACCTGTGTATTGGGACATGTCTGTATGGGTCATTATTGAGATGCATGACAAGGTCTGTCTTAATATTAATCATAATATTAAATTCCCTCTCGGAGCTGCTCTTCTCATGTGGTCAGGGGGACATCACCTCCTCTGCTAGACAAATGCATGCTGGCTATGCATAAAGAATTGCCGAGCGATGTTTCAACACAGTAATGAATCACTTATCACCATGAAACTTTTGGATCCTCCCTCAGTTGCGTTTCGTTCTGTAACAGAACAAAGCTCCGTGTTATCCATCTTTTCACTTTGTATTTTATTTTTCCCTCTTTGTACCCCACTTCCCCTCGCTTCATTGTCTAGCACCTTTGAATTGGGATTGAATTATTGATTAGCTTCTGATTTATCAGTGTGGGCTGACAGCACCAAAAGGCTGGTGTTGGAGGGAGGTAGAGAGAGAGATGGAGAGAGGGAAGGGATAGATAAGGGGGATGGGATGGGTTGGTGAGACCTCTTGCTCTGGGCCAATTATAAGCCTGACCCCAGAGACTTTCCATCTCTATGTTTAGTTTCCCCCTTCCTCCTGTTTCTGCATCTATTATTCTCTCTCCTTTTCAGATTCTCTCTCTATCTTTTCCTCTTGCTCCTTTCTCTCTTACACACACACGCACGCACGCACGCATGCACACACACACACACACACACACACACACACACACACACTCTCTCTCTATTTGGCCATTTTTATCTCTTTATATAGATATCTCTTTCTTTATCTATGCAATGGGTTATTGTGAACAATCTCAATGTAAAAAACATTCTACCTGTCAAAATGAGACTGGGATTTGTACTGAAATATATTGACGGAGATAAAAATCTGATGAGAATGGAAATATGCGTTCTGTGGAACAGATCCACAAGCCAACCTGGGATGTGTGACTCACAAACGCAGACCCAAATGGTCTCGGGCCTTTCTGTAGGCACCTGCTCACGTAGAGCCTGCAGGGAATATGTGTTGAATATCTGACTACATTTGTTATTTTGCTAACCAAATGGAGGCCATGTATTGATAGTTAAATGCAAGCAAGAAACTATTTAGTAAGTATTATATTTACTACATACTAGTATTTAGTATGTAGTAAATATTTTCAGAATTTCACATTGTTGTTTTATGGTCAAATTCCAGAGCAGACATACAGGTGAGTGAAAGGTCAATGCTTATCCAGTCCTTAGTTTTCCAACCTCCCTCACCAATGGATGAAAGCTATCAGAAGACGCAGCACAAGCCGCTGGTCACACACACATGCAGTGTGTGTACTTTAGTCCATGCTGATGTGTGTGGTCTTTAGCAAACACTATTCCCATCTCTTTGTCCCCGGTGGCCCTCTTTAACAACTCTTCACCTTTTTAATGTCTTCAATTTAACACTCCATTAATTACAAGGTTATACTGAAAGGCTTTTCAAATATGGTTGTGTAAATTTATTCAAACATACACGTGCATTCGGTGGTGTTGTTCCAATCTGTGCATCCATCCATGCATCTGTGTGTGTGTCCGCATGTGTGTGTGTGTGTGTGTGTGTGTGTGTGTGTGGGTGTGTGTGTGTGTGTGTGTGTGTGTGTGTGTGTGCAAGTGTGTGTGTCCACATCAGCGATGCAGCGATATTCAGCCATAATGGAGATAAAACTAGACCTATTTGCGAGCCCATTCCTCTCTTTCCATGTCAACAGTTTTGGCGACAGCCATTTGTTACGACGCGACGTCAACCAAATTGCTTTGGGAGGAGCCAACCGCCGCGGTGACTATCTTGACAGATCACTCGCTGAGATGAATGCAGAGCATATTCATCTCTCTCAAATCCTCAAGCCCCCTCCCCCCTCCCCCTCCTTCTCTTTGTAGCGTATGCGCCACCAAATGGCCTTGTCACTCTTCACAGCAGACGGCTCATCAAGGCACGTGGCATGGTAGCGTAGCGTGTAGCTCCCTGGTACAACGGTAAAGATGGAGAGAAGAGGAGAGGCAGGGATGATGAGATGGAATCATTGTTATTATTATTATGATTATGGAAAAAACATCACTAGCGGATGTAAATGATGCCGAGGAGAAAAGGGAAGGTGTGTGTTCCCGCTCAGAGCTGTTTACTGTTCTCACCGGCTGCAGGGATCTGATGGGAGCATTTCCTTGCATTGCAACAGCTGGATTTCCATTCCTGTTAATTGGGAGGCAAAAAACCTGCACTGTTTGTGTTGGGGCTGGGACACGGGGACAGGCAGGGAAAAGAGGGAGAGAAGAAGCACAGAAGAAACCTGAGAGCCTCGTTTGACTGGCACTTTATATTTATATATTTCTTTCTTCAACCTGTTTCATCCCTCGTTTTTTATTTATTTATCTGTCTCTTATCTTTCCATCTCTGTGCCATTTTAGTTCTGTCAGCAGCTTTTAGGAATCAAAGAAGTATATATTTGCTGTTGGGAGCGTGTATGCATGTGTATGAGCATGTGTTTGATTGTGTGTGTATGTGTGTGTGTATGTGTGTATGTGTGTTTGTGTATGTGTGTGTGTGTGTGTGTGTGTGTGTGTGTGTGTGTATGTGTGTGTGTGTTTTTGTGTCTGTGTGTGTGGGGGAGGGAGTGTGTCGTGTCTACGTGACAGCAGCCCTACGGAAGGTATGGGAACGGCACCAGCGAGACGCAGCCTCAGAAGTGGCGTTAATCCCGTGCGTCGGCCCTGAAATGTTTTCCATTTTATCTGACTTGCCACATTTCTCCACGACGGAATAGTTTCAGGCGGATGCATTTAGACTACACAACAAAAAAAAGAGTCTCTAATGATCCCAACTTTTTGCAGATAAAGCCCAAACTGTTTTAAGTGGGATAAACAAAAAACAGCACTAGGATGAGTGGTAAAGGAAGGAAGGAGTGCTGTAGAGAGTGATTAGGGCCACGCCCGTTTAGGAGGAAGGGAGTGTCTTGGGAAACATGCTGCTATGGTCAGGCATGGCTGGTTGGTTTAATATGAGCCACAGAAGGCCCATTTACCAATTACCATCACTTGTACTACCCAAACGGCCTCATCATATCATCTTGGAACGTTTGAAAAACAGCAACAATGACACAGAGCAGATTATAAGATATGTTTCGATAAGGTATAATGGCCCATTCAGACTATTTATAAATATATACAAATGTCGTCTGCAAGAGGTTGCATCCTCCATACTCAGCTACTCTGGATGTATCTTATGAATACAAAAGATATGCATGTTAATAGGTCTAGTAACTCCATTGCTCTGCATCAAACTAATCATATTTGTCATAATCCAATTATCTATTAAATTACAATGAAGATCCAACACCTTATCATAAACCTACCTTTATACAGGTGGGTTTTTACATGTTTTAACACTTTGATCAGATCAGACTCAATAATTTTGGTGTGTGGGGCTCCATTATAAAGGGGCGAGGATCATCCTAAATCAGCTCCTCTGCGACAGTTAATCTGAATCAAAAGTGGAATGAGAACAACGTCTGCTCAGTGCAGAACCTGTAAACAGATGCTCGGTGCCAACTCGTTTTAGACCTGATTTATTTCCTCCACAACCTTCTTTGTCTCTCAGGAAGGCTGGTGTTGACTGCCTTATTCATTGTCCCACTGCTGCCACTGTCGTAGAAGTAGTAGATCCAGATTTACACTCTTCCAGGAAGGGACATAGTAATGAAAACGCCCCACTGAGGGCTATTATCATGGTCCAAAGATGGACAGGGTCCAAAGATGGACAGAGAAATAAAGGAGGTGATCCGAGAAAGGTGAAAGTCATTGATCAAGTCATAAAGAAAGAGGAGGAGGAGGAGGAGGAGGATGATGATGATGATGATGATGATGATGAAGGTGATGATGACGATGATGATGATGATGATGATGATGAAGGTGATCATGAGGATTATGAGGATGATGATGATGATGATGATGGTATAAAGGAGCAATGGAGAGAGGGAGAGAAAAAGAGCACCTGTACCCAACAGTTTGTTACACGTATTGAATATAATGTATTCAACTGCTAAAAGGGGGTCTATTAGAACAGTTCAAAGTGTGGTTTCATAAATGGCCACACAGTATAACTGCATGCAATCAACTGATGAATGGAGTCACTGTAATATCCCGTTAATACATTTTTACATGTCCTTCTGGTGTTGTGCTTGGCTCTGCGAAGAGTACTTTATTTCCAGTCCTGAAAGTATTATAATTCTTCAGCCATCAGACATTGCTAATATAAGCTGCAAATATTTATGCACTAAAGATGACTACCCATAAGAGGTTTTGTCACTTGTGGGCGCAACTACAGGCTGCTGAATGCATGCACTGTATTTCAACTATAGAGTCTGGAGAATAGTTTTTTAAACTGACCCTGTCTCTTAATCCCTGTCCTCACAGCCAACAAGCTAAGCATCTCCATGGGGTATCTATCCATCCCAAGCTCACCGTAGCTAATCAGACCCCGCCACACACACACACACACACACACACACACACACACACACACACACACACACACACACACTAACACTAGCGTGCACACACACACACACACACACACGCAGTCATGGCAATTCAGTGTCTGAGATTGACACCATTAGTTACAGAGGGAACAGCCAGGCACTGGTGTCTAATGGCTTTTCCGAGGCAGGAGGTGAAAAATCGGATTGTGCAAAAAAGTTTTATCAAGCAGAAGTTTACTGCCTTCTCAGGAGGTGTTAAAAGGACTAGAGGAAAACGAGGCCGCCGCAGACGAGAGTGACAGACACCGAGAGCTTGTTGTTCATGCTCACTCCAAGATCCCACCCGCCTCTTCTTTGTTCACCAGACTAGACATGTCTTCACGGAGTGTGTGCTTTAGAGGTCGCTCGGGAGGTAGGGTGCCATCAGAACAGCTGGTATATCTGCCTCTACAAGTCATTGATGAGGCTTGAAACATCAGAGTTTTAACTTGTTTTATTCTGAAGCATACTTTCCATTTCAACATGCTTCCAGCTAATGACCCTCCGTTATACTGTTTGATATTTTCGAAATCATATGCAATTCTAACATGTTTTGTATTGATACATGACATCCATACATGATGTATCAATATGATGTAAAATTCCCCATGATCGCCAAGCCCTGGATACAAGTCTTTAGTACAAGTCATGGAAACAAGTCATTTCAAGATGAGCCTTCCAGACACGTTTTTGTCTGTTGTGATTCAACCCTCACACCTGCCATCGCTTGACAGCCAAACCTCCCCGCCATGACTTGGCTGATGAGACAGAGCGCAGTTCACCCACACTGAGAGTGAGTCATGGAGCCTATGGAGCCATGGGCTAGCAGTTGATGCAATGAGACCGACACTACACACACACGCACGCAAGCACACAGGCGCGCATTGTCACAGTCAGACACACACCCATACACACATACACAGACACACACATGCACATGCACACACGCGCATTCTCAAAGTCGCACAGTCGCACTCACACAAATACACAGACACACTCACACACTGAAGAGAGATTGCTATTAAGATTGGGGGGGTGAGAGGTTATGAGTCACATCCTTTTTCGTTCAGTAAGAACTTGTTTCACCCCCCCCCCCCCCCAAAAAAAAAAAAAATAATAGTACCAACAATGAATTTGAATGACCTAATATCAAATAAGAACATAAATGATGAATTCAGGTGCAGCTTTCAGAGTACAGAGTGATGGGGAACGAGAGGTATATCCTATGTTGTATCTTAATTTACTTTTGTGCTTTGGTATTGCAAACAAATGTTTCCCATGCAAATGAAGCCCTTTGAATCTTGAACCTTGAGTGAGCGAGAGAGCGCAAAAGGGTGAGTCGCCTTGCTTCCCGCCATCTTATGACTGTAGGGTATTTATTGTGGTAGGGTGGGTGCAGTAACTGTTTTTGGTTGAAGACACATGACCATGCAGGCAGAAACAACAGTGACATCACCCTGAAACTCGCTATCTGCACCCAGGAGAAGCTTTTAGGAGCAGATATGTATTGGGCTCCTAGTTCCAGGAAAGGCTGTTGGTGTTTGGTTGATCCAATTCTGCCCCACTTCCGAATAAACCGCATGGGAGGGCGTGAAAGCGTGCGATGTGTCTTGTGTCCTGTATGTATCGTGCATGTGTGTCTATGTACATTAGTTAGTGTGTGTGTGTGTGTCCTTTCCATCCTTGATTTATTGCTGTCATCTGGATGGATTATTGGGTTACCAGAGAATGTGAAAGGCCTGCTACACTATCTCAGAGTGGAGAAAGTGCACACACACACACACACAAACACACACACACACACACACACACACACACACACACATATTGGTCAATATCTGTTTCTATGAAACATGTTCATACATTTTTAACCATGTGGGTAGTAAACATATGTGCAATAAGTATAGGCTGAGTTTAAGTGCATGTAATAGGCCCTTATAGTGTGTGTGTGTGTGTGTGTGTGTGTGTGTGTGTGTGTGTGTGTGTCTGTGTGTCGTGTGTGTGTCGTGTGTGTGTGTCTGAGATAGAGAGAGCGAGAGTGGAAGAAAAGCAAGCAGAAAAATTAAAAGAAGGTGACAGTGACAGAGAGGGAATGGTTAGGGCTAGCTCTATACTTTGATGCATAATTACATAACTTTTACATCCTCCTTTTTTTTTCCCTGTCAAGTCTAAAACACATATCCTAGCGCCATTATCCATATAGGCGTCTAACAGGAACATCCTATGATGTATCTCTCCTCTGGTCTTGGCCCAGGCTCTTAAATAAGAAGCAATTCTATCGTTTTTCCAGAAATGACACTTTTATCACTTCAATGGCTGACTGTATGGTGTCTTTGATCAGGGCCTTGGTTTGATGAACCGTGACGCAATCTCCTGGCCTAGGCTGTTACACACACCAGATAGCTCTATCGCTACACTTCTCTAACCATACCCACCTACCTCTGAGCCGCTGTGGGCTAGGAGCGTTGCTCATGTGAGATGATCGGGGTCTAAAGGGGTCTCTCTGCGTCTCCCATGCCACGAGTCGTCGACTCCCTGATAACAATTCCATCCCATTAAGTAGAGCAGCCAATGTAGTGCACCGACCGCCCACCAAGTGCACATTTGTTTGTGTTTTTTGTGTGTGGGTGTGTTTGTGTCTGTGTGTGTGTGTGTGTGTTCCTTTGTGTGTACACTCTCTACGTCTATCATGGCAGGAGACGAGATTCCTCTCGCACTCATCAATCTTCACACGGATGGCTGCTGATGACATGTCTTCAACCCGCAAACACACACACACACACACACACACACACACAGACACACACACACACACACAGACACACGCACACCTTGCCCCGGTGATGGAATTCTAATTAAATGGCGTGTACCCCTCCCCCGTCTCCTGTTCCCAAATGGTATGTTAATGAGGCTGATGCACGTACGTCCGTCAGATTTAAATTGAGCTTCTCCTTTCCTTTCCTCTTTTTTTAAACGCCGTTTCTCATCATGTGAAAGCAAAGTGAAGCACTTAGAAGAGAAAGAAAAAGAGGATCTTTAAACCAGTGACATATTGCACGTAATGAATTGCCTCTCGCTTTCATAATATCGTTGGTAAACATGGCACAACTGGTAAACAGGCTGTGTAGTGTCTATTGTGCACTTCTAACATTTTGGTTTTCTATTTGGTTTGCATTTACTTTGTGTAGTGTGTGTTTGTTTGTGAGCATGATTATATCTGTGTGTGTGTGTGTGTGTGTGTGTGTGAGTGTGTTTGTGTGTGTGTGTGTGTGTGTGTGTGTGTGTGTGTGTGTGTGTGTGTGTTTGCATGCGTTTAATA
>NC_136941.1:14155160-14185160 GCF_949987615.1 Pollachius pollachius
ACCGGAGGCGTGCAGTCATCGTTTCACTAGAGGTGGAGGTGGAGGGAGAGGGAGGAGGAGGTGGGACAGAGATGCTTTCCCTGGCTTGCAGGCTCAATCAATGGAGTCTGTCAAGTCATTAGCCTTCAAAATCCTTCCCACTGACCTTCACGCACCCTGGTGTGTGTGTGTGCGTGTGTGTGCGTGTGTGTGTGTTTGTGCGTGCGTGAGAGAGTTTTTGTCGAGAGAGAAGAATAATTAGAATGACCATGGCCTATTGTTTGTATGTGTATAGGAGTGGATGGGTGTGTGTGTGTGTGTGTGTGTGAGTGTGTGTGAACATGTGTGATGGGAGCATGCGTTGCAGGGAATCAGAGATGTGTCCTGTCAGACCAACGGTGGGCGTTAATAATGCATGTGCTGGCACTGCAAAGCAGATGAGGGTCTAGATTGCTCTATCAGTCATTTATTGACATATGAGTGCGGAGAATGCCATGTGTGTGTTTGTGTGTGTGTGTGTGTGTGTGTGTGTATTTATATCAGGCCTATATCTCACTC
Source organism: Pollachius pollachius (assembly GCF_949987615.1). NCBI lineage: Eukaryota > Metazoa > Chordata > Actinopteri > Gadiformes > Gadidae > Pollachius > Pollachius pollachius. Next base: position 14,155,698 of record NC_136941.1, read on the forward strand.
TGATGCTGCCCGGTGTGTACAAAGTCCCTCTCATCTTGTGTCTGTAGTAATACTCTTTAGTACTATCAGTTTCCGTGTACATTGACGGCGATTTCCAATGAAGTCAGACTAAATATATCCGATGCCTTTCTCGCCATGATGAATACTTTAGCGGGCGTACGTCCCTACCCGACGGCGTCCCCGGGAGAACGGCCTGTAAAGAAAACGGCTGAGCGATCGGTCGGATGGTTTCCGCGCCGTCTCCTCTGCATTAATCTAACACCAATGAAGCGTCTTTAAACGTAAATGTTCCCTAATGACTCTCTCTCTCTCTCTCCCCCCCAAACTCCAGGAGAGCGACCTGCTAACGTTCAACATCTCGGCCCACCGCTCGTGGTGGGGGGAGCACGGGCCGGGCTGCGTGCGGAGCGAGACGCAGCACGTGGCGGGGGTGCAGACGGCGGCCGACGGCCACTCCTACGTCACCGTCATGGGCTGCCTGGCGGAGTACCAGTACATCGAGGTGGCCCACGGCGGCCTTCAGATCCTCAGCGCCGTGAGTTAGCCGCAGGATGCACACACAAATGTGCAAGCACACGTACGCACACGCATCCAGTGTGCTCCCACACGCGCACGTTCACACGCACGCAAACACACATGCACACGCACACACATGCACACGCAGGCACGCACAGGCACACCCAAATGCACACGAACGCACACGTCACACACACACACACGCACACACACACACACACACGCACGCTCTCTCTCTCTCACTCATTCACTCACTCACTCACTTACTCACACACACACACACACACACAAACACACGTCATGTAATATTTAGTTATTCAGTTTATTGGACACTTTGATCCAAAGTGACTAACAGTGAAGTCAGATAGATCCTTGCTCTAGGATGTCTACAGATTAGGCTGAGGCATCGGGGCTCTAACCCGTAACCTTCCGGCAGGTAGTCGAACCCCTGGCCACCAAAACAAAAGATTTCAGATAAATGTGCACACGTTCAATGAACGTTGAAGCTGAAGGTGAAGGGGAAAATGGCGTCTCCGATTTTTTAAGAGTTAGAAATCCCCCTCCCCCTCCTCCCCTGTCTGTATGTGTGTGTGTATGTGTGTGTGTGTGTGTGTGTGTGACACACACCCTTCTATCTATGCACACTTTCTCTCTTCTGTCCCCGTCCCTTCATTCTCTCTCAGCTCGGCTGGGCCATAAGCTTGCCAGCTACTCACAGGTTGGTTGAACACTGAATGGGTTGTTGAGGTGCACTTGATGCGCTTGAACACACGCCCACACACACTCACACACACAAACACAGACACACGCGCGAACAGACACACCCACAGACGCACACTTTTCACGCCACACTTTGTATTTCCTCGCACGTTGTCATCCGAGAATAAAACATAGTGTGAGACACAGAGAAAAGGACAGAAACGCCTCATTGATACAACCAAACCGTAAACACTCTTACAACTTCGGGAGCAGATGAACGCAGCCAAGTGGCTAAACATTTTTCATATAACTCATTCACTGCACCCATCCGCCCACCCATTATCCCTGCCACTTCACATAACAAAAGAAATCCATGAGGAGGTTTTTTTTTTGGCCTCAGCCAGTATGGCTGCTGGCTCCGGTCCCCATTAATGGTGAGTTCCATTCCCCCTGTGCCAGATGGTATGATCCCGGCAAGCATTCAGTGGCATCTCCATGGGAACGGGTCCCTGGAGGAAGATGAGGAGGAGGAGGAGGAGGAGGAGGAGGAGGGAAACTGGTACTAAAATCCCTGCAACACAGATGCTATCGGTTTCCCCTGGTCACAAATAACGGCACAAAGTAGAACTGTGTGCAGATCGATGGACAGATCTCCTACATAGCTGGAAAGTAGGCCGCTGCTCTCTTGGCGTTCTGTCCTGAGAGAAAGAGAGAGAGGGAGTAAAATATGGATGGACCTTTGGGGTTCTCAAGGTCAGGACACAGCCATTTCATATTAAGTCTGGTGCTCCGAGGACAATGTTTCATTAAGATGAAGAATGTGGAGCTGTGGGCCAGTAATGGAGGAATCACTGTCGTCCAGACGCTCCGATTCATCACCTGCTTCACCCCAAGAAAAAATACAGTTGGGCGACCTTGGGTTAATGTTCATTGCTGTGATTGGCTACTTTCAGACTGGCAAGACGTAGCCACAGCCTCAGATGAGCTTGGGAAAGACCGAGAGGAAACTAGAGATGAATATTCTGAATGTTCTTGTTTAGACTGTCCACTGTGTTCTCTAAGTGGGGAACTAAAGCGAGTACACATGGTATTATTATGGGATTTGAGTTTAACCGCTGTGACCATCTGAATCAGGACTAGAATCAAACCTAATTTATCCAAAATTAATGTACAATATCCAATGTATGTTGTGGATACATTTATAAAGAAAAACTGAACAATTTTATGAAAGATAACAAATAATAAATTGGTGTAATCAACGTTTTGATGGTTTGAATTAGGAAGAAATAGCTCCTCTTGCGGTAACGTTATTGAGATTTGGATAAACTGACAAAATATGAGTGAAAAAAAACCCTAACAGAATATTTAAACTCATACCTTCATACCTTGTTCATCTGTAACACTTATAAAACGATATACACACACCTGTGTGGCCGCTTGAGCGGAACAATTAATCTTAATATTATCAACATGGCAATATGGCCAGGCACAATTCCCAAATCGCGGTAGCAGCAATTTTTTGATAAAGGTCAAATGTGTAAATGTATAACATTATTATAAACAAAGTGCTTTGGTGCTGCAGAGATGGCCTGGCCAATGAATGTTTTATCCAGATAAGAAAACGTTTAGTTTGCTACAGACTCCAACAAATATCCCATCATGATAGTAATCGTTTTCTTATTTGTGCAAATGTAAATTGTAATGCAAAGATGCTCACTCCCACTAATAGTGAAACACAAACACACACACATACACACCCTACACTCTCACTCTCAATTTAGTGTGTAACATTGCTGCCTCGAGGTCATACTACATGTCGACTTTTTGCTATTCCCTAGAACCATGAATTGGATGTAAAAGAACGCCGGTGATTGAAGACATTACGACATGCATCATTCCATAATTCCCATAGTTTCCTCACGTTTCCCTTTCATTGCTATCATAACCCCCCAGTGTAAAAGGTTCAGATTAATGTCTCTCTCACTCTACTCTAGTTCTCTGCCTAACACGTTAGATTGCCAGTATTTTACACCAATCTACATCCAATCAGGGCTTGTTAAGGGCTGGGCGTGGGCTGCTGTGTGAGTTTGTTTTATATTTTGGTATAAATAACTCCCTCTGGATGGCTGGGGAGGTGGGCGTACTACAATGGGCTTACTCCTAATTAGTGGCTTTATTGGGCCACCACAGCGCCCAGTAGAGCACTGTATTGTGATTTCTCATTTCTTGTTCTTCAACAGTTAATTCCTTCTCTGTGGGAGGTAATGTTGAAATTAAAACAGCACGCCTAAAATACTTGGTGAAACTCAGAAATATGACGGTCTCAACTTCATTGCATCCTGTTGTTTTCGTCCTGTTCCATCGAGTCAGTCATCCGTCAGGGCAACAAAAATATGTGATAAAACATGTTTTTTGGGGGTATTTTGAACTGCGACTGCACAGCGAGTCAACAGAATATGCTCATCAACATTCATATCTCAGCTGTGGGTCTGACAGAAAACAGTGGTTGTGTGACGACTACAGACTCGTAATCAACCGTTTTGTTTGAAGTTAATAACGTTACTGCCGAGATTAGGCGGTGAAAATAAAATAGAAGAGGGACACAAAAGTAAGACTCACAAAAGGGCTTTAGACCTGTATATTTTAAGGACAGTGTGGATGTGTTTTGGAGTCTGGTGAACAGACAAGCAAGAGGGGTGGGGGTTATGTAAATACTTTGTGTCAGCACAGCGCTGGAACATCCTGAATACAGGCCTGTTTCCTGTTGGAAGGAGGTGCGCGACAAAGTACATTCTTCTCTTGAATACGACGCGTTGACTTCTATTATTTATATATATTATTATTCCTCCCCTTCTCATGAACGGTGATGAAGCGACCACATGAGGGTGTCGTTTGGGTACGGTAAAACCTTGGTTTTCTTCCCCGCCCTCTGCTCGCCCTCCTGGGCTGCTGCGTGTGCCAAACCCTGAATGATGAAGGCTCTGCCTCCGTGGGCGTCTGCTTCTGTCTGAAGCCTTGTGTCGTCTGCGATGTTGACACACGGTTATTTGATGTGGCACGCGCCCATCACCTCCATAACCTGCTGCAAGCAAGCGCGAGGCAGACTGTATAAATTAAACCCCCCCCCCCCCCCCCCCCCCCATCTCAACAAACTCAATTTGCTCTAGGAAGCCAACACTCATCACCCAGACATACCTGTGTGTGGGTTATCGTGCGTGTGTGTGCGTGTGCGTATGTGTCTGTGTTAGTGTGTGTGTGTATTTGTGTGTGTGTGTGTTTATGTGTGTGTGCGTGTTTGTGTGTCTGTGTATTTGTTTGTGTGTGTGTGTATTGTGTGTGTGTGTGTGTGTGTGTGTGCTGCTAGGGTTATTACAGTGAGGGGGAGGGGAAAATAACAGGTGGATATGAATCCCTGCAGCCCTTATCTCATCATATTTTGACTGCCATTAAACATCCAGCTGGCCGTATACACACTCAAACCCAAGCCACGCACACACACACAGCCACAGACACAAATGCATGCACACACGCACTAACACACAAGGGGAGCCTAATTTTTCTGCAGGGAAACTCGTCTCATTGGTACGCAGAAAGTGTCAGATAATTAACCTGCCAAAGAAAGACCAACTCCTCTCGCGCTCTCTCGCATTCTCGCTCTCGCCTCTAAATACATCTTCACTGTTAGGAACCCTACGCGGTCCTATCATGAAACACAATCTATATTCTATATATTATGAATATATTGATCTATATCTATATCTAGATAAGGATATAGTTATTTCTAGATATAGATCTATATATCTGTGTTATATCTGCAGCATTAGCCAACTCATTCACACACAGTGACACACACAAACTCAGGAGTGGGGCCAATAGCCTGCAGTGAAAAGGCATCTCAGCTCAGCTGCAGTGGAGTGCTGAGTGGGTGTTGAAGGTGGAGGTGGTTCTGTTCTGGACTGACAGTTACATCGTAGACGGCTGACCCTTATTAGCCTATGCAAATACTACACACACACACAGCCACCAGTGGGGTACTCACATACGTTCTCCCATTTAAGCCTATAAAGCTCATTCGCACACATACACACTAAACACACAAACCCTGAAACCAAACCCACGCACATTTTAAATTACACACCGATTTTGTACTACACCTCTATTCGAGGATCTTGAATCGTCTAATAGGAGCGTTTTGTAAAACTACCTGGGATGTATCAATGATAATGGATACAAAGTCCAAGTGGTTTTGTCCTTGATGCCTGACCCGTGTTCCTCAGCTTTTAGCTCTTCTGTCCTGAGAGGAGAGGAGAGGATTGAAAGGGACGGGGGGGAGAGACGAGAGGAGAGGAAGGAAGGGGAGGAGAGGAGAGGGAGGAGAGGAGGGTAAGGGGAGGAGAGGGGAGGGACGAGAGGATGGAGGGGAAAGAGGAGAGGGGAGAGGAGGTTGGGTGAGGAGAGGGAATAGAATTGGAGGGGAGGAGAGGAGAGGGGCAGCGAGGGGAGAGAAATATGAGATGGGAGAGGTGCGGAGGAGGTGAGTGTGGGAGATGAGAGCGGTTTCACACAGTGTCACCTTCTGTACCCCTGGCCACCCCGCTGATTAATAAGGTCTTAGCGAACCAAGAAAGACATTCTGCAGATTAACGCAAATAGAGAAATAGGATGGGCCTCGGCGCTGAGATTTGCTGATGTCAATGAGGAGGGCCGGGGCGACCTGTGAGGCAGTGCATGTGGATTGGCGGTGAAATGAGTTCAATGTGTCCGCACAGTGTGCTTCCACAGGCACTCGACTCCTGGCAGAGGGACTTTCTGAGCTCATATAACGGGAAAGAAATGGCCCAGCGATTATCATTAACAAGTCGAACAGAATGAAAACTGAGGTCAAATGAAGAACATAAACGGCATCGGAGTGTATTTGGCACAGCGGCAGCCAATCGCTTTAGTTTTTTAACTTGTACAGGAACTAAATGAGGATGTCGCTTGCCGAACGGCTCGTAAGTGACCTGGAAATGAAAACGCACACGCTGCAATTTTCGCTGTCAAAAACACCCACGCAGGACTCATTGACATTAACATCAGTGTTGTTAGCTCGCGGTCAGCCATGTGGAAGGAAGCACTGACGGTGACAGAAAGCAGTGTGGAAATCAATGGTTTCCCATGGAGCTTTCAGCATGTCACCGAAGGTGGAGCCATGACAACATCATCACCAGCGAGGTCTATTGAGCTCATCAACCTTTTGTGGGGATCGGAGAGGAAAAACGATGACTGCTCACGATGATCAATCTAGGGGTCCTTGCACTGAGACATTTGGTCCCATTTCTCTCCGCACACAATAACATCGCACACACCCTCACACACAGTCACAAGTTCCCAACATGTTCGATGTAGGTACAACATTAGCCCTGCTTAGACTGACCTAATCACATCTAATGTACATGTGTTGTTGGCATTAAAGAAAACGTACTATACAGACATTATATACAAAGTATAGGTGTTTAGCAGTGGTTAATCCTCCGGGCTACTCATAGCATGGCAATGGGAAAGCCGTTTGAACATATCTGTCATCACAAACTGGTGTTGAACTCCACTTGACTCCTGCTGATTTCCCTGCTGAAACCATCTCCTGCCAGGAAGCCTGCCTGAACACCTCTCTCTCTCTCTCTCTCACGCTCTCTTTCTCTGTCTCTCCCTCTCTCTCTCTCTCTCTCTCTCTCTCTCTCTCTCTCTCTCCCTCTCTCTCTCTCTCTCTCTCTCTCTCTCTCTCTCTCTCTCTCTCTCTCTCTCTCTCTCTAGTGCATTCAGTGTTGCACGTGCACATGCTCACTTCATAAACTCCCAACACAATTTAGACCTATAAACCCCTGAGCCAAAACAGCAATCATTACTCTCTATAAAAGAAAGATAACACCCATACACAACCACAAAGACATTAAAACACACACAAAACAAATGATTCACATGCACACACTCATTCAGTTAAAAAACAGGGAGCTCCCTCTTACTGCTTTGTGCATTGTGTTTGATGCTGCTTCATACATATGTTAATTCACCTCCATTTCAGTCCTCCAGTAATGGCTGGGGCTTCACCCCAGCCATTACTGAGAGAGAAAGAGATAGCGAGAGAGAGAAAGAGATAGAGAGAGAATTAAATAGGAAAGCGGGAGAGAGGATGAGAGACAAGGGAGTGATCTGCCTGATTTCAGAGTAACCCCATTTAGAGAAAGACTTCTACTTTGCATATTTGTTGGATCTCAAACCTCATAAAATGAGCTCAATCCAGGATACGTTTTGGTCCAAAGACCTTCTCCATGAACAAGTTATTTCAGGACCGCTTCTATATGTATGTAGAATACATCAGTGGTGTTGTCATTGAGTAATTGATGTTGTGGGTGTTGGTGAATAAATGGGATGTGATAGGACACCCCTACCCCCTCCCCGACGGTGTGTTTACTCAGCGTGTGTGTAGGGCGGCCGGCCCGACATTGGTTTAATTGGCATGGCAGAGCGCCAATAGCTCGTTGGCTGTTGGAGAGTGACTCTCTCCCCCTGTCCCTTTCTCTCTCTCATTTAATCTCTCTCTCTCTCTCTCTCTCTCTCTCTCTCTCTCTCTCGCTCTCTCTCTCTGTTTCTCTCTCTCTCTGTTTCTCTCTCTCTCTCTGTTTCTCTCCCTATCTATCTCTCTATCACTCTGTTTCTCTCTCTGCCTATCACTCTCCCTGTTTCTCTCTCTCCCTAGCCCTATCACTCTGTTTCTCTCTCCCCTAACTCTATCACTCTGTTTCACTCTCTCCATATCTCTCTATCTGTTTCTCTCTCTCCCTATCTATCCCTCTCTGTTTATCTCTCCCTAACTCAATCACTCTGTTTCTCTCTATCCCTATCTATCGCTCTCTGTTTATCTCTCCCTATCTCTATCACTCTGTTTCTCTCTCTTCCTATCTATCTCTCTCTGTTTATCTCTCCCTATCTCTATCACTCTGTTTCTCTCTCTTCCTATCTATCTCTCTCTGTTTATCTCCCCCTAACTCTGTCACTCTGTTTCTCTCTATCCCTAACTCTATCACTCTGTTTCTCTTTCTCCCTATCTCTATCTGTTCTCTCTGGTTCTCCCTCTCTCCTTATCTCTCACTCTGTTTCTCTCTGTTTCTATCTCTTCTTATCCCTCACTCTGTTTCTCGCTGTGTCTGACAGACCCCCACAACTTCACCACCCCACAAGATATTTCCATCGTGTGTGTTTGTCGTATTTGTGTTTGTAGGTGTGTGTGTGTGTGTGTGTGTATGTGTGTGTTTGTGTGTGTGAGTGGTTCACGAGAGTTATTCAGGGGGTCCCAAAGGTGTGTTGGATATTTGGATATTGTGTTGCATGGTCCATCTACACACAGACACACAAACACACAGACACACACACACACACGCACACGCGCACAAATACACAGCGCACCACATAAACATGTGCAGAATAACTAATCGGTGTACTCTTTGTGTGTGATTACAGCTCCTGGGGTTTGTGTATGCCTGTTATGTTGTCAGTGCCATTACTGAGGAAGAAGACAGCTGTAAGTACCTGCACTCACACACAAACACACAACACACACACACACACACACACACACACACACACAAACACACACACACACACGTGTTTGTTGAAATCTAGCAAGAAAGTGGGGTGTTTAAGGTATTAACTACAGGCTTGCTATCTAATAGACCATAGTCTTTTAATGTATTTTGCCTCAAACCCAGTTGAAAACGTGGACGATGTATCAGCAGTTTTACACTTATTTTTACCCACTTGGACCACCTACAGCTACAGCTCACTGGAATACAGAGCTAAGGAAGCCAACACAGCATCTTATGCTCCTGAACAATGTTACTTAGTTTAGCACTAATGAACACATTTGTCACAGTTTAGCTTTTGAATGTAGCGTGTGTGAATCAATGAATCATTCTGCATTTGTTTTTTCCAAGTGAAATTGACTGACAAGTTGTTGGGAAATTGACTACTTGTTAAATAAAAGGGAGCAAAGACCTGTTTTACCCTTTTGGTTCAGCGGTATGTTTGCATTAGAGATGTTTGGATGAAAGAGGTTCTATTAACCTCACCACGTGGGTACAGCATTTTCCCCTGCTGCCTCGAAGGCCTTTAAAATAATGGCTTAGCTTATTTCCCCAGTGATCAAAGTGTAACGCGTTTCACAGGGCATATCCGCTTTCTAAAGGGGCTAAGGGGACACACTCCTCAAGTGCCCCTCTCCCCCATCCCTTACACTTACTGTACTCTCACTCCCCCCCTTCCAACGACAGATGGACTCCCCCCTCCACCACACACACACACACACACACACACTCACACACACACACACTCACACACATCCACACCCTCCTGTCCTACGCGCCCCTTCATTCCTCCCCTCCTGGCCCTTACTCCCGTATAACGAGGCGTCTGGGCCCCCGGAGGGTACCCCCAGCTCCCTCACTGGCCCTCGGTGTGTATGTGGGGCCACGCGTGTCTTCCTCTACCCCCACCATTGTTGTTAAACACCCCTTCTATTTTATGAGCTAATTAATTTACTGCAGCGTCTTTCCCCTAGTTCACTCTGTCCTTCTTCTGCTCATGCTGCCTCTGTATCTCTCTCCCTCCCTCCCTCCCTCTCCCTCTCTCTCTCCTTTCACTCCCTCCACATGGGGCTCCGTCTCTCCAGCTGTCCCCTGTCAGGGTGGGGTGTGTGGAGGGTCTCGGGTTGTAGAAAGGGAGAGTGGTGTTTCGCGCCTCACCCCTCCCCCATGGCGCTCTCTCTTTACCCTCTCTACTCTCACTCACACACACACACACACACACACACACACACACACACACACACACACACACACACACACACACACGCACACTCTCTCCCTGCCAGCTGTTGAACAGCGTCCAGCCTTCCCCTGAGTGTCTATTGACTGTGTTGTCTTTGTTCGCTTTGGATGAAACTTTCAAAAGGTTGGATTTATGTGTGTGTGTGTGTGTGTGTGTGTGTGTGTGTGTGTGTGTGTGTGTGTGTGTGTGTGTGTGTGTGTGTGTGTGTGTGTGTGTGTGTGTGTGTGTGTGTGTGTGTGTGTGTGTGTGATGGAGTCCCTTGATCATGTGGCCAAATCTAGTACAAAGTGCACCTTAGCTCTCTCATACGTTTCCTGTGATTCAGAAAATGGATGTAAGAAGGGGGGAGGACAATGTTGTCGAGCCTGGAAAAACAAAATGATTTGAACAGCTTGGGGGTCACAAAAAAGGCACTCGTGATCACTGGCAGAACTGTGCTGACTGGTTAATCATTAGGTCAGGGGTCAGTGCTGTAGGATAGCCAATCAAATGCCAGGAAACATTTGAGCCGAGGGGGTCGGCCGAAAGTCATAAATATCAGATGCGCCGCAACCACTCTCCCACCCTTTCCTAGCATGGGGTCTGCGTGACCTTGCCTTCCATCCGCCACCGTCTCTGAGTTTTTGGGTTAATCCCGTGGACCACCGTGATGTGGTGCGCGAGCAGAAGTTGGCCAGCCGAGGCTTTGAAGGAGATCAGAGGCAGGCCCCTAGCCGAGCGTTTGATCTCTAATAGCTGAACACACCGGCTTCCTCTGAGCCTGTGTCAGGAAGAGTCGGCGATCCGACGCTGCTTTGATATGCGCCCTGTTGTTCTTTGTGGTGTGGCGTGAATTCACTAATAATAGAGAAATTGGAAAACAATCAGGCGGAAGGCCTGTCATTTTTTTCTGCAGATCCACGTCAGGTCGGCCCCATGGGAGCTTCCTGTAGTTGTGGGTCAGAAAACAGCTGACTGCCAACTCTTTGTGTATGTGTATGTGCGTGTTTGTGTGTGTCAGTGTGTGTGTGTGTGTGTGTGTGTCTGTGTTTGATTGTGATTGTGTGTCTGTGTTTGTGTATTTTGTGTGTGTGTGTATGTGTTGTGTGTGATTGTATGTGTGTGTTTGTGTTCAAAGCACCGGCACAGCCGTCCATTCTGTTCTCTGGTGGACACATTCCAGAGAGTGTGGGGCTTTGAGACTCCAGCGCCACCACCCAACCAATTTCCCCTGACCCCGGGCACCACCACTTGCTAATCAATCACACCTAAGCAGTCTCTGGGGGCCGTCCTGTTGTATCAAACCGGGGGCAGGAAGAGAGGAAAAACACACACACAACAACATTAACTCTCGCTCCGTCACAGTTTTCCTTTGCCATTTGATCATGTGAACGTGTGTGAAGAAATAACCTTTCTCTGCACTGGAGACTACCCCCACCCCCAACACACCTTTTTGCTGAAGGGATCACAGACATATTTCTCCGAATGAAGTGTGTGTAAAAGTCAGGGGTCTCTCCATCATTGGCCTCATTCCCCTGTATGTTGTCTCCCCGTAACCTTCAAGGGTGGATCCCTCTGAAGGGAAACAGGGTGAGAAAGGAAGATTAATAAGCTAAAGAAAAGAGGAGAGAAAAAAACTCACCTTGTCTGAGCTGTTCTCAGTCTGCCTCTCAAAGGAGTGGGAGAAAAGATTTTGAATACCGTGTTCAGACTTTGTAAAGAGAACGGAGAAGGCTCTTTACAAAATAAGCACACATGCACACAAATAGACAAACACACAAACACACTCAAGTATATCAGGAATAGGCGGTGGAACTAAGAATACACAAAGGACACAATAAATACCATCATTTACTGCCGGTTGGGTCGAACTTCATGGCTTTTCAGGGCTTAACATTAGGTGGAGCTTGTGAGCTGACTCTCTCTCTCTCTGTCTCTCTCTTTCACATGATGTATGTATTTGATGGGGGCCTGTGTGTGTTTGTGTGTGTGTCTGTGTGTGTGTGCATGTGTGTGTGTGCATGTGTGTGCGTGTGTGTGTGCGTGTTTATTTGTATCTGGCTAAATGTATTCTTTATATAGTTATCACTGACAGGCAGATCCAGGGGCAGAGTGATCAGGGAGGAAAATCCTCTTTGTAAAGTAGGTCAGGGAGTTAGCTGCCTAGCATTAGCCTAAGCACGCCTTAGCATGGCTGCTAATTATGCTGCCTGCACCCTGCGTGCTGAGTCACTGTCACAAAAAATCCCTTCCCGGCTGAGAGATGAGGTGCATTCTCGGAGCATAAAATGAACTCCATATCGACAAATTGGATGATTTGTAGTTTCAGTAATGGACACATGCAGTCTCCCCAGCAGCCGGCCGGACAGAGAGACGGACAGATAGATTGCAAATACCTCTTCCAGGGTTTTAATCAAATGCCGCAGAGCTTCGCGTACAATTACATGAAACGGTTCTTCACAGTACGGATGGGGCTGTGTAATAGTGCACAGCCAGATGCAGCATCCCTAATGGGGGTGTGTGTGATCCCTCCACTTTGAGATAGTGAAGCAGGCCTTTCACATTCTATCGTAACCCAATAATCTATCCAGATGACAGCAATCAATCAAGGATGGTAAAGGGCTTGCATACGTGCACACACAAACACCCACACACATTCATTTGATCATGTGCACATACGCAAAAAATCATACACAATACACTCACACACTATACATCTTCCTTACTCACATGGTTGTGCATGTGAGCTTTGCTGCTATGTCTTATCTTATCACAGACAGCCTCTCAAGGCCTGTAGGCCCTTCTCTCACTCTCTCATTCTCACCATTTCTCCCCATCTCTCCTTTTCCTGTTCATCCTCCTCCTTATCCTCCTCCTTCTCTTCCTCCTCCTCCTCCTCCTCCTCCTCCCTCGTTTCCCTCTCCTATTTCCCACCACCCCTACGCTTCATTTGGGCTATTTTCCTTTTTTCTCCTGCCATTATCTTCCCTGCCTGTTCCTTATCTCATTGTTAGCCTGCCAACACACCACCCTTAGTGTCTTACACACCACACACATACACAGACACACTCACGCACATGTAATCATGTAGAAACACAGACAGGCACACAAGAACAGAGAGGAATACAGAGAGAAAAATAAGGAGAGAAAGAGACAGTTAGAGATCCAGCAGCCCCATGCAGATTGATTGCCGGTGTCTCTCTGGGTTAAGTGTGGGCCCTCGGATGCTAACCACCCTCCGCCGCTGGCTCAACTCTAATCGTCTTACATTAGCCGCTGCTTGTTTATGGATGTCACGACCACTGGCCCGCACACCCATCATCTAACGTCCTCGCATCCGCACCAGTCAGACGTGTTGGTCTGCTGCTGACCCAGAGGAGAGCAGAGGAGGGTACTCCCTCGGGCGCTAACGGGGATCTGACCACTCCAGCTTTCCTCGGTCCGCCTTTGCTCTCACATCCCTTCTGCCGCTCCTTTTCACGTCCTTTGCTTCTGTGTGTCCGTCGCTCTCCTTCAGCGGGCCAGCGCTCCTGAGAGGAGGGCCGATATCCATCATTGTCTTCCAGGCGCGTTGTTGAATACACACTTTAGCCCGGTAGGGGATGGACCCCTGCCCGCTTATAATGAGAAAACCACTGATACAGAAAAGGGCAGGACTGGGGTGTTGGGGGCCGTGGGGTCCGTCCCTCTTTGTGTCCCTCTCTTTTGTTCTGTTTTTCTTTCTGTCTTGTTTCAGTCTTCTTTATGTCCCTCTCCTTCTCTGTTTCTCTCTCTGTCTTGACTTGGGCCACCCCATTGATAACCGATGAAACCCAAATTGGGTGACGAATGCGTGGAATGATCACAGAGTGTGCGTGGGCGTGGGCATGCGTGCACGGGTGCGTGTGTGTGCGTGCACATACATATGGATGTGTGTATGTGTGTGTGTGTGTGTGTGCGTGTGCGTGTACGTGGGTTTGTGTGCCTGTGTGTGTCTGTTCATGCGTATGTGAGTGTGCGTGTGTGTACGTGCGCGCGTGTGTGTGTGCGTGTGTGCGTGCGAGTGCGTTCGTGTGTGTGTGTGTGTGTGTGTGTGTGTGTGTGACATGCAGATACATTTGACAAGCTCTGTAAGCCGGAGCAGCTCCAGAGGAGAGAAGGGCAGCCCACCCACTGAGTCGTGCTGCCGGCTGCAGTCATCCTGCTGGCCTATCAGCACCCGCCAGATCCCCACTGCTTCCTGATACCACAATGGGATTGTTTTTGTTCCTGCAACATTTTTCCACCGATGCCTCGCTATTTTCCAATGTAATACTGATACGCCAACGTTTTGGTGGGATCAGTTGGCCCCCGCGCCCTACGCAGTGTAGGAATCGCTCTCGCTGTTCGTCGCCCAATTTGGTGTTCACCCCTGTTTTCACCCCTGGTGTTGCTCTGTATTAGGGGCCCGGGCGCTATGGCTTCTGCAGATATTGACAGTTTTTAAGGCTCAGTGAACCTGTGCCTGACACCTAGAGATGCGAGACGGTTCGTTCACACGCACACTCACTCTCTCTCTCTCGGGGCACCGACCCTCCGTTGACAACTCCTGTCTCTGTCTCTAGCTCTGTTTCTCTCTCTCTTTCCCCCCCCCCCCCCCTCTCTCTCTGTCTCTCTCTCTCTCTATCTTCAGATATATACATTGTCAGACAGACATTCCCTCTGGCCGTGTCCCTAAACTCTGTTATCCTCTTTACTGGAGGCAGGGCAGTGCTTGCCGTGCCTCTCTCTACCTGACGGCCCTGAGCAGCTCTATATTCTTTGGGTGGGAGAATAAACAGAAGGTTTTGAGCGCCCGGTCGATGGAGCACGTGCATTGAAGGTCACCTCTGTGGCTGAGTGATAAAAAAAGGCTTATTTTGACAGCTGGCCAACTTTCCACGTTCCATGCCCCCCCTCCCCAACACAACACACACACACACACACACACACACACACACACACACATGCACAATGATGAGATGACAAAGATATTTAATAGAGGGTGTGTGTGTTCAGGTGTTTGCACAATGTCATGAGCCATTGCATCCCACCCTCCCCCCCCTACATATCACCCTCCATTCAGTTGAGTTGTACACTGTGTTTTCCACTTATTCTTTCTGTGTTTTTGTCGTTTGTTCTGCCATTGTCATGATTATGTGTGTCGTCATTTTTTGTGTTGTTTCATCCTTTGTTTTCAGTTGATTTTATTGGTGGATTTGATCCATTCCCACTCTACCATGTCAATGAGAAACCCTCCCACCTCCTGTTAAAGCCCATGTATCCGTAAGTATGGCTGTGCACTGCAGAATGCGCTTCATGCAGTGCTTGGTGTTTCAACATGGGAATATTGTAGTCCGTCATGCTCTTAGCAGTTCTAGTGTTCCCCTGTCCAATGTGTACGTGCACGTTTCCTTTCATTTTAATGTGGACACAATTTTACCTTAAGCTAACACCTGCTGATGGTACAATTAAACTGTGTAACTGTCCAAATTTGGCAGAGCAGGAGCTTAATCATTGTTGGGGGAGAATAAATGTGTGGATCTATGTCCCAATGGGCCCTTAGGCTTATATGTATAGCTCTGCTCCGATGACTGCAGTGTGATCTATTTGCATACCCCTCACACAGTTTCAGCACATTCTCAACATTAATGGCAAACATACACAGCTCTGTTCAAAATTGGATCAATCAATTAAGTACCATGGGGAATTTATTATGTCTGGGGTGTAATGTATTAATTCTGTTCCAACATGGAAATGAGTGTATAATTAGCCTCTTGACAGATTAATCAGCATTGTCTTGGGTGAGCGAGAGAGGAAAGGGTGTGTGTGTATTTCTTTTATGTGTATTTAGGAGTTTGTGTGTATGTGTGTGTGAGCACGAGTGTGTGTGTGTATGTGCGTCTGTATTTATTATTGCATGTGCGTGTGTTTGTGTGTGTGTGCGTCTGTGCGTATGTATTTATGTATGTGTGTGTCTCTTTGTGTGTGTGTGTGTGTGTGAGTGCTTGTTTGTGTTTGTGTGTATCTAAATGCACGTGTGTATCACCAGTCCCACATTAACCTGGGCTGTACTGTTTTCTCATCTCTCCAGGTCTACGTAAATAGGAGGGGAGGTGACGAGACGGAGCCCCACCCTCAGTGGCTCTCCGTGACCCCAAACCTCTCCGGATGCCTGAGACCTGGGCACACAAATTCTACTCTATCTCTACACTTCATCTACCCTCTCACTGTCCTACTTCAGACATGTTATTCCACTGACATGTTATACCGCCTCCAAACACACATGCTTCCTGGCATCGGCTTCATTTTTTTCAGTGCGGGGGGGGGCTATGGTGATGATGATGGCAGCGGCAGAGGCGGTGATGATGGCGATGGTGGATGTGCTGATTGAGGGGATTGACCGTATGACAGAGTCTCACACTGTGCACTTAGGAAAGTATCAATCTTTTGTAATATATTTTTTGTCCTTTGATTTTGAATGCGGATGTCAAATTGCTGTGAACCGCCATTATGGTTCATTACTTTGGAGAACGCAACTCTGCATTGGGAACGTGGGCAGCATCTCGATCTATGGGCGAAATGCAGCGTGCATGTATGATCAGGCTGCGGGCGAGCTTCCCCAGTCTGCGGCTCTCCTGTCCCTAGAAGGCTGTGGTGGGATTTGAAAGCGGGATTGCTGGTTCGGGATTCTCATGGTGGTCGGATGGCCGAACTACAGTGGCGTCTGTGGAGGGAGCCATTGTATTGCACGTCCGCCTGTTTACTTTAGACTTTAGGCCAGGGACTCTATGCAGAATCACGCAGGCCCGTCCAGGAAGAGAGAGAGACACAAACAAGGGGGAGAAGGAGGCTATAAAGAGAGACTGAAGGGGCGGGGCTCCTGTCAAAAATAGAATAGTGTAATAATGAATCGGGCTTGTATCAAAAAAGAGCTTGGAATAAGAGAATAGGGTGCAGTTTCAAAGAGCATGGGACTCTTTAGTCAAAAGAAATGTATTACTATCACTGTCAATTTCCATTGTAACTACCAAGGGCCAGTTCAGTATAGCTCATTCTGCTCTTTCACAGTTTAGTTTTGTTAGATTGGAAGCCACACTCAGTTGATTGTGTCTTAGGGGTGATTTGTTTTGGTTGCTTCAAACTGCTGACAGACTCCAACG
Organism: Pollachius pollachius; assembly: GCF_949987615.1. Taxonomy (NCBI): domain Eukaryota; kingdom Metazoa; phylum Chordata; class Actinopteri; order Gadiformes; family Gadidae; genus Pollachius; species Pollachius pollachius. The sequence continues at coordinate 14,172,914 of NC_136941.1, forward strand.
CTGACGGTGATGATTTTAACGCACAATCAAGAGCAGATTACACACCACCGTATTTGTCTGTGTGCTATAAAACAATATGACCGATAAATGGAAGGGGAAGGGTTTCCAAGAACAGCTACAGAGAAACACAAAGGAATGAACCATGTACACTTTTCACCCTAGATCCTCCTGTGCTATGTTCTCAACTGTAAAGATGTACTAGCATGTTTTTATATGAGTTTTGTATTTCTATGTATATGAAAAGAATGACAAATACATAACCATGATTTCCAATCATTCTAATTGATTCATTCTGATACAGATAGCCTACTTAACCTAAAATGTTACGTGCAATCTGAACCTTAATTCAATGACTCTGCAACAGTACATTAAAGTCATTTAATTGATTGTTAATCAATGGTTAAAGTAATATTAACCAGTTATTAGCACTTTCTTATCCTGAAGCTCTTCCAACCAACTGAACTAAAGGTAAAACTCCTGATGCCTTATGTTTGTTTGAATCACTACTGCCCTCTGTTGGTAAATGTGTTCATGTATAATCTGAAGAGCGCCTGAGATTCTGCTACCGATCATCCATCATCTATCATTGTTCATTTTTGTAAAAAGCTTTTCTAAACTCAACAGTAAACTGTAGACGGTTGCGTGTGTTAAAGCATGTTTGTGTATGTATGCTGAGCTGGGTACGGCCTGTTAGATGCCGTTTGTGTTCCCATGCTATGTCTTAAACAGTCCGGTGAAGCATTTGCTTTGAGCATAAATTAGAGTTTAAAGATATTACGTTGTCCTGTATTTCAATTCAATATTTACTTCCAAAGGTAATGCGATTGATGTTTACTTTCAAAAGCCGATCACAAAATGTTTGATTTTAATTCAACTATTTCAGTGGTTTTCCTGCATGTCATTTTGATCAAATCTGATACTCTAACCTTCTCTTATTTTTAAAGTGGCCATATGTTTGCCAGAAATAGGCCGACCAATAACACTCTTTGTTAAGCTTATTATGAGTCACAATAAGAGTTAAGAATCTAGGCCTACTACAGTGTAGCTATAGTGTGGACTGCGTTAGCAAACGTCTACTGCTCTTCATATTATGACAGCATTAGTGTTATGCTTCTAAGGTCATTTTGTGAAAATATGAGTATCCAAGTGCAATAGAGCGTCTTTTTCCGTACCCCTATAATATATAATTTAGCCAAAACCTGCTATGTGTGGATTCAACAGGAGATAAAAGATTAGCATCATTGTATAGGAATAACAATTTCTGTGGATAGGAAGTGGAAGGAAATTGATTTGTATTATTCTATACTTTTGTGATCACTGTAGCTCAAACCCGACGAGATCTGATGGTGTGATTCTAATCGTCAACAGCTGTGCGTTCGGTTCAACATGTAAATAGTCGTTTGTTAATAAAAAACATGTACTTTTGATGATGTTTCCGAACTTTTATTCTGATCTATATTCATTGTTTCTCAAAAAAATAAAGGTGTGTGAAAACAATTGATTTATAAAGATGGCATTATTTAAAATGCTATTCGTAATTGAATTACAATATCAACATAAACCTCAAGGCAAACAATGACTAGAAATGTCTGCAGCGTAAAAGACACTGCCTTCATATATCGGGAGACACTCTGACACAACACTTTTACACCAGTGCACTCTGTCGTAAAAAGGGATTTGAACCCCCACTGCACTTCTAACACGGGGATCGCTGGGCCAAAGGCACCGCTCAGGACATGAACGCCCGGACGCTGCCCCTGATGCTGGCTCTGCAGATGGGGCAGTGGCGCAGGCTGGTGGCGCAGTCACTGCACACCACCAGGTGGCCGCAGGGGATGAAGACGATGGACACAGGCTTGTCCATGCACACCTTGCAGGTCCGCTCCTCCTGCAGCTGCCTCAGCAGCTCCTCTGGACTGGGGTCCACAGCTGTTCAGCGCACGCACACACACACACACACACACACAGGCACGCGCACACAAGAAAAAAATATATATATGAATCATCGATTGATGATTGCAGATGATTTTGCTTAGTAAATGTATTCACTGATGGATACAAAAGTAGCCCTGGATTTTGAACTCTGACCTTTCTCTTTAATGGGAGCCCGGGTCCTCAGCGTTCCAGTGCTGGGGCCCTGGTGTACCTCCGGCTCTGGAAGGTCAAATGACACGAACGTAGTTAGCACGCACAGCATGATCAAATGATTGTTAATCATTTAATCAGTTAACCTTAACTACTGCGCTTTGCATTTTTTTTATCCAAAGCAGCTTACAGAGAATTCGGAATCTTGCTATTTATTAGCATGCTAGGTTTGGCTCAATGGTGCCTACAGGTAAACCGTGAGAACGGGGCTACCCAAAACATTCTGTCTGGGAGCCAAAGCCCCTAGCCCCGCTAGACCGAGGCGCCTCCACAGTCCTTACCTCTGCTCTGCGGGTCTCTCTGTCGCTCCTCCCCTTCGGCCTGCAGCACGTCCGTCACCAGGTCGGAGACGGACGTGTAGTGCTGCCCGCTCAGGAGGTACTTGGTCTGGACCAGGCTCTCCACCAGGCTGGCCTGGAAGCCCATGCGCAGCACGGTCTGCACCACGGGGGACAGCATGGCGGAGGAACCCCCCAGACCGGCCACCACGTCTAGGGGTTATGGACACAGACCAGAGCAGAGGAGAGGGGTCAGAGAGGCAGGTGAAATAAGTCGAGTCAACGTAATGCATACGGATAATTGGGATTTGGATTTAATATCATTGTAGTTGTAAAAATAGTATAAATCAATACTATAACGTTTTTACCATACACTTTCAGGTGTAAACGTTCTGTAATTTGATGTATTAAGTTGAATGGGAGGATCAGTTAAGTATTGTTCAGGATCAATGCAATCAAAGGTATTAAAAGTATCTCCTTACCATTCCGTGAGCTGATGTCTCGAGATACAGGAGTCTGTGATCCACCCTGAAACAACATATACATTTAAGACCAAATACTGGGCCAATTCAGAGTTGGACCAGTGTGCGTGTGTGGAGTTTTAAAGTGACGGATGATACATGGTTATAGCACAGGTCAGAGGTTAGAGGGTGCATTCAGCAGGGATGAGAGGTATGCCGTATCCTCACCACGGTCTCGCTGTGATGAAAGTGAGAGTCCTGGATGGTGCTGACATAACCCTGCCCTCTGGACCGGAGCAGGAACTCACATCTGTCAGACACACAACATATCTTAAGTGGGACTTTTAATACTGAACCGGCAGCTCATACAACAACAACAAAAAAAAACAACAACATCAACAACAACCATAAGTAGGAAGGATAGTGCGGCAGCATTGGTGATCAACTTCAAGCCGGGTTGTCCTTTTTCATAAGATTATAGGTTCGGTCGTTATTGTCCACGACCTCCTAAGTTTGAGCCCCCCCCACCTTTATATACCGACACTGTCACTTTGGGTAAATGCTAAACCACATCATGCTTTATGACTCAAAAAAATTAACCTTGGGTCTGTGGGATGGTATAAGCCGATGTGAGGATTTCTGTTACCTTGGGAACCACTTAGCATGTTCCTGCCAGGGGTCATCCCCGGGCTCCCAGTTCCTGAGACCACCGTCGCAGAAGAAACATTTAACATTGTCTCCGTGCCCTGAAAGGAAACACTGCTGTCATAACAGTTTCAATTGGGGAAACTTTGAATTGTTCATTAAAGTAACCCCCGACAAAAACACCAAAGTAAACAAAAACCCTGGGGACAACGAGATTCACACCAACGTTTCTGAAGCTCCCTGTGTCTCTGTTTACACTTTTGGTGTTGAGGTTGTGGTTGTAAAATGTAATTGATATTGTATAGGAGGTTTGTGAGCACCTTCTCCTTTAGACCTGTGCAATCCTGGCGCTGTCGAGGGGTTTCTGTCTACAACCCAATGGATCAGCAGTTCAATTGTCCTATGAACTCTCTCACAATGAGGGGTCGCTAGCCCCCTGTTTTGAATATGTGCCTGTTTGTTAGGTTTTATATATATATATATATATATATATATATATATATATATATATATATATATATATATATATATATATATATATATATATATATATAAGCCTATTATACCTTATATGTATGAATGAATAACCATTGTAGGTATAGTATGGCTTTTGCTATTCAAAGTCAGAGGTCGAATTAATTCCTAATGTTATTGAACACAAAGCAGCCGTATCACAGGTGAGCCAGCTTACCTGTGTAGAAAAACCCTGCCCTGGAGAGTACATCTGGCTGGACTGAGGCCCCGGGGGGCCAGTTGTGGAAGGTTGTAAGCCGGGCGTCCTCTGCCTCCATTTCGGGGTAAACCGCATGTCCGGCCACTGCCTGGTCGTCCACAGTCATCCTCTGCAGCTGGCTCACCAGTTGACCGTCAACGGAGTCCGAGGACCCAGGGGCGACCACCAGCGGAATATTCCCCACGTCTCCACCCAACATAAAACCACAAGTTGGAAAATACCTTTTGTGGTCGACAGAAGGGGTGTCTCCGTGAACCCAGTACCTCAGAATCCCGCCACAACAATAACATTGGACCTTATCTCCGGAACCCAGGTAGAAGAACCCCGCTTTGGCCAAGTCCACAGAGGTGACCGGTGCGTCAGCGGGCCAGTTCAGAAAAGTTCGAAGCCTTTCTCCTTCACGACGCATTCGTCGCTTCTCCAGATTACGGAACATCGCGCTCCTGTCATGGGTCATTCTCTCGCATGTGTTTTTTCCTTCCGACTCTCGTTCCGTGCCAGGCGGTACTTTTGCGTTCCATAGTGGAGTGCGCACTGAAGGCCAGGGCAGCGCGCCCGTAGGAAAAGATGAGCAGCTCTACGGTTTGATAGCTTCCAGAACAGTCGCCAAAGACCCACCAGGCCTATACACTGCAAGCTTGTAGTTCCTTGAATGGATGACAGCCTACGCCCAGTGTTTCTGTCCCGTTTGAAATAAACACACATGTAGGCCTACCAAAGGAAGTCGGAAGAGGTTAATAATCAGAGTAGGCTTACATTTCAATACCAATTCCACTTATCAGGGCCTGCACATCCATTTTATTATAATGTATACCTCAATGTAATTATTTTGGCTACGGTGACTGTTCCGTGTATTGTTTATTTTTTTGTTGACAGTAAAATAAACCGGATGCATGTAGGACTACCCTGCTACAAGACCCAAACATAAGGATTATTGATGGATAGTCATTTGCATTGAGATGGCAGGCGGCAGTAATTACAACTCGATGCCAGATATGATTATTATGCGTTTCAGGATAATGGACGGTTAATTGCGTGGGCTTCAATAGGGGAGAAAACGTATTATTACTACACTTTAGGAACAAGAACCACAAACTCAGAAAACACACACACTGGTCAACGGGGGCCCCCCTGGGGGTATCCTAGATCGATCTGCTTCTAATTATATGTTAACATTTTGAGTGTGACTGAAGTGTACGGTTTATGCTACAGTACTATTTATTATAGGCTCGATTCGGTGCATTCGGGGGGAAATAAACTCCAGCGTGCGCCCCCTGGCCGTGACACAACAACACGTCAAGCAGGAGCTCGGAGCCCGGATGGAGCAGCCAGCCATTGGGGAAGTAATGCACAGGGCTTCTCTCAACTGAGGAGGGATCTGTCTGGAAGTATTAAGACAAACTAAAGATCGAACCAAGACAGAAATAACACTGTAATTAAGGTCAAACCAGCCGACATTTAACGCTTCTATTCAAACTGTATCAGGATTTGGTTGATTTCGGACACAGCTTTCGGGGGCTACATAGTTGAAGTGTGGAAGTTGAGATCCGTGCAGCGGAGAGCACACAGCTGAGCTAGCTGCAAGCTAGCATTTAGCCACAAGATACACGGCATAACCAACCACATAAGCTGAAACTAAGCAGGGAACTTGTTTCACCAAACATCGGTTGAAAAATATTCACAAGCTAAGGCTCTGTGAGAATCCAGGGACTTGTTTAATGCGTTATGTCTGCTACAAGCATTGACCCTCAGGTAGGAAGAATGAGTGAGCTCGTCTGCTAGCTGCTCTGCTAACTATGTAACGGGCTATGGCTATTTGTAGTGGATGTTAGCTAGCCATCGACACTGACCGGTACACGTATCTAGCCAGAGCTAGCTGCGGTCCATTAAAGGGTTGAGGTGGATTTGGAGATGTGTTAGGTATAATATCTATCCATGTATGGTTGCATTCAGTAAGACTGTAAGACCACGTTTGATGGAGAACGATTAAGTGTAGTCATTCACTTGAAGTCCATAGGCAATGAGGCCAAGGCTGGTAGCTGGAGAAATAACAAAGAAAGTTAATGATTCACGTTTAACTGCACTTGTTAGAGCTGTTTTCCGTTTGGCGCTCAGTATTTGTTTATGTAAAGTTGGAGAGTATTTGACAGATGTCAGTTGAGCATGTTATCTACGTGTGTGTTTGAGTGTGTGTGCTTGCAACAGCTAATATTTTCTCGTTGCACTCATGGTGTCTACATATGTGGTAAATCAATTAGAAATTTGGAAGGTGGATTTCATTTTGAAACCACCAAATGCAGTATCTGTCCAAACCATTTCATGCAACAAAGCTGTCAATCACTAAAATGTTGTAAAATCAAGGCTGATTTGTACATTCACTGAAAATTGTAACATTATCTTTTTCCTTCCCCACTCGTAAAACCCGTCGATGATGCAGAGATCAAAGGGACAAGCATCTAAAAGTGAGTTGCTTATCACAAACACCATTTTGTACCTTTTGATCTCACCTACTCCACTAAGTGTTGTCTTGATTTCACTGTCTTTATTATTTTACCACTGTATCACTGAATTACTTGATTATGAAACAACTGTTTTCATTTAGCAGTTATTTCACTGTAATCTCTAATTTCTATTACAGTTTGGCACAAGTCATAGAACTCGTGTTTGTTGAGTGACATTCTTTTGACATTCTAACTATTTGTTTAATACCACTCTCAGGAACGGTGATATGTGTTGATTCTACTTTTCAGTCAGTTCTATCTGTCTGGCAGCAGACCGTGTAGATATATAGATAAGATAACAGCATTCCTTCATTCATTATGTGCCAGAAGTCAGTGTAGCATTCTTTCATTCATTAATTATGTTCCAAAGGAAATGTGTCCGTGTTTACAGCACAAGCATTAAAATGTCCCACAGTCGTTGCCGCTGCATAACTATTGTTTTTATGTATTTTTGTTCTAGTGCAAAATGGTTCACTGCATCAGAAGGAAAATGTCCATGACAATGACTTTGAGCCTTACCTCACTGGTCAATCCACTCAGGTAATATTTGGTATCCCATGTTGTTAAATGTTCTGCTATTTACAAGTGATCAGTCCGAGCTTAATGTAACAATCTACGTTATTAGTGTTACTGTATCAATCTCAGCCCATCTTAAGTGTGGCTTTAAAAGAAACAAAATGTGGTGATATTTAACATGTTCAGTCTCCTTTGCGTTCCAGAACAACAGCTACCAGTCGATGACGGACCCCTACCTTTCCAGCTACTACGCCCCCTCCATTGGATTCCCCTACCCACTCAGCGAGGCCCCCTGGTCCACCGGCGGAGACCCCCCCATCCCTTACCTCACTTCCTACGGACCCTTGAGCAATGGAGACCATCATTACATGCCGGACACTGTCTTTGGCCAGCCGGGGGGGCTGGGCAGCAGCATCTACCCGCACAGGTTTAACTTTTTCCCAGAGAATCCCGCCTTCTCTGCCTGGGGCACGAGTGGCTCCCAGGGCCAGCAGACCCAGAGCTCTGCCTACGGGGGGAGCTACAACTACCCTCCGAGCTCCCTGGGTGGCACCCTGGTGCCTGATGGCCAGACAGGCTTCCACAGCGACACCCTCAACAAGGCCCCCGGTATGAACAGCCTGGACCAGGGCATGGTGGGCCTGAAGATAGGCGGGGACATGACCGGCCAGGGGTCGGGAGTCAAAGCCGTCGGCTCTGTGATCGGTGGCCCTGCGCTGGGGCCCACGGGCAACGGGGCCATGCCTATAGGGATGCCCCCACCGAAACCCACGTCCTGGGCTGCCATTGCGAGCAAGCCTGCGAAGCCCCAGCAGTTGAAGCTGAAGCTGAAGCCGGGCATGGGGCCCCCAGGCGGCGCCCTGCCTCCTCCCATCAAACACAACATGAACATTGGCACGTGGGACAAGGGGCCGGTGTCTAAAGTGGCCCCAGGCCCCATGCAGCAGCATCAGCATCAGCATCAGCAGCAGCAGCAGCAGCATCAGCAGCAGCCCCCTCTAGGACATCCCCACAACATGGGCCCCCAGCCCCCCCTTCAGCAAGCACCTATGCAGCCCCCTCCACCCCAATCGATGGTGCAGCCTCCCATGCAGCCTATGGGCTTACAGCCACAGCACCACCATCACCACCATCAGCCTCCCCCACAGCCCTACCAGAACCACAACCAACCCCCACCCCCCCAGGCTCGCTGGGTCGCCCCCCGCAACCGCAACCTGGGCTACGGGCCGAACGGGCCGGGCTACGAGGGCTGTGGTGTGGCGGGCGTGGTCGGCATCGGCAACGGCGGGCCGCCCGCCTCCGGTGGCGGCATGGGCCCGGGCGCGGAGAACCACCCGGTGCTGGAGAAGCTGTGCGCGGCCCACAGCTACAACCCCCGGGAGTTTGAGTGGAACCTGAAGAACGGCCGCGTGTTCATCATCAAGAGCTACTCCGAGGACGACATCCACCGCTCCATTAAGTACTCCATCTGGTGCAGCACGGAGCACGGCAACAAGCGCCTGGACGGGGCCTTCCGCAACCTGAACGCTAAGGGCCCCGTCTACCTGCTGTTCAGCGTCAACGGCAGCGGGCACTTCTGCGGCGTGGCGGAGATGCGCTCGCCGGTGGACTACGGCACCAGCGCCGGCGTGTGGGCGCAGGACAAGTGGAAGGGCAAGTTCGACGTGGACTGGCTGTTTGTGAAGGACGTGCCCAACAGCCAGCTGCGCCACATCCGCCTGGAGAACAACGACAACAAGCCGGTGACCAACTCACGGGACACCCAGGAGGTGCCCCTGGAGAAGGCCAAGCAGGTGCTGAAGATCATGGCCACCTACAAACACACCACCTCCATCTTCGACGACTTCTCCCACTACGAGAAGAGGCAGGAGGAGGAGGAAGAGGTGCGCAAGGTGGGTGGCACCACGTGCTCTATCGATGCTCAATACTGAAATGCGTTGCCTGCACGCTCATTCTTAGAAATACCTGTTATTTTGTTTTTTCGCAGTCTTTTGTCTATTGTTGTTTAGATATGAGTTCTTCCTTTGTAAAGCAGTGGGAATGGCCTTGTGTTTGAAGGGTGCTGGATTAATAAAATGGCTTTGCCTTGCCAATTGACCAAAATGTAAATGTAGGCGTTATGGTGTTTGGATTAGAACAACAGGAGCCCAGCTGATTCACACATTGCAGCTCAGCCTTTTCTTAGCTGTGAACCTCCTGACTGTTGTCACTCTCTATCTCTCTCTCCCCGTCTCCTCCTGACGACAGACCTTTGAGCCTGCACCCATCCCCAGCCGCTCTCGGCTTGATCAGGTAAACGATATATACTTTTTTAAATCCCCATTTAAAACATGATTTATTGTTGGTGTTTTCAAAATTACACAAGCTGCTGATGAACACATATTAATACCCGTACACAGAACGATCCCAATTGAACCGTTGTATTGTGATTACTGTATTGATTACTGTTTTGTGATCAATTGTGATTACTTAGTTGTCTTTCACTCTTTCAACAGGAGCGCCAAAACCGGAATAAACAATAGAAGATATTTATCCTTTTGCTTGATCAACAGTTACACTAGAACATTTGATTTAAGAGACAGAAGAATATGAACATTAAACCAAGCCCATCATTTTTTTTCTATTTAATCCTTGTGAATCTTTGCCATCGTCAAGACGTGCTTTTCATGGCCCATGTTCCTCCCACTTCTTGAGCAGGGATAGTAAGCTGATTTCTGTGTAACCTCACCCCCACCACACTGTTCAGACTTTTTTTTGTTAAATTTCTACCATTGTTCTCTCATCAGACTGGGTTTGTCTCCGGCCCATGCCCCTCTTCTTACCCCATCCCTTTTCGAATTGAATCAGGGTTTGACTGCACCACGGAATAACAAATCTGCCACTTTATATGTCAGTACAATCAGGAACTGATGCGTCCTGCCCCTATTTGTCCATTGGGGGGCGACATTGCCATGTTTCAAAGGTTTAACTGTGCCAACAAAGTTGGAGGATTCCAGATACAATGTCGGTCTGCGGAACTGCTATAGTAAAACTTGAGTGGTTTATCTATTTTTCATTCAGATCAACAAAATCTCTATTTTTTGGCTTACTACTGACAATATTCTTTTCAGAAACCCTTTTTTTCTTCTGGAGCCTTAATTTTGTTGCGTTGGACTTTTAATTGACTTGTAAGAAGAACCGCTCTGTAACAGTGACAGCGCTGGAGAAATCAGGGAAAGTGTGAAGTCACACGGAACTCGAGTCCTTTCAAACGGAGGAGTTGCAAGGTCTCCGGGAACGAAAACAACCAACATGTCCTCCACGACCGGAGCACTCTCATAACTGAAAATCAAACAATTGTACTATTGACCCGTTGGTTTATTTTATTTTTAAATGTCATGGTCATTTGTATGTAACCCTGTAAGGGGATCATGTTTGGTCCACACAATCCAGTCTGAGAGAATTGTCACATCCACCATTTTAAAATTGTTTTTATGATCACCACTTTGTAATAATGACCCTGCTACATTTGAATTGAGTTGCTGCTGCTCAGGCAGTTTGTTCTGTACAAGGGGTGGGGGGTATTTTGTCCAAATCATCATTCTGAGGATTTTATTATGTTCCTTTCCTCTTGAATTGGGTTTGCTTAGTCAGTTATGTCGTTTGTAATGCTAAGCTTTAACGTAGGAGCCTATAGACATGGGAAAAGCCTAAAAATGTATAACCGAAAAAAATATGTAACTGATTTATTATCAAGACTAAGAGGAAGAAAAGAAAAAAAACAAGAATGAAATGTGGTTTCTGTGTGTTTTTTGGCTGTTGGTTTTCGTCTTGGTTCAGATCCCCTTGAATAGGAGCGAACACAAGTATTTTTTTTTGTTTTCTGTTATGGTAAAGAAAGATCAGGGATTTAATCAAAACAATGTAACCGTGAGTAATTTAACAAATTGTACATTGACGCATGGCGAGCTGGAATGACGTATTGAAAGTATTATGCATCCTTCAGGGCCAGGGATTGTCGTGGAATTTGACCTAATGTTTTCATTACAGGTTCCAGTCCCCTTTTCCCCCCAGTGTAAACGTCACCTTTTTCTGGTCTCCCAAAGCTGTACTCTGTGTAGCCCGTGTAAGACCTGCTGGACTCACTGAAACTGAAACTGCCATATTGGTATTCGGGGAATGGAAGGCAGCGGTAACGCTGCAAACAGGCACAATTGTGTCTGCTGTTTTCTCTTCCTATTTGTATGTCTGTTGGAGACATGTAATACCATATGCTTAATTTCTCCTTTCACATCTGAGGAACACACCTGAGTAGCAAACCTTGGTTCACATCGCTCACTCTTGTCAGTTAGGACTTGTATGCCCCCTATAACACGGAGATTGTAGAAGAGAGATTGTGTTCAGCGTTTACTGAGGTCAGTCCCTTGTGTGTGCGTATGTATAAGAGCCGGAATCAAACCTTTTTTATTTTATTTTTATTTCCTTCTTCCGAACAGTTACTTTCAACAGCCATGTATGTGTTTCCCGGCAAGCAAAGCCATTGTTATTTGACAACTGCCCATACTCCCAATAGGATTATGATTTACGGTTGCTCTTTATACGCAAACTAACTAGATGGGAGATCACACTCGGGGCAATGTGGTGAGCTCAATTTGAGTGTTTTTATTTTTGCCTTTTCCCCCTCACCCCCCCACCCCACTGCTGGTAAACCCTTAAAAACGTCGGTGGCACTGTCAAAGGTCTACGAAATTCCCATGATTCACTGGGTCACAGCCACAGCGGTCGTTGCCTCAGGAGGCCTGAACTGGTCATGGAAACACTACAGGGCGGCTTATGTGCACATGAATGGACAACTTCTCTCAAGGTGTGAGTGAGCGCGTGTGTGTAAGGAAAACCGAGTGAGATCCTGGCAGGTGGGCCAAGAAAGTATATGTACCGTCACACTAAGAATAATTACATGAAATATAGAAGATGAATATTGATTATCCT
>NC_136941.1:14190160-14195160 GCF_949987615.1 Pollachius pollachius
GTAGGCCTATAGGCTGCTATACAAAAATGTCTTAATACATGCTCTTCTTTTAAATGTATTGTTTGTAAATATTCAGCAATAGAGCAGATACAGGTACAAAGTGCATGGTCAGCCATGTCTGTTTCTTAGCCCGTGGTGTCAAGGTTCAAGAGGCCATATTGTCAAACCAATCAGCATAAATACTTCTGGCCTCAACATATCCAGAAGGAGCCCCCAATACGTCTATGTTTATCTATTGATGCATTTGCATGAATAGCTGGGTTAACTATTAAACAACACAATCATTTTATAATATAATGAAGGATAAAACAGCTAACTGAGATGAGATTGGTTATTTAATTGGTACATGCAAAGGGTTACCTTTACATACGTAAAGATACCCTTTGCAGCAGGATATGTATAACCGGAAGAGCATCTAATTTACTTTTCAAATGTTTTCTCCCCTAGAATACTTCTTCTCTACAATACGTCGACCACCTACTGTTTGTTGAACAAAGAGGATGAAAAGGGGGGGGGGGGGGGGGGGAGACGATCCAGCTCGTTAAGAATGAACCTGCTCCTTCGTACTCCCAATAAGTGAGACTATAGAATCGCAAATGTGGTTAATTTTCTTGTTTTAAGAAGACCCTATTTGGACCTCGGTTTCAAACCACATATGCAACAAAACAAGCCGATCGTTTCTGTAGGATAGGCTCGTCAGTTTGCTAAACTAGAGGCCTAAAGGTCTGCTGGCATCCACAAGTCTCCAAACCCTAAACGTGTTTTTTTGTATAAATTAACCTAACGAACCCTACTGCAACAACACGAAATGCAGTGCGTTCCTTTAGGTCCTACTGATAATTCCACGCTGGGTTTTATTCGGTCCTTTGTTCGTGTTCCTACTGCATCTTCGGTGCAGGCATCTTGCAGCTTTGCACCACAGCTCCGCGCGGTCTTCCTTTGATTTTCTGCAATTGCACACCATCACCACGGCAGAAAATATGTCATCAAAAACACGGGCAGGCCTGATGTTCACCTATATCGCCTAATTTCGTGCAATATACCATCCGAATCGGTTGGTCTTGGTCGAGGAAAAGCGCGAGCAGCATGGCTGGATTCAAAATTCACTTGCAGTTGCATTTCTTTCCCCATCTCTCCGAGCGGCCCCTACAACTGAGGCTGAATGAAGGGGGAGCTGGACCCGTGCATTACAATGACATTCAAGCGCCATTCATTCAGCCACTGTCTAACGGTCTTTGGATAGCAAATGCACCCCCATCAGGGGGTCTCAGCCCCCTCATTACACCCCCAATCCCAACACGCAGCCCCCCACTTGCCACCCCCCCCCCCCCCCCCCCCCCCCCCCACAATAGCCACAACAAAGAGGAGAAGAGAATCGGGCCCAGTTGTGCAAGCAACGGCCCCTGAACTTCTGGGGTGCGCTGGGAAAAATATCCCTGTGCGTTAGAATTACACGAGGGAAAAGTTTCAACTTTCCACGTGAACGGGGCTCTTCACTCGTTTATTTTTTTAAAGTTAACATTTATGACACTAATGTTTCTGTCAAAATAAAGTGAGCAGCCTACTTCTGAAGCCTGTGATAGCAGAAGAAAACGGAATAACACGTTCTGCATCTCTCCAGCATAATATGAACGCACGCAACACCCCCCCACACACACACACACACACGCACGCACACACACACACACACACACACACACACACACACACACACATTTATAAATATATATATAATATATATTTATATATATTTATATATGTGTATATATATTATATATATACATATAATATATATATATATATATATATATATATATATATATATATATATATATATATATATATATATACATTAGGCTATGTTATATACGTAGATAGTATAGTAAGGCCCATCATTTACATTAACAAGGGGCCTATATATTAAATGCATTATATTAATTGGAAATTGAATTATAAAAAATAGCGTATGCATAGGCCAAACATTTTAATTGGTATTACATCGATATGTAGGCCTACAATAATATAAACATAGAAACATTTGGATTATTGACGTAAAGCCTTCTGAATTTAGAAAATGGGGCGAATCTTATTGCCGCTGATATCTGATTTCCTTTTAATTGCGTACCATCACTGAAATACATCTTGATAAGGCCTTCCTGGCGGATAAGAGCGTAAATTAATGGCGTTGAGTTATTTAAGTATTTTACTATTTTGATATTATTATTGTTATATCTATTGTTATTAGTATCATCATAATAATTATAATGAAAATAATAAGAATAAGAATTATGGTTATTACTAATATAATCATCATTATAATTACCATAATTATTATTAGTCGTAGTAGAATACTATTCCACCCGAAGTAAAAGTTGTCGTAATTGCTCCAGTTTGAGATTTCCAACTTTCCCAGGAAAATCATACCGATTTCCGAAATGCAGTTGAAGGCCTGGATAAGCACAGCTGGGCATCTGCTTATGGGCCCATTCATCACGGGAAGAGGTCAGCGCTGGGGCCCGGTGGCACGTCCGCGCCATACGACTGTCCCTCACATCCCCAGCCTATCGCCCGCCACATATCACGTCCCTTGTCCCCTCAGAACCAAACATAACGTCAAATTATTTCATATGGGTAACATGTTAAGGCATTGGCCTACCTTTCTAAACCTTGTAGCGGAGCTCACTGCATATGATCTCATTGTTATTGGTTTATTATCTTTTTACATTTTTAGGGCACAGTTATTCCTTTCCTCCCTCATTTTCCATTGCGTGTCCCAGTATTTAACTCTCGCTGTAACAAAACGGTGATTGTTTATATTAAATAGCCTACAGACCAGCCCACTGTAGCCTCACCAGCCTACATCAAAGAGTGTCCGTCCTTGCTGTATTTCCTCCTAACCAGCACACTCGCATATTGACAGGGCTCGGCTACTTGTTTGGAGGGTGCATGTAGAATGAGGTATAATTTTGCAAACATTTCTTAAGTGTAGAGCCAGGAGGACCCTCCAGTATTGTCCAGCAAAAGAAAGAGAAACACATTCACAAAAGAATCTATTGTTCGCGGCGAACAATTCAAGGGGCCTAGTAAGCTGTCCTGTGTATGATTATGCAGCGAGGGGCCCAGGCCCTCGCTCTCTCTCCTTCTTCGCTGGCCACACGGCCAAATGGTAACTGGCAAACACTAGCAGGCGACCATGCAACGTTGACCGAAACCCTTGTCCTCGCGCGCACACACACACACACACACACACACACATACACACACACACACACACACACACACACACACACACACACACACACACACACACGCACAGGCATGCACGCACACACAAACACACGCACACGCACGAACGCACGCACGCACTGGGAGAAGGTAGTTATAAAGATAGTGGGAGTGTTGGGAGAGAGAGGGACAGAGTGATGGATAAAGACCAAAAAAATAACGGCGGACACTAATTTGATGTTTGATGTGTTTTTTTTTTTTTTACCGTCTTTGAGATTATGATCGCCTATAATCATTTGCTGCGATTTCAATTGAGGTTTGCCTCTCACCCCGTTTTGACTTGGATTGGCCTAAATCTTCCATTCCTGCTATTAGAGGACAGTATGTAGGCCTTTATTTATGTAGGCCTATTTATTTGCTAATTGTTTATTTATGCATTCTATTGTTATTGTTTTTCTTGAATTGTATTTATTCATGCTATACTGAGGATTTTGTAGCATCAACACCTGTGAGCTATATAGAATGAGACGCAACAGAGACGCAACAAAAGACGAGAGATTTGAAAACGGTCGAAATACACAACCATTCATATTCATGACTGGCAGTTGTCTTTTTCCTTATAGTCCAATTCAGTTATGTTAATTCGCTTGAACACTCGCCTAAGGAATCCCTTAATACTAAAAGCAGAGTAGGCCTACTTGACACTATCTCCTAAATGTCAAAAGCTTTTCCCATCGATTTGTTTGTTGCAGAGCCAGGAGAAAAATTGCCTCAATCTCTCTTTGCCTTTTAAAAAATGAGTCAAAATAAAAATAAAAGCATGTTTAATGTGGTTATGAGTGCCATATAGAGTTAGAGGTGAAGATGTATAATTTGGTTTTATTATTATTTGTGATAAACGTAAATTTGATTAATAGTGAATTGACTGGTAAGGTTTAAAGGAATGTAAGTCATACCTAGATATGCATCCGCTCTTCACCACATTTCTATCGTTCATGCTCATTGACATTACAGGGAAAGATTCTTTCCAGTTTTCTCTCTCTTCTCTCTCTCTCTCTCTCTCTCTCTCTCTCTCTCTCTCTCCCATCTCCCTCTCTCCCTCTCTCTTTTTCTCACACACAAAAACGCACACATACGCACACACACGCAAGTGCACACACATACACACACATACATCCACACACACACACACACATACACACACACACACACAGACACAAACACACAAACACACACACACACACACACACACACACACATACACACACACACAACCAACCACATTTCAATATTTCTTGTGCTTCCCGATCCACGTGTACTGAATAAACCTCTCATATGCATGTGCACTCTGCTCTCATGCACAGTGTCAGTGAGCCCTGCAATTAATGGGCACCTCGACCAAACCCTCATTAGATAGGGACGAGTGGGGCAGAGAAAGAGTGAACAAGAGTGAGAGAGAGACGGAGAGATACTGAGACAGAGAGAGAGAGGGTAATGATTTAGAGATGTTATGTAACAGTAGTATGTCCAAGGTTTTATCAAGGTGCACATTAAAAACGAAACAACAAAACCAATTAGCAGAATTGTATAGCGACGCTTCAACACGCATCTCTGTGGCCTTGTGAAAATATGAAATAAAAACACAAATAAACAGGATTGTCTGAAATCAACCTCCATTGTCTACCTTTTAATTATCGTGTGTGTGTGTGTTGTTCCCGGCCATGTTGTTGCATTTTTTTTTGTAACAGATCAAAATACATATTATATTAAGTGCT
>NC_136941.1:14207660-14210160 GCF_949987615.1 Pollachius pollachius
TTGTAAATAAATTTAACCCTATGCCGTGTCACCTCTGAGCAGCACGGATAGAAAAATGTATAGTACGAGGGGGTTGCTGAAGAACGAAATCACATTATCTTCTATGATTCGCTGTAAAAGGCAACCAATAAACGTGTTATCACAGAACATGAAAGACAAGCAAAAGAGCATGAACACAAGCAGCGACGCGCGTCTATGCTGCGAGGCAGAGGGAGTGGGAGAGCGAGAACATGCATACATATTCATGGCTGGAAGTCTACATAGCCATATGTCATTTATTATTAGGCAGGCCTACCAGGGGACCGGAATGAGAGGAATTGGGTTAATTTATGTGAGCTGCTGTTGATTTATAGCCGAGCCGGAGGTTAATGGCAGAGACCCTCACTGCTGCTTGTTCTCCCCACCGCAGCCCTGTGTGGGAGGAGGAGGTAGCAGGAGCCCGACCCTCCATTCACACCTCCTGTCTCTGTCGCTATAGCTCTGTCTCTCTGTCTCTCTTTCTCGCTGTCTCTCTCTCTGTCTAGCTTTATCTCTCTCTCTCTATAATTGTCTCTCTCTCTTTCCCTCTCTCTCTCGCTCTCTCTTTCTTTAATTCTGTCTCTCTCTCTCAATCTCTCCCTCTCTCTCTCTCTCTCTCCCTCTCTCTCTCTCTTTCTTTAATTCTGTCTCTCTCAATCTCTCCCTCTCTCTCTCTCTCTCTCACTCTCTCTCTCTCGCTGACAGACTCACACTTCTGATAAACTGCTGAAAAGGTCCCTCATATAATACATACACCATGTACATATAGGAGAGATAATGCAGACACATGCTAGCCATGGTAGGTTAGCATGTTAGCATGCAGCGACACAATCGAGGAGCCAATCACTCGCCCCCTGCACACACACACATACACACACACACACACACACACACACACACACACACACACACACAGGTGGAGTATATCTGGACACGGGCGGTGCCCCGTCACCCACCCCACTGCCTCTACACCCCACCCAACCCACCTCCCCTCTCTCTTCCTTCCTTCAGCTGCTTCCCACCGTGAGAACATGGAGATAAACCCTGCATATAGAAGAGCAGGAGGGACGAGAGAGCAAGGATTTAAGATTGATTTAAGAGAGAGCGCTAGAGAGAGAGATTGAATGTTCGAGACAGGTAGAGAGAAAGAGAGAGCGCGAGAGAGAGAGAGAGAGAGAGAGAGAGAGAGAGAGATTGAACAAGCAAGACAGGCAGAGAGAGAGAATGAGATAGAGAAAGAGAGAGAGATAGAGAGAGAGAGAGAGAGAGAGAGAGAGAGAGAGAGAGAGAGAGAGAGAGAGAGACAGAGAGAGAGAGAGAGAGAGAGAGAGAGATTTTGAGAGACAATAATCCAATATAAATTTACCAGTAGGCAGCAGAAACATGTTCACACACACTCACATTGAAAAGCACAGCGAATCCCCAATGAGATTCACAACAGAACCCCATGAATCTGTTTATCTCCCCATATTAACATCAGTAAAAAGAAATCCTACGCTCGCAGACACGAGCCACTGGCGTTTTATTTCCAGCTTGACCTATGAAAACGAGGATGCTGTGGAATGTGTGTCACTGCAGCAGCAACGAGAGAGAGAGAGAGAGAGAGAGAGAGAGAGAGAGAGAGAGAGAGAGAGAGAGAGAGAGAGAGATGACGCAAACATCGTCTTAATGGCAGGGAAGGAAAACATCCAAAGTGTTTACCCAACACTCGTGGGATGTGTCAAACTGTGCCGTTTGAAGCCGTCTCTGTGATGCTAGCACTGGCGAGGACACTTCCGCCGCAGCGCCGCGTGTCAGCAGGGGTATTGCGCTCTCAGCGTTCACAGGAAAAGGAAACTACGTGCGCATCGTATTCCCAGAGACAACTTGTGAATTCCGAGTCAAACACTGTGACAGGTTGCAGGGGGACAGGGAAAAGGGGGTCCCCTTGCACATTTCTTTGCACATCTCGCTCTCTTTCTGTCTTTGCACTCTATCTCATCATCATCAACACCGCGTCTCTGTCTCTCTCTTTCTCTCTATCTAGCTCAAACTGTCTCACTCGTCTCTCCTTCTGCATTTTTCCCCATGTCCTCCTTTCCCGTCGTCTCTTAAGATAACCTAGATAACTTTGAGTGTTTGCAGGATTAGAAGTTGAAGGGTGTGGTCCTGGTAGACTTTCATCCATTTCTCGCTTTCTGTCTTTCTTTCATTGTCTTTCTCTTTAACACTCTTCTGCCTCTGTCCTTTCCTGTTCATGTTATCGCATTTCACGTTGAGTCTCTCTTTGCTGCTCTTGTGGAAAAGCTCATCTGGAAAATGTCAAACCTCTTATCAGCTCTACTCGGCTTGTTACAAGAAATATTAAATATCACTGAACGAGTGGCATGCGGGATCAGACTGCATGATATTCTCATTCTCATTACATGACAGTATACAACACATTGAACACAGTGTGCCGTCTCTACCCTCAGGTACATTATATCAAAAACGCACGCCAAAT
>NC_136941.1:14232660-14240160 GCF_949987615.1 Pollachius pollachius
AGGAAGAGGAGGAGGAGGAGGAGGTGGAGGTGGAAGAGGAGGAGGAAGAGGAGGAGGAGGAGGTGGAAGAGGAGGGGGAGGAGGTGGAGGTGGAAGAGGAGGAGAAGGAGGAGGAGGTGGAGGTGGAAGAGGAGGAGGAGGAGGTGGAAGAGGAGGAGAAGGAGGAGGAGGAGGAGGAGGAAGAGAAGGAGGAGGAGAAGGAAGAGAGGGAGGAGGAGGAGGAGGAGGAGGAGGAAGAGAAAGAGGAGGAGGAGGAGGAGGTGAAGGAAGAGGAGGAGGCTGTGGTACCTTGAAGGGGTGCGGATGGGACTCCAAAGTGGGTCAGAGTAAAAATACCTTCAACAATTATTCATGGGATACCTCACCCGTACACTCCCCCCACCCCCGCACACATCGTGCCACAGATCTGCATTGCACTGCAGCGAAGGGAGAAGGAGAGAGGCAGGAGGGGAGTGAGAGAGAGCGCCATGGAGAGGGAGGGATGAGAGAAGAGGAGGAATATGAGATTGGCGGGGTGGGGGGGGGGGTAAGGGACGTGAAAGACATAGAGTACATAGTGGGCGCCATGTTGACTTGCCCCGGCTGGGTTCATCATGATGAAACGCGGAGGCAATACGGCTCATCTGTGCAGGGGCAGGGTTCTGTGTTCTCCCCCTGGGTGCTGCTACATGCTACCGCTAGCTGGGTCAAGTAAAGCATCCACTGCAGCATTTCACAGCGCAAGGCGCGGGGGGGCCTTAGAAGCAAGACGGAGATGGGTTAGGGAAGACGTGAAATCTCTGTGATTAGCTGTACAAAGATACCCAGGCACATGAATGGCTATCATGGCCAGGGTCTCTCTCAGGGACGTGCTGTTGGATTCTTTAAAGGTTGGGTCAGCAAGTGGAGAAATGTTCCTTCTCTTTGGTACACATGATGATTGGTGGCTGAATAAAAGCTGGTCAAGGATTGGTGGAGAGAGGCGGGACTAAGCAGCGTTGTGGTTACACAGGCCCTGTATGGCTTCAGCGTCAATCCACACATTAATCAGAGTCAACAGATGGATCAAAAGAGCCTGCTTGACCATTATTACTGAGCTTGACTTTGATGTGCGGTGTGTGTGTGTGAGTGTGAGTGTCTGTGTGTGTGTGTGTGTGTGTGTGCGTGTGTGTGTGTGTGTGTGTGTGTGTGCCTACTTGCACATAAGCGTGTGTGTGTGTCTGTGCATTGACATGGACACCTATATGTATTTTCCCTTAAATATGTGTACTAGCACAAGCCATAGGATGCCCAGGATGCATGATTACACTCTGTATCCTTGCGCGCGTGGGTGCAGTGTGCCGCTCAGCAGCAACGGGAAAACAAGACTGCACTGCCTCTCAGTGGTCATGTGGTGTCAGCGCAGCGTGCTTAATGCTTGCCTCACAAAAAGTCAATATCAAATGATGTGGCCGCATTGTATGGCGGCTGAGCCTGCAGTTACCATGGAGACCTGGAGCTGCAGCACCTACTGTGCACGTGCGTTACACATGGTCATTGTGCCTGATTCGTGGGTGCAACACAAGGGTTATTCCATTGTCGACTTTGAGTCGAGGCTCTCTGATTTTGTGTGTGTGTGTGTGTGTGTGTGTGTGTGTGTGTGTGTGTGTGTGTGTGTGTGTGTGTGTGTGTATGTGTGTGTGTGTGTGTGTGTGTGTGTGTGTGTGTGTGTGTGTGTGTGTCTGTGTGTGGGTGAAACTAATGGGCTACCTTGCGTTCCTGGTGAGCTGATCTTTATACTCCCCGAAATGGTAATTTTTGTAAATAAACTAATACAGGACATTAATGAATACATATAAAATGATGCATTAAAGCCAATCTTACCTTCAACATGTTCATCTTACTTCAGCGTTGACGTGATGTCGGCCGTCTACTAGTGAAGTTGTGAGCTTTCCTGCCCTCTGCTGGCTATGGTTGGCTGTCGCATTTATTAATCAGAGAGTGCGTAACAGGGCTAAGTTTAAGATAACTGCATTTAATTGGTCATGAACACTATTGATGAAACCTCTTATTTAACTACAATAACTATACAAATATTTTAACAGAGCTTCTCGAAGTTTTACAGCAAGGTATTGTCCATGTTCGTTTTGTAATGATTGTAGCCCGATACTATTTGAATATTTAATTGTGGGCTGATCAAGTTGAGTGTAGTTGTGCAGGTATGTTTCGTTTTTTTTCCGATACATTGCGCAGAAAACGCTTAGATCATTATAACATTATAAAATTGAAGCCAACCCCTAGAACATGTGTATATAGTTTCAGGTTCTAGTGGTGTAGTGTGCCCTTTTCGACACAGGGTGGCAGCCTTAGCACTATCTTTATAGGCTCAAACCAAACACCTGTTTAAAATGATGCTCAACAATGATTCATTCGTACAACTGTCCAAGTCCAGTTACATATCCAAATGATTAGAATGATTTTGTCATGTAAATATAACAAATTTTAGAAGACCGACCAAATGCAATGTCAAATAGAAGCATGGCAACTTCTTAGTGACTAAAAGAGGTTAATGGATTTTAACTGTGACAAAACGATGTACATACATACAACAACTAATTGATGTATTGGTGCATTCTGAATAAATAACTTAAGCCACACACGCATGTGTGTGTGTGTGTGTGTGTGTGTGTGTGTGTGTGTGTGTGTGTGTGTGTGTGTGTGTGTGTGTGTGTGTGTGTGTGTGTTTGTGTGTGTAATATATACATATATATATATATATATATATATAGAGAGAGAGAGAGAGAGAGAGAGAGAGAGAGAGAGAGAAATACGTATACATTATTATTGTCATTTATCCCTTCATAATTTTGTCACATAATGTTTAATCTAGGTGTACAAGCATTGCATTTCAGTAAACAATGAATTGAAGTCCGGCAGTCAAAGTATAGTCTACAAGATCATTTGAATTTTAAAAAGCCACTGCTTTGGCTAGATGTCCGTCTGTGTTTTGCAAAAGTTATGCTGAAACTGTGATTTACAGTGGTAGCAGACCTGCGCTGCAGCGGAGTAATTAAGGAGCGTCCTGATTGGACAGGGAGATAATCCCGGTGGGCCTCGCAATGCTACTAACGCGCGAGTGGCACAGAGCGCGAGTCACAATCTGCCCAAGGCGAGGGCAAGACGCACACCAAGAGGAACCAGGGACGCGAGCGCACCAGTCTCCCCCACGCGTCTTTACGCGCGCCTTACAAGCGTGACTCTGCGGTCGGTGCGCAATTAGAAGTGTTCCTGTAGACGTTCACAGACGATGCGCAGAAGACAAAAGTCTTGTGTACAGACAAGTGAAGACAAGACCAAGGGGTCTACTTATAATAGACAGAGTCACACAGCAGCGCTAACGGGGGGGAATCCATAAAGAAGAACCCAAGTTGAACCAGCAAAGTGAGTAGTGCGATCTTCAATCTAAACCAGGACGGCGAGTTTTTTTTTAATTATTATTTTTATTTTACAAAGCATTGTTTTGGAAATCAACAATGAATCCTGGGGACGAGAACCTGCTGAAGGCGATCAGCAACGACACGCTCCTCGACCTGACGCAGCGCTACGGCCAGTCCGCCTTCGGGTTCGGCGCTGGCCATGGTGCTGCAGGGAGCCCCGGCCGCTACCCCCTGACGCCCGCCGCCGACTTCCTGTCAAGCCAGACTGCCAAGTCCAACGAGAGCGGCGGGGAGCAGACGAGCGACGACGACGACGGCTTCGACCTGGAGTCTCGCAAGAGGGGCTCGGCGTTCGACGACGACGACAAGCACGGCGGACCCCTGGCCAAGAAGCCCAAGGAGCAGCGGTCCCTGAGGCTCAGCATCAACGCGCGGGAGAGGAGACGGATGCACGACCTGAACGACGCGCTGGACGGTCTGCGCTCCGTCATCCCCTACGCGCACAGCCCCTCGGTGAGGAAGCTCTCGAAAATCGCCACTCTACTACTGGCCAAGAACTATATCCTGATGCAGGCGCAGGCCCTGGAGGAGATGAGGCGGCTGGTTTCCTACCTGAACCAGGGACAGACTATTACTTCCCCGATTCCCGCCGCCCTGGCGCCCTTTGGACAGGCTGCAGTTTACCCTTTCTCGGGTTCGACATTAGCCACCTGCGCTGAGAAGTGCACCACCACTTATTCTGGGACACCGTCCAGTCTTTTCAAGCACTGCAACGACAAGCCTTGATGTGATACGAGGCTCATAGCAGAACTTTTTACCCGCGTTGCATCTATTGTCAGTCTCTCTCTCTCTCACGCACAACACATACACACTCTCACTCGCTCTCTATCCCTCTCCGTCTATCTGTCTCTCTCTTTCTCCCACACCAGTTATTTAAGTACATTCTGTGGAGAAAATGGTTGTCCATTTCAAAGACATTTGAATAACATGACTATAGGCCTACTGTCTACCGTCTACTAAGCGTGACACAAATAAAAGATGTGTAGACATATTTATGGTAGGTGTAAGTGAAGTTAAACGACTCACGGTTGAACAGAATTACTTTCATTTCAAGACAGCCTGCTCTTTTTATTTATTTTAAATGGTGGGAATATCTCAGAGCGTTTAGACTATTGTCATTTATTATTTGTAAACTATGCAACATTATACAACATCTCCAAATTGTATTTGAGAACCCCAAGAATGAGACCGAATCTGCATTTACCTTCTGCAACGGCAATACACATTGTAGGATAACTTATCTGTTCTATTGAGTGGAAAACACGATGTTGGTTATTAGCACTTAAAAACTGCTTCTAAAGCGGTTGTTTTTTGTTTACGCATAGGCCTACTTTACATGATGGTAGAACTGTGCACAAAATACTTCTTGCCCAACGTCTGTCATAATAAGGATGAGAACATCATAAGAACTGAAAAATGCATTTTGTTTTTGTCGCAACATGATTTTCATCTTGGCCTATTATTTTTATGTCTTTATAATTAAATCACATATCTATGCTTGGAGCTGCCTTGCTTAATTTCTTCGATCCCCTTACCTTTACGCAATATAATCCACCTAAAATAAAGACCACCTAAAAATCACCTATTGACCTCCTGAAGACCACCTAAAGACCACCTTAAGACTGCATTAACAATAAAATTCCTTTATTCGAGGGACGGTCTGCAGTTGGCCATAATGATTAAACACACTTACTGGATTTGAATTTTATTCGAAATGACTTATTATCATTCATTAATACAAATAGGCTAAATCAAATTCTTCATTTATATAGGCCACATAGGCCTATCAAACAGTTGCAGGCCTAGTTATTTTACTAAATACTAAACCATTGACGTTCCGTGATATAAGGCTTTACACGGGGTGTCTGGGGCTGGTGGGCCTTTAGGTGCTGCTCGGGGGAGGGACACACGAGCATCCCGGGGCCCTCAGGACCTGTCCGGGGGTATTTAGATGATTGTAAGCTTCCTCGGCTGGTTCTGACCCCGGACAGTTATTAACACGATTCCATTTCCTGTCCCCTCCCTCCACTTCATTTGACGAGTGTCAGAGAGCCAATTTGTTTTGCTGGTTCGGATTGAACGCTCTACTTCCCGAAGAAAGAAAAAACTCTGATCTTGATATTCGTGGTTTATTTGTTTCACATAATTATATATAAGAAAACAGGAGTTTATCCACTGTTAGAAATGTGATTTCACAAAAGACTACAAAAAGATTATGTTAAAAAAGGGATAACACAAGGTAGACAAAAAAATGCATTGCTGTAGGCAAGATTCAAATAAAAGGCCTATCTTAACGCTGAAAAGTGGAAGACCTATTTAATTCAACACAAATTACAACGTTTATTGATTTACAATAGGTCATTGAACTTATTCAATTATCCTTGCCCTTTGGCAAGGATGATACAAATTTAATCAGACGTAGATCTACTTAATCCTACATTAAAACACTTGATCTTATGAAGACTAGGAGAGTCAAATATATAGCAACTGCTTTGGAAACAATGTTCATTGCCAAAATAGATCCATGGTGTAAAATAAGAGCTCTGACAAAATTTGCATTGCATCGTAATTCATATCACTTAGGTATAGATCTACGTTACAATATGTATGTGAATTAGGAATAGCCTCGTTAATTACATGTAAACGACTATAAACATCCCTGCACAGCTCCTGTTTTCAAACACAATATCCCTTATCATTTATTCATCCCACTTTCACAGGTGTGCCGTCCAATAACACGTCCCCCACTCGTGTCCGAGCGCTTGTGTCCCAGCCTGCCGTCCAAACCGGACTCTCACCTCATCATCATCCCCTCATCGCCAGACCAACCTTGCACCGACCAATCACGTCGCAGCGTGCAGTTTAGCCCCATGTCACAACAAGATCCTTTGCACGCGTGATGTCATAAATTGGCTATTTGATGACATAAGACTCCTCGTCAGAGGCCCCGGTAGACGGGCCGGGCGTCACTCAGACGAGATATGACAATGGGCTGAGCGGGGTACTAATGACAAGGGGCCTCGGGCCCCTCTGCTCCGTCAGTCAGGGACCAGCCTAATTGCTTTACATCGGCGTGGTCACGTGCCCCTGTTTCGTACTGGTCACTCGCTGCGCTTCCCCGGTTCTCTGGTGTCAAGCTGTTGACACCAGTGTCGCTGTGGAGGACGTATGCAATTATCCTAATGCGACTCCGGCCGGTGAATGGTGGCCGATGCCTCGTTAGGTATATAGGGCGCAGCTGTGGGGCTATGGGTGGTGTTTTTATTAAGGCTGAGGTCCAATAGTCTCAGTCAGGAAGGTTCCTCACTGAGTGGAATGACCCGGATGTATTTAAGTGGCCGCCATGATGAGAGCTGGTCGATTCTCCCAGTGCTAAGGAAAGGTGCTTCAATGCTTCCTTTCTTCTCTGCATTAGCATAGAGTGCACTGGACCATCCTTTACCAAAGGAAAGGAGATAATGCCGTCCCACATTTAAAGACACACCATTCGGTCATTCACGAAAACAAACAATCAACATGGCCGATAGTTATATTCCTACAGGATTAATGTCGATGAATATGGGTGGACAGGAGGGTTAGTGTGAACAGCCATTGTCAATGGGACGACCACTTTGTTTCCCTTCTGTGATTTGGAGGCGATCTTCATTTTTTTATTTTAATTAAAACGGTTGTAATGAAGTTATATTTTACGGTACGCTTGCAATGGGCAAAGTATCTACGATGTACTTTTTAAGCGGTCAACCTGTAACTTCAACTTCCTGTGAGTGTAGTTTCACCACATCGGACCCACGTTCATGACATCCCCCGTCGCACATGGCCGTAAGTGCCTACGGTAACTGCAGTAGGACTTTCTTAGTAATGCAGTCACCCTCAGTTCTAATACATTCTCTTTTACAATTTTCCTTGACCTCATGACTGACGTCATGGAAAAGTGGTGCGGAAAGGACATATAAGGGCGTCATGTTTTTGCTAAGAGTAGAGTGGAGTAGAGTTTGACCTTCTTGTTTGTCTCTCTCCCAAGCAACAGGCCACATGTGCCCTGGGA
>NC_136941.1:14250160-14260160 GCF_949987615.1 Pollachius pollachius
GGGGTTTCGCAGGTTGGCGACCTAAATGCACAGGCTTAGAAGAGAAAGTAGACAGCTTTGCTGGTTGAATGTGCGGGGGAGGGGGGGTTTGGAAAGCTCTGAGGGGGTATCACCATTCATTCATTTTTTATACCCCCTCTCTTAACAATGATGGATTAGTAGCGGTACTATTCCTAGACAGATCACGGACATAATAGACAGATTACTGATGACCAAAAAGTGGGGAGGGGGAAATATGTATACAAATGGCAGTTTTAATGACACCACGGATGAGTGTTGAAGTAAGTTTGTTAGCTAGTCTCTACTTGTGCATTTCTTGTACTCGTTGAAAAAAAAGCCTTCGATAAAAAGTTGATCATAATATGTAGGCCTAATTCAGGGCAAGAAACGTAACGTTTTGTCATCATGCAGCACAAGCAATGTTTGGTATTTCTTTCAAATATCGTTTTTTTGTACCGACTGCATCAACTCCCTCCAGTGTAGAGGGGAGTGAGGCGCGGGCCAACTGCTAAGTGTGTCCATAAGGGTGTTGAAGGTGCGAGTCACATTAAGCAGTCATGGGGTGCTGTGGTGCAGTCTGCTGCAGGCGGGATTATCCCGGTGTGGGGTAAGAAAGGTGACCGGGTCTTCATCCATGTGTTCGCTTTCCTTCACTCTCTCTTCCTCACCGCATCCCTCAACGCTTTATCACAGAGATTGGATGTGTGTGTGTCTATGTGTATATGTGTGTGTGTGTGTGTGTGTGTGTGTGTGTGTGTGTGTGTTTGTATGTGGGTGTGTTTTGGCTTGCATGTGTGTGTGTGCACATGCATGTGTGTATGTGTGTATGCATGTGTTTGTGTGTGTGTGCGTGTGTGTGTGTGTATGTGTGTGTGTGATTTGATTTGATTTTCTGTATTTGTGCGTATGTATGAGTGCGTGCGTGTGGGTGTGGGTGTGTTTTGGATTGTGTGTGTGTGTGTGTGTGTGTGTTCACTTGCATTTGTGTATGTGTGCACGCATGTGTGTCTATGTGTGTGTCACTGTCACTTAAGCCCAATGACCTAGCAGCCTTATTCCGTTTGTGCAGCTCTCCACCATCTGCAGGAGTATTATTTAAATCAAGCCCAGTAGTGTGTTCCGGTTCTGTCTAATAGCTGGCTGCTGGTCCACTGGTTTACACTGAGATGATGTGATAATCCCAACTGACACCTTTACCCAGTACAAGTCACAATTTACAACCTAATAGTAGCAAGGGAAAGTCAAGGGATTAGTGTACGTATGTTTCTAAATTTGTCACTTGGATTAACATCTTGAGAAAGTCCTTGCAGACCTGATATTTGAAATAGTAAGCATGTGTTTGTCTGAATGACCAGTTTATAATCACCTCTCTTATAGTTTGTGAGGGACTGGGTGTATGTATGTGTGTGTGTGTGTGTGTGTGTGTGTGTGTGTGGTGTGTGTGTGTGTGTGTGTGTGTGTGTGTGTGTGTGTGTGTGTGTGTGTGTGTGTGGGTGGGTGTGCGTGTTTGTGCCAATGTGCATGTACTTGCGTGGGTTTTTGTGCATGTGTAAATGTGCATGTGTTTGTGTGTGTATGTGTGTGTGTATATATGTAAGACATGCTACTTCTAAAACAGACATGGCATCCCACCCAAACACTGTATACCCAATCGGCCCCCCCTTGCCCTTTCCTTCCCAGCCCCGTGACCTCAACCCAATTTACATGTCACCCTCTCACACACACACACACGCACACACACACACACACACACACACACACACACACACACACACACACACACATACACACACACACACACACACACACACGCATCACCACACAAACACCCACACACAGACACACGACAAACATACATACACACTTAACCCTATATTGCAGAAGAGCATCCTTCTATAGAGGATCAGGATCATTAAAGACTACACACAAATGTGTATTTGCATATCTATATGTCTATCTATAAATGTATATCTATATTTATAACAGAGCACAATAAATAAAGACTTACAGATTTTCTCATGATTTAAAGATTGAAAATTAGAATTGTAGTTCACTAAATAAATAGTATTTTTACCATTATTAACAATAATTCTCATAAGAATAATAACAATAATAATAATAATAATAATTATTATTATTATTAATTATAACAATCCTTAAAATTATACAAATTATTATTACTGTTATTGTTAATATTCAGTTTAATATTCATTTTAATAACAATAACAGTATCAGTATTGTAATTATTATTAATGATAATATTATTAATATTATTAATCATAATTGTAATAATAATAATGTGTCATTACAGACATTGCGGTTTTACTTCCATAATTAAACTTGCATTACGACTACGATTATGAATATTTATTTGTTAATTCAATATGTATGCATGTGTTTATTTGTTTTAATTATGTTGCATCATGATGTGGTTTTGGCAGTAACTCTAAACACTGAACCATGTGGAGGTGTCGTGGACGGGGAGCTCCTTTGTGGGACTGAATGGCTTATGATGGCCCAGCCCGGCTGATGCGCGGCCAGGCTCTGCTCAGATTGCTCTAGATTAGGAGAGGGGCACTCTGAGAGGAAGTATGATCCATATTAAAGCTGCATAAAATGAAAATTGCAACGATTTAGAGGCGGATCACAGGCATCAGAGAATTTAATCACAACCTGGTGTGTGTGTGTGTGTGTGTGTGTGTATGTGTGCCTGCATGCTTGTGTGTCTGTGCCTCGGTGACATGAAGATTATGCTGTAGAGGTAGGCTGTATTTACTCATGAACCCGCCGCTCGGATGTTCAGCAGCATTGATCTTCCCTGGTGGCGTTTAACCCTGCCATCATCACCTGGGAGGGGTGCTGCTGTTTAACGTTGTTCAATAGGAGTGATGGGACAGTGAGACCTACATTTCATATGCCACACTGTGTCCCTGTTTGTGTGTGTATGTATGTGTGTGTGTGGTTGCATGAATGTGTGTGTGTGTGTGTGTGTGTGTGTGAGTGTGTGTGTGTGTGTGTGTGTGAGTCTGTCTGTGTGAGTGAGGTGCCTGGGTTTATTTCTGTGCTTGCATGTGTGTGTGTGTGTGTGTGTGTGTGTGTGTGTGTGTGTGTGTGTGTGTGTGTGTGTGTAGGTGGCTGCATGTGTGTGTGTGCACCCTGGGATGATATTGTTCTAGCATCCTCCACACTGGTAATCCCCCTAAAGCTTTAAATACTCTCAGAATTTACAACACTGCAAAAGATATCTAAAGAGTAAATATGTATAAGAGTAAATATTTATGAGTAAATATGGAGAAGAGTAAAAATGAAGATGAGTAAATATGTTGTCATATTTTCAGTTGAGGCAAGACAAAACAAATAATACCTTCATAATGTAAATTAGAGTTTACAATATAATAACCACACATAAAAAGGAAACATGCACATTTAAACAATGCACATTTACATGAGCAACGATTCATCAGTTCAACTGTGTGAGTGTGTGTTTGTATCAGGGTGAGAGTGCATGTATGTGTGCACACAAGTGTTGTTATGCAGAGCCCTGGGCTATCAGCAGTGAGAGGGAGCACCAGATACATGGTCTGCGTCCTACTTGTGCTCACCTGTATCTTTGTCTTTGCAGGGCCTGAGTAAATATGATCTTGGTCCAAATAGATCTATGTCCAGTTTTTTATGGTGCTAGGCACATTTGTTTCTTATGCTCCTTTTTTTCTCTATTGCATTGCTGTTTTGCTCTTCCATCATTGTGCGTTGATGCAATGGTACTTTATACAGACACACACACACACACACACACACACACACACACACACAAACAAACACAGCACAGCCCGGCACAGATGTGGATTGAGCAGATGGTGACCGTATTCATTTTTCCAGACTATCATGAACTGAATATTATAGAGAGCAGACTTAGCCAATCCTGAATCTACTCACATTCAACATCTACACACATTAACACACACTAACACACACACACACATACACACACACACACACACACACACACACACACACACACACACACACACACACACACACACACACAACCCCCACACACACCACATTCAAACACATGGTTTTCGTGCGGACATATAATCCATTATGTTCCAATTACCCCAGTGACCTCAGTCTCAAAATCCTACATGTCCCCCCATCATTCTTTACCGATCTCTCCCCAAAGACCAGCTCTTCCTAGATGTCCCTCCTTAACACTTAATTGGACTCTCCATTCAGACCAGCTCTTCCTAGATGTCACTAACTCCTCACTGAGCCCTCTACAGAACAGCTCTTCCTCGATGTCCCTCCTTACCTTTCTACTGGACTCTCCAAACAGACCAGCTCTTCCTCGATGTCCCTCCTGAACTCTTAACTGGTCCCTACACATAGACCAGCCCTGACGACCTGCTGACGGTCCTGACCCTTCCCCTCGTGGCTGTCATCCTGCCCCTTGCCTCTTGCCAGGGCCCTGCAGCTGTGTATAGCGTTCACCCTGCTCTTGTGCTCTCCTTCACTCACTCTCACATTCATTATCACTCATTCACACTCTCTGTCTCTCCCTGTCTCTCTTCCCGACAGCATAGACCCTATCTCTATTAATCTCCCATTTCCTTCTCTCCTGCACTCTCTCTACCTTCATCCTCTCCCCTTCCTCTCTCTATCCATCTCCTTCTATACATCTCCCTTTCTTCCTCTCTCTATTTCTCTCTCTGTCTCCCCCCTAACCCTCTCTCGTTCCTCTCTCTCCCATCCACATCCCTCTGTAATCAAAATGGTTAAAACCAAAAACCTGTTAGGCAGTAAATCAGGTTTAATCTCTGGCCTGAAGAAAAGATGAACATTAATCCACATCTGTCCATACAAATGTTTACCGCTCATATTTTAGTCCTCATTAGGGGCGGCCGGTAAGCCGCATGCTTATGGTTATGTGCATGCATGCTGGGAAACAGATGACAGAGAGACAGAGGGATAGAGTGAGGGAGAGGGAGACAAATGGGGGGGAGGAGAGAGAGACAAATGGAGGGGGGGGGGGGGGGAGAGAGAGTCAGAGAGTACGCTAGAGAGAGAAGAACAGAGTGGGAAAAGGGAAAGAGAGATAGAAAAAGATGGGGAGAGAGACACAAAGGTCGCGGGGAGAGAGAGAGCGAGAGAGTGAGAGAGAAGCAGGGAAACTGTGGGAAACAGAACAAATAGATATGTTACCGCTTTAAATCAAATCTAAATGTGTGTGTGCATATGGGGGAAGCCTCTCTTTTAGAGTGTAAGCGGGCCTATATGAAACACAAACGGCCGCACACTTTATCTAATGAGAGTTTCAGACGCTTTCAGAGAGCAGCAGGACTAAGCGTACCTCAGCTAGACAGTGGATATCTATTGTGGGCCAGTCCGGAGGCATCCCCCCCAGTCCCCTGAAAGTAACAGAGATTCCAACATAGTTTTCTTTGTGATTTTAAACAGGTCAAGACACATGTTGCATAAAAATCAATACTTTATCGCCACTATGATAATGATATGATAATGAGGGCGTAATGCAGAAAAGTTTATTCGTAGGCCAATACCCTTTTTAACATTTGACTCTGAACTCAGGTCCTGTTCTTTTTCTGACGTCATGGCTCTGAAGACACAACCAATTGACGCAGACAGGCTAGATGCTAACAATGTGCGCAGCGGCTCATGTTCTTGGCTGAGTCCGAGAGAGGGTTTAGCTTCTCGGACACTGCAACGCAACGGTTTGTGGCGTATTTCATATACAGCATCGCTCATTATAACGCTCATACTCAACGGCGCATACTAGCTTAAAAAGGTGGTGCTGTTACCATGGGGATTACGCCTCCCTTCTCCTTCTTAGCACTCAAAATGCCATCAAAACATACGTATGATTTATGCCTGAGTTTCATTACTATTTTGTCTAAAAGCTAACTGCTAACATGATTTACATATTGTAATCGCATAATAATGAAGAAAATATTATAGTGTATATGGACAGGCAGGTAGTTTGGTGTAAGTTCAATGAAATACAAATACTATGAGTGTATGGCTTTGGTGTTTGTGGGGTTGTGGGGTTGGGTGTGGTTGGGTGTGGTGCGCATATATTCCGATCACAACGCATCCATGCTACACAATCAAAGAACAAAGTGTCAAATTGCATTGTCACTTTTTGTGATTTGTCTTCTGATTCAACCCCTTCTCTCTCTCTCTCTCTCTCTCTCTCTCTCTCTCTCTCTCTCTCTCTCTCTCTCCCTACCTCTCTCTCTCTGACACTAACTCTTTCTCTCTGCCATTCTCTCTCTCTCTGCATCTTCATGTAATTCCACACTAATCCTTTGGGTACAATAGTTTTTTAAAAGGTCCAGCTGTCCCCCGGTGTAAACACCACGAGATGCATTCTAACGAACGCTCTGTCTGCCATTACCAGCACCCACCTCCCACCCACCTCCCCCACCCCCCCCTCTCACTCTCACCCTCGTGGCCTGGAACTGTCCTCAATGACTTAATCTGCAGGGTGACAGTCCTCTGAGCGGCGGGCGTGCGAGGGCGGGTGAGGGTGCTCTCTCTCTCTGTGATCTGTAAGGGGATTGCAGTAATTACTGGGTTCTGTGCACCGTATTTATCTTTTCAAGGGATGGGTGATCCCGCCGTAAAAAAGCCTTAACATTTGGCAGTTAACTAATGCGCGCCATTAGATTGATTGTGTTTGTGTGTTTTTGTGTGCATGAGTGCGCGTGTGTGTGTGCGGAGGGAGGCAGTAATGTTTGCATGTGTGTGGGTGGGGGGATGAATGTGTGTGTGTTTGTGTGTGTGTTTGTGTGTGTGTGTGTGTGTGTGTGTGTGTGTGTGTGTGTGTGTGTGTGTGTGTGTGTGTGTGTGTGCGCGGCTCATGTCAGTGTTCCATATTTCCGTCCCACTATGTCTGCTTGTGTATTAAATAATGCTTGCTTGTTCTCTGTAATCCTGATTAAATGGGAGTTAATGGGTGTGGGTGTGTGTATGTGTGTGTGTGTGTGTGTGTGTGTGTGTGTGTGTTTGTCCATGTGTGTGTGTGTGTGTGTGTGTGTGATACCTATTCATGAGCTCAGCCTCCGTGACCTTCTATGACAAGAGAGCTTGTGTGAAGGAACATGCTTAAAGCACATGATACATTATACCAGGGTCAACATAGATATGTTCACGAGTATCAGAGCTTTCAGATCCTGTGTTGTGTTTTTTTCTACTCCTGAATCCCAATATTGAATGAGATATAACGACCAAATAATTTTTGTTATTTTCCTTTCTTTTAAAACATTTGGCACATTACGACCAAAACCTTCCTCACTATGAAACATTTTTTTTCCAGTAAAGTCTGAGCTTTCACATGAACGACAATGAAGTGATCACTCTTCTAGCGTGTGGCTAAGAAACTAACAGATTGACCGCTCTTCGCCTTCCAAAATCCTCCCCCATGCATGCAACATGTTCCGCACGTCCATCTTGCCTGTTTGTGTTTCTTTTATTTTTTCAGATTTTGGTGTTAGTTTGTGTGTGTGTCTGTATGTGTGTGTGTGTGTGTGTGTATATGTGTGTGTGTGTGTATGTGTGTATGTGTTTGTGTGTCTGTGCGTGGAGGCTTGTGAAGACGGAGGCTGCACCAGGCTGTCGTGCCGACACAAAAAAATCAGCCCTTCGTTAAATCACCTTACCGTGCCATCCAGCCGGCACTGCCCTGCACTCTGCTTGGCTCTCCGTGCGTGTTTCTAGAAAAGGCAGATGGGGGGGGGGGGGGGGGGGGGGGGGAGAATAAGGAGAATAATTATAAATAATAATAGAAACAGAACAATGAGTAATGTTCATAGTAGCAATGTCATATATTGTCGTCTTCGCGCCCCTCCCCCCTCCCCTGCCCCACTGAAACATTAAATATCAGAAGCAGTCGATGTTCTTTGCTCCTTCTCACTTCCAAGTCTCGCTTTTTTTCCACTCCTCTTCATTCCTCTACTCTTCCTCTTCGTCTTTTTCTATCGCTTTAAATCACAGGTCCCACTAGCAACGTCTCATCCTCTTGTATCTTATTAAGTTTAATGTTTCTGACCTAGGAGAACAGGGCGATAAGTACACCAATATAATTATCCCATTTTACACTGCCTTAAAATGTCACTGGGAATCAGAGTTATGGCGTTAATACAATAAAAAGGGCTTTTGGCCATGAGAGATGATGACTTAATACTGGACCAGTCAGAATTTATCTGCTGTACTTTTCCTCCCTGTCTAACACTTATAGTTAGCATTCTGTCGATTTAGCTATTCATACAAAATGAAATAATGTGATCGCTTATTAACTACTTTTAGCCACTAAGCACATTTTACACTTCATTTAAGCACATCATTTATCCCTGTTCATATTATATAAAATATTGATTGAATTGTAACATTTCTAAGTGAAACTCGAATTGTAATTACGCATTGTTATGTTAGAATATAAAATACAGAAAGCGTTTATACATCCGCATCGGTATAATCATTTAAAACATTTCTACCTGTAGCTGAAAGAACCATGATTATATTTTAACCAACCCTATGATTCATTATCAATTTCTCCTTTGCGAGCAGAGCTCAGAATTACACCATATTATATTTAGATTCTCGCTGTTTTCCAGAAAGCTGGCCGGCGATAGTGCTATTTACTGTGGGGCTGATGGAGGCACATTTGGGAGCAGTTCAAATTCAAAGCCGTGCCAATCTTCTAATTTTTCAAGTTGTTTCATCTCTGTCTCTCCCTGTCTCTCTGTCCTTCTCCGCCCCCCGCCCCCACCAATCCTACACACCCTCTCTTTTCCTCACCCGCTCTGGTCACCCCCTCTGTCCCCATAGATGTCGACGTGAAATATTTAAACACACTTTGTAGTGTGTGGGGGGACAATGCACTTCAGCAGATGGGCCCTCCCTGCACAGACGCAATGTATGCAAATCTCCATGCAAAGCAGCCCAGGATGTTTTCAATATAACACAAGCGCCTCCGGCCCTGTTTTAATCCCCCTTTACCCGCAGCCAGTGCACCATTTCATCCAGTCAAACGCCTTGAGCACTATGTCAACTTGGACATCTGGCCACTTGACGGAACCCAAAAAATAGTCTGTGTTTCATCTGTCTGTGTGTGTGTTTGGGTGTTTGTGTGTCTGTGACTGTGTTTCTCTGTGCCTGTGTGTTTGTTTGTTTATGGAACAGCAAGTTTTCAGAAGGTTCCAAGGTGACGTAAAGGTGATGTAGGCTAGTGTGGTGGTGGTTTCTCCTGAGCCAAAGTCATCGGGGCGCACGGCGTATGTGCGTGTCTGTGTGTGTGTGTGTGTGTGTGTCTGTGTGTGTGTGAGAGAGAGAGACAGAGAGAGAGAAAGACTATGCCGCCGCCGTTCTGTTCGTTGTCTCTTAAGTTTGCTCTGCCGATGTTTACTCTCTTGGTCTTCCCGCCTCCCTCCACCTCTAGGAATACACAAAGCACACGGGCCGAACCGCACACAGACTTGCAGATCGGCAAAGAGTGTGCAAAGACACATCCACACGCACACGCAAGCAACCACACAAACACACACACACACACACACACACACACTTCACACAGAGCTGCCCCCCCTGCAGCCCTGATAGTCAGAGCGGTGAGTTCTGCAGCGGTGACATGTGAAGGGTGCTAGCGCATCGCCAGGCACCTGGAGACACACGGCACCCTTCACTGCGGTGTTTGTCCATATCTATGGCCATGTGTGTGTGTGTGTGTGTGTGTGTGTGTGTGTGTGTGTGTGTGTGTGTGCGTGTGTGTCTGTGTGTGCGTGCGTGTGCCCCTGTGTGGGTGTAGATGTAAATGTATCTGATGTATGTAAATGTGTGTGTTTGTATGTATGTAAATATGTGTCTGTGTTTGTATGTGTGTATCTTTGTGTTGCCAATGCATATGTTTGTCAATTGGATATATGACTGTGCATGTATAGTTGCATGTGTGTTTGTGTATATGTATGTGAATGTGTGAGAGAGAGAG